>NC_139996.1:41806513-42231513 GCF_964263955.1 Coregonus lavaretus | reverse complement strand
CACCAGCAACAGCATGAGGGTAACATCACAACAAGAACTTGCACCTCCATTACCCCAGCCACTAGCAGGTGACAACCTGTTGGATCTAACCACAACTGAACCAGTGGAAGCAGAGTTTATTGATTCTTGCAAAGTGAAATCGCGATTACAGCCAGCAACAACAAATTGACCCCACTCAGTGTTCTTCAAAGATACGGCGGGCCTTAGTTAGCAATGCCAACTGTGCTGTTGGCACTGAAACATGGATTTGGATTAACATTTGGGACATCTACAGCAACGTGAGAAAATTCCTTCTCCACTCTGAAGAATGTATTCAGTGAACACAGACGCAGCATGTTACATCAACGAAAAGCCCGGCTTGACCAGTTGGCATTTGAGAGGGACCTGACAAGTAAGGAAGGAGAATGGAATCAGAAACTTCTCATGATGTTCAACACAGCATGGAGGAGGCTGCAACTCTTCTAAAAGGTAAACTACAACCTTTATGGCCCTGGCCGCCATGCCAGAATTATTCATTCATTGGTTTTCCCTCATGTAAGCCTACTGGTTGTTTGGCAGATTTTTCATGTATAGTTTAGTCTTTGCTTTTTACTTCAATACATCTTTTAGATTTATTTATCTGTGATTCTTAATGTCATTGCTTGCTTTTGTGGGTCTAATTGCTATTGATAGATTGTGCTCTGAGGTGATGCTGAAATTGGCAGTGCATCTAACATTATTCTTTCAACGCGCTGACTGGTGCTGACTGGCGGCAGCCTTCTGTCCATGGTCCTGAATCATTGGTTACCATGTGTGCTGTTTTAATGAGAGCATCTTGGGCTACCAGGCTTCTCTTCAACATCTCGTGCTTTCTTGTGTGCAAAATGACAGTTGTTGTGTACATACCTAGGCCTACAATTTTTTACATTTTGTATGTAGGACCAATACCGTGTGTAGCCTACTAAAACAAGTAGGCAAACTTTTCTTCTGTTATCAATCATTTGCATTACACAGGCATTGTGTGATAGGCAACTGTAAAAGTGATGTCAATACTATGAAATAAAACATAGCCTACTTTTTCACCCCCTCCCCGATCTCTTGCTATAGTGTGTGTGTGTGTGTGTGTGTGTGTGTTTGTGTGTGTGTTGCTCTTGGAATGGGCATTTACTCTTATTCGCAGGCAGATTTAAATTACCTACAGCCATGTACAACATTTCACATCAGCTATGACTATAGAATATGCACTTAGTTTGATTTAGTTTGCTTTTCTGAAACTCTCCCATACAGAAAATATTGAGCACCTGGCGGCTTGGTTACGCTCATTGCATAGTATCACACATTTGACAGACATTTAGCCTATAGTTCTAATTATTGAAGTTTAAGCTATAAGGTCTGTAAGAATCTTTGATAATCTAGTGGTGCTCATCCTCTCGAGCTGATATATGCGTGTTGGTAGGCGCAAATTATGTTTAGGCCTACTGCAGCTACGGCTGCATTTCGGATACAAATGTGGTAGTGGGGCACATATCTTTCTTGTGTTATTATATAAAGCAACGGTTGATGATGTGTACGGCTACATTTCAGATACATTTTTGTATATTTGAACAGTAGTAGGACCAATCTACCTTGTGTTATTAGGGCTCGAAAGCAATACTAGTTTAAAATGGTAAATGCCCCCTCAGGCATGTCATCCTGGAGCTGGGCCTGACACACACACACACACACACACACACACACACACACACACACACACACACACACACACACACACACACACACAGTCCCTGCAGACCACACTACACATTTTTATCTCAATATCAAATCATTTCTGGGTATCAATTAAGTATCTTACTGTGATTGTTTCCATTAAAATGGTCAAAAAGAAGAAAAAAATAGCTTCTTAGCAAAGATCAATTTCTCAAGCAAGAATTTAGCTAGGACTGGAGTGGTCTGAGTAGTGAGGGGAAAATTGAAAACATTATTGGCAGAGAGGTTTGGAACTCTCTTTCTTTTTGGTCTATTAACTAATTTACCACCTGGTGATGTCACCAGGCAGACCAAAACTCCATCCCATCAAAACAGGCTGACATTTCAGGCGCTCTTTTCAGCCAGCTCATACACTAAAAGGACATGATCATAATTTTCACAATTGAACAGTATTATTCCAACCTCATAGTGTGAAAATATATACAGTACCTGTCAAAAGTTTGGAAATCGCTGCCCTAACGAACCCATATTAGATGGTGGGAGTGTTACTCTTCACTGTTATTATACAGTACCAGTCAAAAGTTTGGACACACCTACTCATTCTAGGGTTTTTCTTTATTTTTACTATTTTTTACATTGTAGAATAATAGTGAAGACATCAAAACTATGAAATAACACATATGGAATCATGTAGTAACCAAAAAAGTGTTAAACAAATCAAAATATATGTTATATTTAAGATTCTTCAAATAGCCAACCTTTGCCTTGATGACAGCTTTGCACACTCTTGGCATTCTCTCAACCAGCTTCACCTGGAAACATATGCTGAGCACTTGTTGGCTGCTTTTCCTTCACTCTGCCGTCCGACTCATCCCAAACCATCACAATTGGGCCAGGTCATCTGATGCAGCACTCCATCACTCTCCTTCTTGGTCAAATAGCTCTTACACAGCCTGGAGGTGTGTTGGGTCATTGTCCTGTTGAAAAACAAATGATAGTCCCACTAAGCCCAAACCAGATGGGATGGTGTATCGCTGCAGAATGCTGGGGTAGCCATGCTGGTTAAGTGTGCCTTGAATTCTAAATAAATCACAGACAGTGTCACCAGCAAAGCACCCCCACACCATAACACCTCCTCTTCCATGCTTTACGGTGGGAACTACAAATGCGGAGATCATCCATTCGCCCACACCGCATCTCACAAAGACACGGCAGTTGGAACCAAAAATCTCACATTTGGACCAAATAACATATTTCCACCGGTCTTATGTCCATTGCTCGTGTTTCTTGGCCCAAGCAGGTCTCTTCTTTTTATTGGTGTCCTTTAGTAGTGGTTTCTTTGCAGCAATTCGACCATGAAGGCCTGATTCACACAGTGATGTTGAGAAGTGTCTCTTACTTGAACTCTGTGAAGCATTTATTTGGGCTGCAATTTCGGAGGCTGGTAACTCTAATTAACTTATCCTCTGCAGCACAGGTAACCCTGGGTCTTCCATTCCTGTGGTGGTCCTCATGAGGGCCAGTTTCATCATAGCGCTTGATGGTTTTTGCAACTACACTTTGCAACTACACTGAAATTTTCCGTATTGACTGACCTTCATGTCTTAAAGCAATGATGGACTGTCGTTTCTCTTTGCTTATTTGAGCTGTTCTTGCCATAATATGGACTTGGTCTTCTACCAAATATGTCTATCCTCTGTATACCCCCCCCCCCCCCCCCCCCCCACCCTGTCACAACACAACCAATTGACTCAAACGCATTAAGAAGGAAAGAAATTCCACAGATTAACTTTTAAGAAGGCACACCTGTTAATTCAAATCCATTCCAGGTGACTACCTCATGAAGCTGGTTGAGAGAATGCCAAGAGTGTGCAAAGCTGTCATCAAGGCAATGGGTGGCTATTTGAAGAATCTCAAATACAAAATATATTTTGTTTTTTTAACACTGTTTTGGTTACTATATGTTTCCACATATGTTATTTCATAGTTCGATGTCTTAACTATTATTCTACAATGTAAAAAAGAAAAGCCCCTGAATGAGTAGGTGTGTCCAAACTTTTGACTGGTAGTGTATAAAACACAGGAAAACCCTGTTTTATACAGCACTGGGCCTTTAAAGCATGACAGTCTCTCAATGTAAGTGCATCTAATTGCATAAGAGCAGTGAGGAATGTGTGATTACTCTACTGTTGAATGTAAATGTATTAGAAATGTTATTGATTTAATTATAGCGAGCTTACTTGAAGACTTCACCTAGAGTTAACTGTACATACTGCAAAATGACATGAGGACAAATGAATGGCCCTCCACTGCCATTTATCAGTAACTGCTTCATTCTCATGTGTTTATCCTTAGAAAACAGTTTAGTTACATACAGTACATACTGTACATCTCAAAGTTTTAAGAAATACACACCTACACATTAGACATACACACACACAGCGAGAGAGAGATCCAAAGTTCTGTAAAAGCAGCCATCGCACGACTGCACTCTGTCGAGCTAATGAGAGAGAGGCCATCAGCTAACTCCATTTTAATTAGAAAATCCATTAAATGATTACATTTTAATTAAACTCGTCTTATCTAATAAGGATATGATGATCTTGAGTGGATTGTGCTCTCTTGGGTTTATTTATTTATCTATGAAGTTTACCCCCATCAGCAACCTCTTATCACTACTACTACTACTACTACACTTAAAATGAATCCCAATGAGGATATGCTGCTATCAACTCAAAAACATAGCATCTCTGGACTAAAATGAGGTCGAAAGACGGTTCCATTGAAGGCAGACAAGTGAGTTCAACATATATTCTCTGCAACCTGTACAACCATTTTGTATCACTCAAATGTTTCACAGTTTCAGGAGGAAAGACAGTCTTCCACCAATCAGCACCTGTGAGAAACAACACAAACCTACTTCATTTACAGTAACACACCCACAAATCCACCACCACACTTTATAGAAGAGAACATACAGTGCATCCTCATCATGGCTCTTGAATGAAGAGAACCGGCAAAAAACAGTTTGTGGCTGCAGGTAGGCAGGCAGCGGTGTTGAGGATCAGTGAACTCCAGTAGGGTTCTGTCTACCCCTTCCCTAATTAATACAGCCTCCGGACAGAGCTGAGCGGCTCACCACTAATGGCTTGTCGGTGGTAGCAGGCCAGAGAGCCAGTTAACACCAGCAGCCCCACGGTGTGTGATGATAGTCCACTGGGCTAGAGAGTGAGGGCTTACTCCGCTCTATGGTCCTCTCCTCTGGAGGGAAGAGTTAGCTAATACACCTGATCTGCTCTTAATGTGTCTAGTTACAGTTGAAGTCGGAAGTTTACATACACTTAGGTTGGAGACATTAAAACTCGTTTTTCAACCACTCCACAAATGTCTTGTTAACAAACTATAGTTTTGGCAAATCGGTTAGGACATCTACTTTCCAACAATTGTTTACAGACAGATTATTTCACTTATAATTCACTGTATCACAATTCCAGTGGGTCAGAAGTTTACATACACTAAGTTGACTGTGCCTTTAAACAGCTTGGAAAATTCCAGAAAATGATGTAGAAGCTTCTGATAGGCTAATTGACATAATTTGAGTCAATTGGAGGTGTACCAGTGGATGTATGGGAAAATCAAAAGAAATCAGCCAAGACCTCAGAAAGAAAATTGTAGACCTCCACAAGTCTGGTTCATCCTTGGGAGCAATTTCCAAATGCCTAAAGGTACCACGTTCATCTGTACAAACAATAGTATGCAAGTATAAACACCATGGGACCACGCAGCCGTCATACCGCTCAGGAAGGAGACGCGTTCTACACTGTCCTCTAGAGATGAACGTACTTTGGTGCGAAAAGTGCAAATCAATCCCAGAACAACAGCAAAGGACCTTGTGAAGATGCTGGAGGAAACAGGTACAAAAGTATCTATATCCACAGTAAAAACGAGTCCTATATCGACATAACCTGAAAGGCCGCTCAGCAAGGAAGAAGCCACTGCTCCAAAACCATAATAAAAAAGCCAGACTACGGTTTGAAACTGCACATGGGGACAAAGATCGTACTTTTTGGAGAAATGTCCTCTGGTCTGATGAAACAAAAATAGAACTGTTTGGTCATAATGACCATCGTTATGTTTGGAGGAAAAGGGGGGTTGCTTGCAAGCCAAAGAACACCATCCCAATCAAGAAGCACGGGGGTGGCAGCATCAGGCTGTGGGGGTGCTTTGCTGCAGGAGGGACTGGTGCACTTCACAAAATAGATGGCATCATGAGGGAGGAAAATTATGTGGATATATTGAAGCAACATCTCAAGACATCAGTCAGGAAGTTAAAGCTTGGTCGCAAATGGGTCTTCCAAATCCTATAGAAAATGTATGGGCAGAACAGAAAAAGCGTGTGCGAGCAAGGAGGCCTACAAACCTGACTCAGTTACAACAGCTCTGTCAGGAGTAATGGGCCAAAATTCCCCCAACTTATTTTTACTAGGATTAAATGTCAGGAATTGTGAAAAACTGAGTTTAAATGTATTTGGCTAAGGTGTATATAAACTTCCGACTTCAACTCTATCTCCATATTCTCTCAGTCTTGTGTCTATGCAGTATGTATGTGTGTGTGTGTGCGTGCGAGCGTGTGTGTATGAAGCCCTGATAAAGGTATTCTGTGTGTAATTGGTAGTGGCTTCCTCCTCTTGCCTGAACTGAAAGTCATTAAGAGACAGCAGTTTTCATAAGAGGATTGTAATTGTCATCCCTTCCTCCAATCGCCACCGGCTGAGTAATTGCATTCTAGTTTGCCATACAATGCATCTACTGAGTTCAATTCCACAGGAAAATATTGCTTGGGTTAGCCTGACAGTTAATCCCAATGTCATTGTCCCTGTTGGGCTGTTTCCAATCATGTCCTTTCTAAATCCCCCATTTTATGCAAGCTTACAGGCTCTCCATGCCCTGGAGGGGAGCAAATGCACACACACACACGTACACACACGCGTACAAGTACACACACGCACACAGACACACACACAGACAAACAGAAACACACACGCTGGCCCTGCAGACTACACTACACAGATTCATTCTCCACATCACTATTTTAACTCCCCTTTTCTGGGGCTCAAGAGTAGTAGCCTAAGGAATAACAAATGTTATATGGATTTAGATCTGGAGCTGTTGTCTCACTGTAAAATCAAAATATCATAGCAACTATTCGCAATAAGTCTCTGAATCATATTATGACACTGTCCTCTAATTACAAAATACCAGACGAGTTCTCTGCGACTACTTCACATCTTCCAAATGCCGAGCCAAGATAGGAGAATTCAGAGCACTGGATCCACTGGATACGGCTCCAAACAAAAAGGCGTCACCTTGTGGACATCTAGCACACCGCAACTGAAAACACGGGGGAGACTGCGCATGAAAGGTGTGATCTCGCTGGAAAGAGTGAGCCCATTGTCATTCTGCGTGTCACAAGCAGCAGTCCGGCCTAGGTCTACTATAAACATGACAACTATTTTTTTGGTTCACAAGATGATCAAAATATATATTTGCCTATTGTAACCTACCAATTGAGAAACATTGCCTTATAATTTAGCCTTCTATTTTGGTACACTAGTATCTAAAGTCAAAGCCATGGTTTTACTTCTATGCAGATGTGCGACCTACTACTCAGCTAGTGGTGGGTTCAGCTCCTTGTCTGGGCTTTAAAAGAACCAACTGGGCGGGGAGAAATGTGGCATCTGCTCTCTAAAAAAAGTAGAGGAGAAACGTTAGCTGTGTTTACTGTTCAGGTCGCTGTCATGTTTGAATGAGTCCTACTCTTGCAATTGAAAGAGCATTTATTTATATTTGCAGGCTATTCGATTTAATCAACCAAAAACTGTAGGCTATATAAAGGTAACTTATTTTAATTGGTTTATTTTGTTAATCAACCAAGAATCCAGGTGAAGGTGTGCAGAGGATTTTTTTCTAGGATGATGAATCAGCTTAGTGTTGTTATGGTGATTTTGGGTTTGCATCCCCTCTACATTGCCCATGGGCAGGTGAGTACAACACGTGTTCTAGCTAACAGCTATTGGCACTGGTTTTGTTTCTCTTGACTGATTACTTTTTAATGGAATATTGCTTTGATTTTAAAATGACCGCTTTATTTAATGTTGCATGAAAATGCTTGTTGCATTTAATTGTAATGAAAAGACATGCACAACTATTGCCCTACTGATACTAAATCCATATTGTGCATTTGGAAATAAGTGACATTGTATTACTAAAGGCATCAGTGGGGAAATTAATGGATTCTATTTAGTTCAGCATTTCTCGAACTGCATAAACAAGAAGACATCCATGGCATTCTGACACCTAGGAGCTGCAAATTGTGCCAATAAAAAATAACTGACTTCCGGGATCACATTTGCTCTTACATTTTCTCTTATATCAAAGTGGTCCTTACACATTTGGAGAACTTGGAGACTCTTTGGTCACTAATTCCTGACACACAAAATGTTCACACAGGTGGGACTTCAGTAATTGGAGCAAAACATTTCACAAGGAGCTCTGACACTGAAAATCTCACCTGTAGACTTCACACCTTTTACTCCTGTTTGAGTAAATACTACGTACACTTTTTTATTTTGTTTGTACGAAGTGAGCAGCCACACACTGGTGATACCTCAGTGGGTGTTTTCCATTGAATGGAGCCAAACATGACTGTCTATAGTTTGCACTTTAAATAAAGCAGATTTGACATACAGTATCCATTTCCCCCCAGAATGTGCAAGGAAAGCTATTGACATATTCCTATGGGTTTATAGTAATATGTCTCCTACCACTGATCTGTAATTAATAATTTACTAACCTGGGTAGGTTGGTATCTCTTGTTATGTTGATTTGAATCATTGGATCCCACTACAGTGTTACTCTACAGTAAACTAATTTAATATTTCATTCACTCACTCAAAACATTTAGGGCCAATATTTTACGAATATTCGGGTCAACTGAAATCTTAAAATTGTGGCTGTCTACTGACTGATCAGGACCTTGCTGTGCCCCCTACAGGACTGTCCGTTGAGGCAGGAGCTGCAGAGCTCTCTTCATCAGGTGGAGAAGTTGCTGTTAGCCCAGGAGGCTTCCTACCAGCAGAGCCTTCGCTCCCTGAGGAAGAGACTGAGTACCCTGCAGAACAGCGGTACCGTAACCGTCAAACATACCACCAAGGGGCACAACGGTGAGAGAGATAGATACAGTGACTGCTTAGTTTTGTCATTTGCACATTAATGTTTTTTTCTCTTTTATAATATATACTGTGTATACTGTATAGTATTGCACTAGCACTTTGATAATTACTGGACTTGTTTTATGCTTGTCTGTCTGAATATGTCATGCTTGTCTTACTGTTTGTGTGTCTCTCCCTCTCCCTGTTCAGCCACCTGTCCTAAGCCTGAGAGCCTGGCCTACGGCAGGAGGCTGGGGAGGGTGTTTGGTGTGGGGCACGAGGTGCACTTTGTGTGTAAGGCAGGTTATGAGCTGCTGGGGCCCCAGACCAGAGTGTGTCTGGCGTCTCTGAAGTGGAGCGGCCAGCAGCCCACATGCAGGGGTGAGTCAGAGCCCTGAGCCCTCACCCGCTTCTGTCTGTGTCTCTGCTCCCTCCGTGCCTAGAATGATAACATTGTGTTATTCTACTATGATATGGTACATCATTTATTACTGTATGTAATATTCAACACTACTGGAGTACTATCTCTGTGTATGAATGGGGAGCCACTTGTTTTATACTGTACTGTAACATGTGTAGACCTTGTCTCATTGCTCTTACTTGCTCTGCTTAGTGGTGTAATTTTATGGTCCCTTTTTGGTCCCCAGTCTTAAACACTGTGACCAACATCCCCGCCGCCCTACCCACGACTTCCTACCTCTACCCCTCCTCCCTCTCCACTTCTTCCTCCTCCATCTCCACATCCTCCCCGTCCTCTGCCCCACTCTCGGCCTTCGTCCGTCCGTCCCGCTGCACCCAGTTCCAGGGCTCCTCCCACTGCATCTGTGATGCAGGCTTCACCATAAGCGGCCGCGACAGCAGCATCTGCACAGGTCAGTACGGCCAAACCTTACCTGTAAAGAAGAAAGAAGAATCAACCATCAATATGGTCAAACACCATGGGCTCCACTAAATAATGTGTTACACTTTTAAGAATCAATCGGTTCTTAGAACCAGCCAATCTTAGAGCTGTATGTAAGTCATGGAATTTTTATATAGGAGTGCAGTCAGTGTACTGTTGTGATTTTGGAAGTGGACCCAATACATCAGAGCTTAAAAAATATGTAGCCTAGAGTATTGTCTATATATACTGAACAAAAATATAAACGCAACATGCAACAATTTCAAAGATTTTACTGAGTTACAGTTCATTTAAAGAAATCAGTCAATTGAAATAAATTCATTAGGCCCTAATCTATGGATTTCACATGACTGGGAATACAGATATGCATCTGTAGATCAAAGATACCTTCAAAAAAAGGTAGGGGCGTGGATCAGAAAACCAGTCAGTATCTGGTGTGACCAAAATTTGCCTCATGCAGCGCGACACATCTCCTTCATATAGAGTTGATCAGGCTGTTTATTGTGGCCTGTGGAATGTTGTCCCACTCCTCTTCAATGGCTGTGCGAAGTTGCTAGATATTGGCGGGAACTGGAACACGCTGTCGTACACGTCAATCCAGAGCATTCCATTCATTGGGTGACATGTCTAGTGAGTATGCAGGCCATGGAAGAACTGGGACATATTCAGCTTCCAGGAATTATGTACAGATCCTTGCGACATGGGGCTGTGCATTATCATGCTGAAACATGAGGTGATGGCGGCAGATGAATGGCACGACAATGGGCCTCAGGATCTTGTCACGGTATACAGTGGGGAAAAAAAGTATTTAGTCAGCCACCAATTGTGCAAGTTCTCCCACTTAAAAAGATGAGAGAGGCCTGTAATTTTCATCATAGGTACACGTCAACTATGACAGACAAAATGAGGAAAAAAAATCCAGAAAATCACATTGTAGGATTTTTAATGAATTTATTTGCAAATTATGGTGGAAAATAAGTATTTGGTCAATAACAAAAGTTTCTCAATACTTTGTTATATACCCTTTGTTGGCAATGACACAGGTCAAACGTTTTCTGTAAGTCTTCACAAGATTTTCACACACTGTTTCTGGTATTTTGGCCCATTCCTCCATGCAGATCTCCTCTAGAGCAGTGATGTTTTGGGGCTGTCGCTGGGCAACACAGACTTTCAACTCCCTCCAAAGATTTTCTATGGGGTTGAGATCTGGAGACTGGCTAGGCCACTCCAGGACCTTGAAATGCTTCTTACGAAGCCACTCATTCGTTGCCCGGGCGGTGTGTTTGGGATCATTGTCATGCTGAAAGACCCAGCCACGTTTCATCTTCAATGCCCTTGCTGATGGTTTTCACTCAAAATCTCACGATACATGGCCCCATTCATTCTTTCCTTTACACGGATCAGTCGTCCTGGTCCTTTTGCAGAAAAACAGACCCAAAGCATGATGTTTCCACCCCCATGCTTCACAGTAGGTATGGTGTTCTTTGGATGCAACTCAGCATTCTTTGTCCTCCAAACACGACGAGTTGAGTTTTTACCAAAAAGTTCTATTTTGGTTTCATCTGACCATATGACATTCTCCCAATCCTCTTCTGGATCATCCAAATGCACTCTAGCAAACTTCAGACGGGCCTGGACATGTATGGCTTAAGCAGGGGGACACGTCTGTCACTGCAGGATTTGAGTCCCTGGCGACGTAGTGTGTTACTGATGGTAGGCTTTGTTACTTTGGTCCCAGCTCTCTGCAGGTCATTCACTAGGTCCCCCCGTGTGGTTCTGGGATTTCTGCTCACCGTTCTTGTGATCATTTTGACCCTACGGGGTGAGATCTTGCGTGGAGCCCCAGATCGAGGGGGATTATCAGTGGTCTTGTATGTCTTCCATTTCCTAATAATTACTCCCACAGTTGATTTCTTCAAACCAAGCTGCTTACCTATTGCAGATTCAGTCTTCCCAGCCTGGTGCAGGTCTACAATTTTGTTTCTGGTGTCCTTTGACAGCTCTTTGGTCTTGGCCATAGTGGAGTTTGGAGTGTGACTGTTTGAGGTTGTGGACAAGTGTCTTTTATACTGATAACAAGTTCAAACAGGTGCCATTAATACAGGTAACGAGTGGAGGACAGAGGAGCCTCTTAAAGAAGAAGTTACAGGTCTGTGAGAGCCAGAAATCTTGCTTGTTTGTAGGTGACCAAATACTTATTTTCCACCATAATTTGCAAATAAATTCATAAAAAATCCTACAATGTGATTTTCTGGAGAATTTTTTTTCTCAATTTGTCTGTCATAGTTGACGTGTACCTATGATGAAAATTAAAGGCCTCTCTCATCTTTTTAAGTGGGAGAACTTGCACAATTGGTGGCTGACTAAATACTTTTTTTCCCCACTGTATCTGTGCATTCAAATTGCCATTGATAAAATCCAATTGTGTTTGTTGTCTGTAGCTTATGCCTTCCCATACCATAACCCCACCGCCACCATGGGGCACTCTGTACACAAAGTTGACATCAGCAAACCGCTCGCCCACACAACTCCATACACTTGGTCTGTGGTTGTGAGGCCGGTTGGACATACTGCCAAATTCTCTAAAACAATGTTGGAGGCGGCTTTTGGTACAGAAATTAACATTAAATGATCTGGCAACAGCTCTGGTGGACATTCCTGCAGTCAGCATGCCAATTGCACGCTCCCTCAAAACTTGAAACATCTGTGGCATTGTGTTGTGTGACAAAACTGCACATATTAGAGTGGCCTTTTATTGTCCCCAGCACAAGGTGCACCTGTGTAATGATCATGCTGTTTAATCAGCTTCTTGATATGCCACACCTGTCAGGTTGATTGATTATCTTGGCAAAGAAGAAATGCTCACTAACAGGGATTAAAACTAACATGGAACATTTCAGAGATATTTTATTTCAGCTCATGAAACATGAGACCAACACTTTACATGTTGAATTTATATTTTTGTTCAGTGTATATCAGTGATATATTGAGGAACTGTGTTTCAGACATGGATGAGTGTCAGCTGTTTCCGCTGGCGCAGCCTGGGCGCCTGTGTATGCACACCTGTATCAACACCCCTGGCAGCTACCACTGTGTGTGCCCTCATGGCTACAACCTGACCAGAGACAACCGCAGCTGCAAAGGTCAGGACCACAGACCAGACCATTCCACCAAGAAGAGCTACCACAGTACCCTGGCCTGAGCCAGTGGTTGTTACAGGGAGATTGAATTTTGATACCGCCTCTGATATTTAGCACTACTAGCGTCCATGGGCTTTTGATGGAACAGTGCTGCTTTGTAATTGCAATGGGAACTAACGGTAACTCTGTATTATATGATAAAGTCTTTCCAGTTAAACTGAAGCTTTGGAAATGTGACGTGGGCTCAGTGGGTACCAGTCTTGGTTACTTGTGTTTCTTGTCTCCCCCTCCACCTCTGGATAGATATTGACGAGTGTGAGAGCAGACTTCACAACTGCACCCAGGACCAGGAGTGTGTGAATACATACGGGGGATTCCAGTGTGTGCAAGTGGCGTGTCCTCGCATCAAAAACGCCACATACATCAAGACCTCTCCTATGTGAGTAACTGCTGTAACAAAAACAAACACTACTACCCTATCTGGTGTCACTATGCTTCCTGTTTTAACCAAATCATATAATGGTTGCACTAAGAGACTGAAAGCTACACTGACTCAATGAAGGAGGAGATTCCCTACACTCTCAATCATTTTAAAACAAACATACAATTTAGCTGTTTCTGTGGAGAGAGAGAAAAAAGTTTTCATTTCATTGTCACCACAGTGCAGCTCCACCCATCATTTGGCTCACATAACCTCATTCACCTAAATTACCCCTTGCAATAGACAACTCGTTTTTATTGCTCATACAAATAACTACTACAATTAAGACAGATATACAATCAAAAAACAACATTATTACAGTGGTTTAAGGATGTGAGTTTGGATTTATTTCTCAGTTAAGTTATATTTACTGGGTGAAACAAGAAGAACCCTCCTCTCACCCTATCCCTGACCCTCCTCTTCCTCTGCCGCTGTCCCAGGCGGTGTGAGAGGAACCCGTGCATGGTGGGGGACAAGGCCTGCTCCCAGGCTCCCAACTCAGTCTCCTTCCACTTCCTGCCCGTGGTCTCCAACATGTCCGCCCCACGGGTGCTCTTCCGGGTGTCTGCAGCCCGTGTGCTGGGTGACACGCTGCGCTTCGGCCTGCTGGGGAGTCACGGCCGCAGTCACTTCAGCATGCAGCGCTCTGGCAGGCAGACGGGCACCCTGCTCCTGGTGAGCCCTGTGCAGGGCCCTGCTACACTGGAGGCAGAGGTAGAGATGAGTGAGCTGGAGAGACAAGCCCTGCTGGGACGCTACCTCACCAAGGTCACCCTGTTCGTCTCCCCCTACGGTTTCTAGAGTGATGGAGAGGAAGAAGGGAGGAGGAGGGGTTGATGAGAGAGCACTGTCAGGTGTGGAGGTGGAGGAGAGAGAGAGAATCGAACCACTGCGAGAGCATTGTGGATAATGGCGAAGGGGAGGCCTCTGTGTAGATGGCTGTGGGTTCTGTCCTTTACAGGAAGTCCTGAACCAGCCATACTGTTAATGTGGATGCATTTTCTCCCTGGTCTGTCGGCAGAGGGATCATAGTCATGTAAATAGTGGTTTATAAACATTCCTCAGGCTTTAGGCTGCTCTCTTGTTATCACCTTGGAGAATTTTAGAGGTATTTGTATGAATAAACCAGAACGGTTCGGTGTGTTTAATTTCAGTGGGGAATGCAATGTGTTTCTTTGGGCTATGGAATCTGTAGCTCTACTATGACAGGCAGACCACCACATCAGCTGTAATGCATATACATGAGAAATGTTGAATTAAGAATTTCTGTATTTTAGTGGTATTTCTCTATATTTATTGTTTTGTATGTGTTCGGTTTTGTGTAAGGTATTTGTGATTGGAGGTCCTCTTCAAACTATATCTACTGTACCTTTTTTCTTAATTGTTACTGTTTTGGTTTATTGGATATTCTCTGAATACGTTCATAGAATAAAAAATCGATCCATTTACCTAATATAGCATGTAATGCTTCACTGTGCATGTAAAAACATCATATTGTATGCCAGGGCGACTTGGATGAGACACTTGTCCCACTCACAAGGCTATTGGGGCTGTGTCTTGGCCAGCTGATCGATGAGTGTTCAATTCAATCGTTCCACCATCCCATCACATTGCGGATGATAGGGGCTGGTCCTGGTTTTCTGAACTCCCAGAAACTGGCAAAGGTCTCCAGCCACCATCTAAAGAACACTCAAACTCCAATATCTAAAAAGCCTCAAAATGTCTTATACTGTATAAAGTGCACCTGATCCTTACAGAGAGTGTAAACTACCTATCCATCTACCCATGTATGCAGAGGAAGGCAGAGTGGGGTGGTTTTGAAGTAGGTGGAAAAAATGTAACACTCCCATGTCAGAGAGCAAACACAGGATCTGTCCCAGTCTCTGGCCTTCACACTGTCATCTCTCCATCCATCTGACCATGACTGTACACAGCTGGAAATAACTCCAACATGTGTGTACATGCACACACATCCAGAATGTCACAGGTCAGTACTTCAGATGGTCATGGGGAATAGGACATCATGTACAGTACCAGTCAAAAGTTTGGACACACCTACACATTCAAGGGTTTTTCTTTATTTTCACAATTTTCTACATTGTAGAATAATAGTGAAGACATCAAAAATAAGAAATAACACATATGGAATCATGTAGTAACCAAAAAGTGTTAAACAAATCAAAATATATTTGAGAATTTTCAAAGTAGCCACCCTTTGCCTTGACAGCTTTACACACTCTTGGCATTATCTCAACCAGCTTCATGAGGTAGTCACCTGGAATGCATTTCAATTGACAGGTGTGCCTTCTTTAAAAGTTAATTTGTGGAATTTCTTTCCTTAATGCGTTTGAGCCAATCAGTTGTGTTGTGACAAGGTAGGGGTGCTATACAGAAAATAGCCCTATTTGGTAAAAGACCAAGTCCATATTATGGCAAGAACAGCTCAAATAAGCAAAGAGAAATTACAGTCCATCATTACTTTAAGACATGAACGTCAGTCAATCCGGAAAATGTCAAGACCTTTGAAAGTTTCTTCAACTGCAGTCGCAAAAACCATCAAGCGCTATGATGAAACTGGCTCTCATGAGGACCACCGCAGGAATGGAAGACCCAGAGTTACCTGTGCTGCAGAGGATACGTTCATTAGAGTTACCAGCCTCAGAAATTGCAGCCCAAAAACTGTTGGAAAAGCATTCCTCATGAAGCTGGTTGAGAAAATGCCAAGTGTGTGCAAAACAGTCATCATGGCAAAGGGTGGCTTCTTTGAAGAATCTCAAATGTAAAATATATTTTGATTTGTTTACACTTTTTTGGTTACTACATGATTCCATACGTGTTATTTCATAGTTTTGATGTCTTCACTATTATTCTACAATGTAGAAAATAGCAAAAATAAAGAAAAACCCTTGAATAAGTAGGTGTGCCCAAACTTTTGACTGGTACTGTATGTCTGTGTATTCTGGGCCAGATGCATAAGTCGCGGCATAAGGGCCTTCTTTGTAGAAATGTTTTTATCGGGAGCTGTATTATCGGACACTGACTACTGGGGCAGGTTGAGGTGGGACACATGAAGGGTTAACCCCACGCAAGCAGACAAAGCAAGGCAGTGTGTTCCCTACAGACAGGTAATTCACTAGTCATATTTATACATTTTAGTCATTTAGCAGATGCTCTTATCCAGAGCGACTTACAGGAGCAGGGTTAAGAGCCTTGCTCAAGGGCACATTGACAGATTTTCACCTAGTCGGCTCTGGGATTCGACCAGCGATGTTTCGCTTACTGGACCAACGCTCCTAACCACTAGTCTACCTGCCGCCTCATGGCCTGAGAGCACCTCTGGCATATGATATGTTTGAGTATTCATCCTGAATGTAGGTCAACTACCTTGAATGGCCAAGTCTAGTACAGCCAGGCCCACAGAGTAGGCTAGGCATGCAGGTGTAAAAAAAACACAGTTTCACTCAGGCATTCTCAATTAGTCTACTGAAGCTGGCATCACTGGGTGTGCTTCAGAATTGTTTGTCAATTCTGGCTACTCGTGGCTGTAGATTAGAGGATTTGTGTGCTAAGGGCTGGAATGAACAAAGACCCTCCTGGTTTGGAACCTAATCTGAGTGGGAATGTGGGTTAGTGTAGGGGTTCTTGTCAGAGGAGACTGGTCCCGGCCCTATAATCCTCCCTCCTGTCAGTCCTGTGCCTACAAAATAGTGGATAACATTATAAAAACTTGCAGACTTTATTAACAAATTGTCCAACTTCAATGGTATAGAACAGAAATCAAAACCAGGGAAATGCACTGTTATTCTGTTACATCTCAATCAAATACATGGCATAATCAGAGATGAAAGCAAAGGACCTACATAAATTTATACACAAAAACATAATTACAAAACATATTTTTCATCATAATCTTAAATCATATGTTATAGTCATTGTTTAATTTTGACTGGATGAAAGCTTTTCACAGACAAAAATAACAGTAAGTATTGATAGATTGAATGACTCAACAGAATTCAATGCTGTCTGGGTAGCACAAGAGAGGAGTGGTGGTAAAAAAATAAACGCAACGGGTTCTCCCAAACTAGGTGTCTTTGTTGGAGTGTTTCTTCCCAAATCTGGGGTGTTACAGCTTTGAGGGGCGCACGAACACACACACACACACACACACACACACACCTCTGCTCAGTATTAAGGGGTGTTAGGAGTAGACTAGGGGCTTCTAATATGTATGTATGTATGTACAGTGCATTCGGAAAGTATTCAGACCCCTTGACTTTTTCCACATTGTTACGTTAGCCTTATTCTAAAATTGATTAAATAAATAAAAAATCTCAATCTACACACAACACCCCATAATGACAAAGCGAAAACAGATGTAGAAAATGTTGCTAATATATATATATAAAAAATTAAATAAAGACCTTATTTACATAAGTATTCAGACCCTTTGCTTTGAGACTCGAAATTGAGATCAGGTGCTTCCTGTTTCCATCACCCTTGAGATGTTTCTACAACTTGATTGCAGTCCACCTGTGGTAACTTCAATTGATTGGACATGATTTGGAAAGGCACACCCCTGTCTACATAAAGGTCCCACAGTTGACAGTGCATGTCAGAGCAAAAACCAAGCCATGAGGTCGAAGGAATTGTCCGTAGAGCTCTGAGACAGGATTGTGTCGAGGCACAGATCTGGGGAAGGGTACCAAAAAATGTCTGCAGCATTGAAGGTCCCCAAGAACACAGTGGCCTCCATCATTCTTAAATGGAAGAAGTTTGGAACCACCAAGACTCTTCCTAGAGCTGGCCGCCTGGCCAAACTGAGCATTCGGGGGAGAAGGGCCCTGGTCAGGGAGGTGACCAAGAACCCGACGGTCACTGACAGAGCTCCAGAGTTCCTCTGTGGAGATGGGAGAACCTTCCAGAAGGACAAACATCTCTGCAGCACTCCACCAAATCAGGCCTTTATGGTAGAACGGCCAGACGGAAGCCACTCCTCAGTAAAAGGCACGATAGCTCGCATGGAGTTTGCCAAAAGGCACCTAAAGGACTCTGACCATGAGAAACAAGATTCTCTGGTCTGATGAAACCAAGATTTAACTATTTGGCCTGAATGCCAAGCGTCACATCTGGAGGAAACCTGGCACAATCCCTACGGTGAAGTATGGTGGTGGCAGCATCATGCTGTAGGTATGTTTTTCAGCGGCAGGGACTGCGAGACTAGTCAGGATTGAGGGAAAGATGAAAGGAGCAAAGTACAGAGAGGTCCTTGATGAAAACCTGCTCCAGATGGCTCAAGACCTAAGACTGGGGCGAAGGTTCACCTTCCAACAGGACAACGACCCTAAGCACACAGCCAAGACAATGCAGGAGTGGGTTCAGGACAAGTCTCTGAATGTCCTTGAGTGGCCCAGCCAGAGCCCGGACTTGAACCCGATCTAACATCTCTGGAGAGACCTGAAAATAGCTGTGCAGCGACGCTCCCCATCCAACCTGACAGAGCTTGAGAGGATCTGCAGAGAAGAATGGGAGAAACTCCCCAAATACAGGTGTGCCACGCTTGTAGCATCATACCCAAGAAGACTGGAAGCTGTAATCGCTGCCAAAGGGTCTGAATACTTATGTAAATGTCATATTTACGTTAATTTTTTTATACATTTGCACAAATTTCTAAAAACCTGTTTTTGCTTTGTCATTATGGGGTATTGTATGTAGATTGATGAGGGGAAAAAACTATTTAATCAATTTTAGAATAAGGCTGTAACATAACAAAATGTGGAAAAAGTCAAGGGTCTGAATACTTTCCAAATGCACTGTATGTATGTATGTATATATATGGGGGATTCCTATCTGGGAATGTCAGAATAGGCACACATTGACAAATCTACCTTTTGCATGGTTACAGCGGAGGCCATTTTACAAGTACATTTATCAACTGTTTTTACAAGCAAGGAGGGAAGCGCTCACAGCTCACAACAAATCAAGAACAAGGCAATGACATAGTAGCAATGAGGGGAAAACTACTCTAAAAACTCATTTACAAGGCATAACAGTTTGTTTTGAGAAAACTATTGTTGAATCATCGTGAGAACGCATTTCAACTCCTCCTCGAGAGGAGGGCTTTCCTCTGTTTGGATTGGTTAAAGTTTAGATCACACCTGAATAAGAACTTTTGAGTTCAGTAACTAAAACCGAGCCAAGATTCTCCTGGAGTGACAACATCCAGCACCTCCCCCAAACTCGTCCCCACCACCACCGCCCTCTTCCCCTAACCTCGGCTCCCAGGCTTCACTCGAAGGTAAGGTGAAAGCCTGTGGCTACTCTTAACCTGGTCTAACAACATGGTACTTCACAGGCAATGAAGAAAAAAGGCAACGAGAACAATCAAATCAAAAAACGACTCACCAACTTTGACCATTAGTAAACAAATAAATAACGCTATTACCAAAAATACATATACATACATACATACTACCAGTCAAAAGTTTGGACACACCTACTCATTCAGGGTTTTTCTTTATTTTTACTATTTTCTACATTGTAACTATGAAATAACACATATGGAATCATGTAGTAACCAAAAAAGTGTTAAATGAAAAAATATGTTATATTTGAGATTCTTCAAATAGCCACCCTTTGCCTTGATGACAGCTCTGCACACGCTTGGCATTCTCTCAACCAGCTTCATGAGGTAGTCACCTGGAATGCATTTCAATTAACAGGTGTGCCTTCTTAAAAGTTAATTATTTCCTTCTTAATGTGTTTGATACAATCTGTTGTGTTGTGACGAGGTGGGGGGGGTTTACAGAAGATAGCCCTATTTAGTAAAAGACCAAGTCCATATTATGGCAAGAACAGCTCAAATACGCAAAGAGAAACGACAGTCCATCATTACTTTAAGACATGAAGGGCAGTCAATCCGGAAAATGTCAAGACCTTTGAAAGTTTCTTCAACTGCAGTCGCAAAAACCATCAAGCGCTATGATGAAACTGGTTCTCATGAGGATCACCACAGGAATGGAAGACCCAGAGTTACCTGTGCTGCAGAGGATAAGTTCATTAGAGTTACCAGCCTCAGAAATTGCAGCCCAAATAAATGCTTCACAGAGTTCAAGTAACAGACACATCTCAACATCAACTGTTCAGAGGGGACTGTGTGAATCAGGCCTTCATGGTCGAATTGCTGCAAAGAAACCACTACTAAAGGACACCAATAAGAAAAAGAGACCTGCTTGGGCCAAGAAACACGAGCAATTGACATTAGACCAGTGGAAATTTGTCCTTTGTTCTGGAGTCCAAATTTGAGATTTTTGGTTCCAACCGCTGTGTCTTTGTGAGATGCGATGTGGGTGAACGGATGATCTCCACATCGCCCCAGGTCTCTGAAATCTACAGGAATTCAAATGTCTAATCTGTATATATATGTATATGTTTTATCATTTGAGAATAAATAGTGATTTAAAAGAAAAACAGATCAGTTGTTGAACCGCTCTGCTCGTGATATTCTAATGCCGTTGATGTTGGAGGTTGCTCTTATCCACCTCGAGGACTAGATGCGATAGCCAGCACGAGATATGCAGCAGCCCAAATCACGAAAAATCGCCATCCTCGGGTACAGATCCGTAGGAAAGTCCTCGCTAACAATTCAGTTTGTGGAAGGCCAGTTTGTTGACTCATATGACCCAACAATAGAAAACAAATTTACCAAGATGATCACGATAAACGGACAGGAATACCACCTGCAGTTGGTAGATACAGCGGGACAGGTAGAAGTGGACACCACAGGGATTTATTTATCAACACTGAAAACATCTTACAGACCTTGAATATAATATGTCCTTCAACTAACTAATAATATGTCCTTCAACTCAAAACTGTTCGCTGCTCTGGCACCCCAATGGTGGAACAAGCTCCCTCACGACGCCAGGACAGCGGAGTCACTCACCACCTTCCGGAGACATTTGAAACCCCACCTCTTTAAGGAATACCTGGGATAGGATAAAGCAATCCTTCTACCCCCCCCCCCCCCCCCCCCCCCCCACACACAGCGGAGTCGCTCACCCCCTTCCGGAGACATTTGAAACCCCACCTCTTTAAGGAATACCTGGGATAGGATAAAGTAATCCTTCTACCCCCCCCCACCCCCCCACACACACAGCGGAGTCGCTCACCACCTTCCGGAGACATCTGAAACCCCACCTCTTTAAGGAATACCTGGGATAGGATAAAGTAATCCTTCTACCCCCCCCCCCCCCCCACCCCACAGCGGAGTCACTCACCACCTTCCGGAGACATTTGAAACCCCACCTCTTTAAGGAATACCTGGGATAGGATAAAGTAATCCTTCTACCCCCTCCCCACCCCCCCCCCCCCCCCCCCCCCCCCCACACACACAGCGGAGTCGCTCACCACCTTCCGGAGACATTTGAAACCCCACCTCTTTAAGGAATACCTGGGATAGGATAAAGTAATCCTTCTACCCCCCCCCCACCCCACAGCGGAGTCACTCACCACCTTCCGGAGACATTTGAAACCCCACCTCTTTAAGGAATACCTGGGATAGGATAAAGTAATCCTTCTACCCCCTCCCCACCCCCCCCCCCCCACACACACAGCGGAGTCGCTCACCACCTTCCGGAGACATTTGAAACCCCACCTCTTTAAGGAATACCTGGGATAGGATAAAGTAATCCTTCTACCCCCCCCCCACCCCACAGCGGAGTCACTCACCACCTTCCGGAGACATTTGAAACCCCACCTCTTTAAGGAATACCTGGGATAGGATAAAGTAATCCTTCTACCCCCCCCCCCCCCCAAATTGTAAAGTGGTTATCCCACTGGCTATAGGGTAAACGCACCAATTTGTGAGTCGCTCTGGCTAAGAGCGTCTGCTAAATGACGTTAATGTGCCCTTGAGCAAGGCACTTAACCCCAATTGCTCCTGTAAGTCGCTCTGGATAAGAGCGTCTGCTAAATGACTAAAATGTAAATGTAAATGTGTATTTCCCACCGTAAAGCATGGAGGTGGTGGTGTTATGGTGTGGGGGTGCTTTACTGGTGACACAGTCTATGATTTATTTACTGGCTACCACAGGATTCTACAGCGATACACCATCCCATCTGGTTTGGGCTTAGTGGGACTAAGATTCCAGGCTGTGTAAGGGCTATTTTACAAAGAAGGAGAGTGATGGAGTGCTGCATCAGATGACCTGGCCTCCACAATCCCCCGACCTCAACCCAATTGAGATGTTTTGGGATGAGTCGGACGGCAGAGTGAAGGAAAAGCAGCCAACAAGTGCTCAGCATATGTGGGAACTCCTTCAAGACTGTTGGAAAAGCATTCCAGGTGAAGCTGGTTGAGAGAATGCCAAGAGTGTGCAAAGCTGTCATCAAGGCAAAGGGTGGCTATTTGAAGAATCTCAAATATAACATATTTTTTCATTTGTTTAAGACTTTTTTGGTTACTACAATATTCCATATGTGTTATTTCATGTCTTCACTTATTCTATAATGTAGAAAATAGTACAAAATAAAGAAAAACCCTTGAATGAGTAGGTGTGTCCAAACTTCTGACTGGTACTGTGTGTATATATATATATATATATATATATATATATATATATATATATATATATATATATGAGAGAGAGATAGACATAAAATAAAAATGTGCAATGGTTCCAGTATCCTTTCAAACTAAATCTTCAGATCTCTATAAGCGTTTATATTTATTTTATATCTTTTTTTTTTTTATTGTTCTTGACCCTTTGTACCACCAACCATTCTTCAATACCAATGTAACACTGCGCTACCAATACCCTTGGTTTAAACCTGCTACCCTGCAGGTTCACTACTTGAAAACTAGATGGGACGCTTTTTAGAAGCCAGTTTTCAAAAGGAGACTTATCTTTCTGCACCATCCGTCAGTGTTGTGTCCACTCAGACAAATAGACCCAGCTCTCTGTCAAATGTTCATTGTTAACTGAGTACCTTGAGAGAAATGTGTGTGAATACTAGTCTGGTGTTCCAGCTATCTGTTCGATGTAAACCGTTTCTCTACCATACCACCCATTCGGTTAGCATCATGCTAACCCTACCACAAGCCAAGCATGGAGTGACTGGACTACCGTTTCAGACTGTACTATCTAAGCAGGCATCCTTGGCACTGGAGCCATCTATGATACACTGCCAGGTCTGTCAGCATAACCACGAATAGAGTAATCAATATTATTATCATCAGCTTTTAGGAGTGTAAGACTGATATAATATACTGTAGGCTGTAGGACTCCTATCCCATGAGGCTCAGTCTGTGGAGGGCATCTCAACACAACACCTGGCAGTCCCATGGCAATTCAGTGAATCTAATACACATCGGGCAACCTAAAGTCAGTCAACCACCCCATCCTCTCAGGAGAAGAACAACAATTTTACAGAAAAACAGCGTTAATAATCCCCTTCCACACACTGTCAAACACACACAGTCACACACTTTCATTCTCACACACAATCGCTCTTACTAATATCAATCTATCAGCACTGAAATCATTGAAAGCCTCTTAGGCAGGCCATAAGTAAGGAGAGGTTCTTTCTCTCTCACATAATAACTCTTCATGCTTACTGAGAACCCACCTCCCCTTCTGACCCACCAACCCCCCACAAATGAAATATTACTTAAAATAAATACTGCATCTAAATGAGGTGAAGAAAAAAAAGAACACTGCAAAAGAAACCAAAAGCAGAATCCAAATCAATAAATAATGCTTATGCCCAAGCAGGCTGGCCTAGCCGGGCCGCCTGGTGGTACAGGTCTGTTAGCGTTAGCTGGTTAGCAGTGGAGCGATAGAGGATAAAGAGGTGGCGGCATCGTCCTTCTAGAAGTCTGCTGTAGAACATAACGTGAAGACTTGGCTTTCATCAGTCAGACACTGGAATAGGGTTGGAGGGGTTGTGTGTCAGTCTCACAGTCGGGGCATGTGGGCTCTCATACCAGTGAAGCTGGGAGACCAACCACCATAGGGGAGTCTGGGTAATGTAGGCCCCAAAGTGGCCCTCCGACAACATAGCGATGATGACAGGGAAGCTTGAATGGCTCCCCCATGAAGCCCAGTCTCAGGGAGTGACGTGGAGGAGGCTGGGGGGTAAAAGAGGATAGGAGAAAGTAGGGGGACATGGTTTGTACATGGAGCCAGGCTGAAGTGGGGGTAGTTGGGGCTATGCTGAGGGAGGGGAGGGCCCTGTCCAGGTTTTTTTGCTGTTGTGGCCCTCTGAGGCCCCCCTCTCTACCTGTCCTTCTGCTCCTGCATTACTCGCTTGGTGATGCGGCCACACAGCAGGCCGAACAGGAAGAGAACGCACACGCCCAGGCCAAACATAGCCAGGATGTAGTTCTTGGAGGGTGATGTCATCACCTGCATGGCCAGGTCTGAGAAGCCTTCGGCTGGGGCCACCTGGGAGGGACAGAGAAGGAGGGGAGCAGGTGTGGGTGTCAGTCAAAGTATGGAAAAGTAGAGAGGGTTCAATGTGAAATTGTGTGAGTTCAATGCTAGACCATAGGAGGGTAGCATCCACTGTAGTGTCGCACGGTATACCGGTAATATCACGGTACCAAAACCTCATGATCCCAACATTTTTGAATACCGTAGTACCGTTTCATATGATAGTGCAGACTTTTTCAGCCCTACCGATCTAAAGAACCTGCTGGCGCATGTTTTAAAATGTTGTATAAAGTCAGTTTTGTTAAAAAATTCAGTTGAATTTAAGCAACAGCCACTAGACTATAATATCCACTATACTTTAATGCGCATTTCACGTGTGGCAGCTGTAATCAACCAGCTGCATCCCCTACCAGCCCTCACTCACCTGCTTCTCTCAGCCTACTCTTCATGTGCATCTATTCCTCCATCAGTTTTTTAAAATATAATTTAGCTGTGATGGTGATTGGGGATGCAGACCCAGACCCTGATGAATCTTCTGTTGTTAGATTTGTACATTTGTTACATCGGAGCAGCGAGCAAAGCAAGCAATGTGGATACATTGTCTTATTTCATCGCCTGTTATAACCAAGAGCACAGACCAGTCTGAGTATGTGAGCGGAGCTGGAGGAGAGCGTGCCCAATTTGACTGGAGCGCGGAGCGAGATTCCCAAAGGCGGGAGCGTCGGCCTTCTCAACCGCTCCAATTTCCCTCCAATAGCGCTCACTTCACGAGCTCAGGGCATGCTCGGCCCAGCATGCATTTGCAGTCTACTTGTGTGCTGCTATAGACCCTTGCTTTAGCTACTGTCATGGAGTTCGCTAAATATTTTCAAAGAAACTGATAGAACACACAGGTGCTAAATCAAGGTGACTTACAAAGATGTGGACCAAGAGCAAGAGAGGGAGAGCAGTGATGTAATGTCCACAACTAAATAATCACTGTGGAATCTGAAAATACATGATGGTGTACTTACTATATGCATATGCTAAAAGAAAGGAATGAGGTGGGTAGATAACTAAGTGTGTCATTGTCACAAAAGTATTTATAATATTTAAAAAAAATCTTCTCTCTTAAACGTTTAATTCATTTTTGTTCTATGATCTATACAATAGGCCATAATTGATTTTGGCCCAATAGGCCTGGCATATTCCCATGTTCAAGGAGCTTTCCGTTTTGATTGGGTTATTTTGCCTAAAAACCTTCAGGCCTACCTATAGAAAAATAAAAAATAAAACTACATCTCTGCCCAGCCTGGCCAAAAGGGTGTTTAGCATCCCCAGTGGCTCTGCAAGTATGGACAGGATCTTCTCCACTGCTGGCCTGCTCTCCAGGCACCATCGCATGAGACTGAAGCCACAGACTGGCCAAACTCGTGTTTCTAAAAATGATTTAAAAAGGCACTAAGTCATTTTTCATTTCATTTCATTCTAAGTAAGTCACAGCCTACAGTGCCTTGCAAAAGAATTCATACCCCTTAGCGTTTGTCCTATTTTGTTGCATTACAACCTGTAATTTAAATGGAATTCTATTTGGATTTCATGTAATGGACATACACAAAATAGTCCAAATTGGTGAAGTGAAATGAAAAAAATTGTAAATAATCAATAATGGAAAAGTGGTGCGTGCATATGTATTCACCCCCTTTGCTATGAAGCCCCTAAATAAGATCTGGTGCAACCAATTACCTTCAGAAGTCACATAATTAGTTAAATAAAGTCCACCTGTGTGCAATCTAAGTGTCACATGATCTCAGTATATACAGTTGAAGACGGAAGTTTACATACACCTTAGCCAAATACATTTAAACTCAGTTTTTCACAATTGCTGACATTTAATCCTAGTAAAAATTCCGTTTTAGGTCAGTTAGGATCACCACTATATTTTAAGAATGTGAAATGTCAGAATAATAGTAGAGAGAATTATTTATTTCAGATTTGATTGCTTTCATCACATTCAGAGTGGGTCAGAAGTTTACATACACTCAATTAGTATTTGGTAGCATTGCCTTTAAATTGTTTAACTTGGGTCAAACGTTTTGGGTAGCCTTCCATAAGCTTCCCACAATAAGTTGGGTGAATTTTGGCCCATTCCTCCTGACAGAGCTGGTGTACCTGAGTCAGGTTTGTAGGCCTCCTCGCACACGCTTTTCAGTTCTGCCCACAAATGTTCTATAGGATTGAGGTCAGGGCTTTGTGATGGCTACTCCAATACCTTCACTTTGTTGTCCTTAAGTCATTTTGCCACAACTTTGGAAGTATGCTTAGGGTCATTGTCCATTTGGAAGACCCATTTGCGACCAAGCTTTAACTTCCTGACTAATGTCTTGAGATGTTGCTTCAATATAGCCATATAATTTTCCTCCCTCATGATGCCATCAATTTTGTGAAGTGCACCAGTCCTTCCTGCAGCAAAGCACCCCACCAGCATGATGCTGCCACCCCCGTGCTTCACGGTTGGGATGGTGTTCTTCGGCTTGCAAGCACCCCCTTTTTCCTCCAAACATAACAATGGTCATTATGGCCAAACAGTTCTATTTTTGTTTAATCAGACCAGAGGACATTTCTCCAAAAAGTACAATCTTTGTCCCCATGTGCACTTGCAAACCGTAGTCTGGATTTTTTATGGCAGTTTATGGAAGAAGGTACTCTGGTCGGATGAGACTACAATTGAACTTTTTGGCCATCAAGGAAAACGCTATGTCTGGCGCAAACCCAACACCTCTCATCACCCCGAGAACACCATCCCCACAGTGAAGCGTGGTGGTGGCAGCATCATGCTGTGGGGATGTTTTTCCATCGGCAGGGACTGGGAAACTGGTCAGAATTGAAGGAATGATGGATGGTGCTAAATACAGGGAAATTCTTGAGGGAAACCTGTTTCAGTCTTACAGAGATTTGAGACTGGGACAGAGGTTCACCTTCCAGCGGGACAATGACCCTAAGCATACTTCTAAAGCAACACTCTAGTGGTTTAAGGGGAAACATTTAAATGTCTTGGAATGGCCTAGTCAAAGTCCAGACCTCAATCCAATTGAGAATCTGTGGTATGACTTAAAGATTGCTGTACACCAGCGGAACCCATCCAACTTGAAGGAGCTGGAGCAGTTTTGCCTTGAAGAATGGGCAAAAATCCCAGTGGCTAGATGTGCCAAGCTTATAGAGACATACCCCAAGAGACTTGCAGCTGTAATTGCTGCAAAAGGTGGCTCTACAAAGTACCTTCAAAGTGGTAGGCATGTTATGTAAATCAAATGATACAAGCCCCCCCAAAAATCTATTTTACATTTACATTTACGTCATTTAGCAGACACTCTTATCCAGAGCGACTTACAGTTAGTGCATACATTATTCTTTTTTATTTTCATACTGGCCCCCCGTGGGAATCGAACCCACAACCCCGGCGTTGCAAACACCATGCTCTACCACCTGAACTACCTCCCTGCCGGCCATTCCCTCCCCTACCCTGGACGACGCTGTGCCAATTGGTCTCCCGGTTGCGGCCGGCTACAGCAGAGCCTGGATTCGAACCAGGATCTCTAGTGGCACAGCTAGCACTGCGATGCAGTGCCTTAGACCACTGCGCCACATTTTAATTCCAGATTGTAAGGCAACAAAATAGTAAAAATGCCAAGGGGGGTAAAAACTTTCATAAGCCATTGTATATGCGCAATTTATAGACTATAATGATTTAATACAACAAAATGTTGTTTAAATGCTGAGCCCTTTATGTCCCTACCAGCCTATTGTGTCGCACTCGCAAATGCTTCACAATGTATTTCTTTGTAGGCTGTAGCCTTGAAGTAATTGAAATAATATAGCCTAAATAATTCATTTTCGTTCCTTCCTCCTTCGGCTCCCTGTCTGGCTCCTGACCTATTTAGAATGTTTATATGCTGTTTAATATGACATGTAGACTATTTGAAATGATGTGCGCTTCTTACATTCACCTTTTCATGTTTATTAAAATACTTTTCATTCAAATCCATATGATTTGGTTTCAATACTTGAAAACCAAATGGTAGGTCCAGGGAGTCACAAAATTAGATTGGTGTTGGTTAAATTGTGATTTTAATGAATGAAGCGAATTTGGAGTGGCAGTTTTTTTTACTGTGAGCACGGAGCTGTTTTTAGCGGAGCGGTTGGAAAGGACATGGAGCTCCAGAGCGGCGAGCAGGATTTCCAACCGTTCAACTCCGCTCACATGCTCTGGTCTGCAGCTTTACATCTAAGAAAATGGCTTGTCTCTAGCCTAAACTGTAAAAAAAATAAAATGCCCCTATTACCAGAGATGCCTTATTTTTCCTTTCTATCGGGATTCGGGCGCATTTGATATAATTTCACAAACCATGTCGTGGGCCATTTTATACTAATCCTGGGTTACTAATTATTGGTGTTGTTCAGTCCTCTTACCTAGCTAGCTAACAACCTGGTAATTTGACAGTAGGTTTAAGCAAAGTTGATTGTCACAGGAAGAAAGGAAAATGGTCTGCTACTCATGAGATGTGCTTGAAAAGGTAAGATTCATAGAGGCCTAATGTAAGCCTAAACTATATTCAAAAATAAATATTTCTGGTGCTTCTTAAATTCAGTTTGTGTGTGTGTTTATGAGAGTGAGGGAGACAGAGAGAGTGTGTGAGGAAGGGAGGGAGAGCGTGTCTCCGTTAACTGAAGAGTAAAAAATCAAATCAAATCACATTTTATTGGCCACATGCGCCGAATACAACAGGTGCAGACATTACAGTGAAATGCTTACTTACAGCCCTTAACCAACAGTGCATTTATTTTTAACAAAAAAAAGTAAAAATAAAACAACAAAAAAAGTGTTGAGAAAAAAAAGAGCAGAAGTAAAGAAGGTTTCATGCAGTGTTTTCCCCTTACCGACACAATGAAATGCAGATCATTATGAATGTATATCATAGGAGGTTGGTTGGACCTTAATTGGGGAGGACAGGCAAGTGGTAATGGCTGGAGTGGAGTAAGTGGAATGGTATCAAACACATGGTTTCTATGTGTTTGATACCATTCCATTTGTGCAATTCTAGCCATTATTATGAGCCGTCCACCCTTCAGCAGCCTCCACTGATGGGGTGGGGGTCCATAATAAATACAACTACTGATGTATATTCCTTCCACCAATTCCTCCAGCCAAATCTCAGGTAGGCCTTTGCAAATATGAGCAAATCAGCCATTCTATGCAGTATTATATTATACACTGAACAGTGTGAAGTTAAATTGAAATATGTTGTATTGAGTAGAAGTGTCAATTTCAGTGACAGGTTTTTGGAGAACGTTTGGGAAACATAAAAAAGCGTCCGGGGGACGGGGCGAACAGGATGCTAGACCACTGTGGTACTGCGATACTACTCGGTATCGTGACACTTGGTCTGCTATCATATTGTTTGTAAGATTTTGGTATCGTGACAAGCCTAATCGACTGATAATTCACGACAGAAAATGTAAGTACTTTAAAAAGTACAATGTAACGTTCCATAGGTTCTCTCTTGTTTTGAAGGGACACGGGTGTGAGTGTTTAGTCAAGCTAGTGACGTGTTGTTGGTGTAGGTGTCTTGTTCACCTTGGCAGCGTAGCTCCACATGTCGATGCGGTCCTGCAGTCTCTTCTTACACTCTGGCTGCAGACGCACCCTCTTGTCCTGCAGAGCCTCCATCAGACAGGACATCTCTGAGGAGGAACCAACACACACCGTCAGGTAAACAAAGCAAATATACACATATATACATAAATCGCATACACATATTATCGCAGGTGCAGCGAAATGCTTACGTTTCTAGCTCCAACAGTGCAGTAAGGCCATTCAACACAGAGGAAAAGGGCCAAAGGGGTAAGGGATGTGTGTACTAGGGACAGAGGTGTGTATACAAATTGACTGTGTGTGTGTGCGTGTGTGTTACTCACGGCGTCCTCGTCCTGGTGGGATGGCAGCACAGTGATGTTTGATGTCCAGAGCACATGCTGTGTGGAGGACAGGGTCCACAAAGATGTCTGCCTTACTCTCCTTCAGTATGTTCAACACCTCCTGAAGAGAAAACAGAGAAAGTGGTGAAGAAGAGGGAGTTTATCAGACTATTGACTCCAAGAAAGCGGAACATTGTCAGTTTGAGGAGATGAGAAACACCCACCTTCTTGCAGCCCTCCACTTTGATCTTGAGCAGGTTGACTTTGAGACACTCCTCTACTTGACCCGTCTGTTCCTGGGCCGCAGCCTCCTCTGGACACAGCCGAGAGATCTGACACACACACACACACAGTGTGTTACTCAGTGACTTACCCAATGTGTAAAAAACCTTAACACGTGTGTAAACAGTAGAAATAGTATTGTGCAGGACCGGCCGGCCTACTCACCTCGTCAGTGCAGTGCACCTGCAGCTGAGGGTCCAGTCTGTAGTCCAGAGCTGACTCCTGTAGGATCACCCTGATCTGATCCTCACAGTCAGGAGACAGACGCTGTGGACAACATTACACGTTTAGTACACACACCCAAACAGAGAAATATGCAGAAAAAATTGAAAACGCCTCAACACAGTAGTAACAACCCCCCCCAAAAAATGGTGAACGAAATAAAAAGAACCAGTGCCTTCTGACCTGGTCGGCGTATTTGAGTTTGAGGCAGGAGACGACCTGTCCCTCCAGCTCACTGTCTCCTGTAGCCTTGTTTAGGATGCTCTGGCAGAACTTCGGGATGTCAGCCTTACACGACTTCCTCAGCACCGGGTTCAACCTGTAGTCTGGACAGGACACACAGGAGAGGAGACAGGGTGAGAACCCCGGGTTTAGAGACCAGGTGAGAACAAATAATGCACAAATAATACTACAGAGGTGCTGTGTATGCATGCTGGAAGCCATAATCTCTGCTCATATTGTGAGCAGTGGTGGCTGGTGGGAGGAGCTAGAGGACGGGCTCATTGTAACGACTAGAATGAAAGAAATGGAACAGAGTCAAATATGTGGTTTCATATGTTTGATACTGTTCCATTTATTCCATTCCAACGAGCCCGTCTTCCTATAGCTCCTCCCACCAGCCTCCTCTGATTGTGAGCTATAGTGTGTGTGTGTGTGTTCAGTATCTACCTGTGTTCTGTGTGATCTGTCTCTTGGTGATCATCTGTTTACACTTGGGGTCCATCAGCTCACTGTTCTTGTTCTGCTTCAGGCACTGCAGCATGTTCTTGGCATCAGCCTCAGCGCAGAACCGCTGGTAGAGACACAGACAGACAGAACACTATGAAACTCAGATGAAACCCTGATGAAGGCAGTGTAGCTGTCGAAACGTTGGTTGTTATTATAAATGACGTTCATTTCAAGAGAGCCACAGACTATGCAGCTTTTCTCTTGTAAGAGACCAGACTATAAAAACACTGGGAGAGAAGACACATGGGAGAGACCAACATAGACACCACAAGCCACAGTCATCCTGCCTGTATGACAGTTTTACTAACCGCCAGGAACCTCTTCTTCAGAAAATTATAATTACACAAAATACACTAACATTTTATTTCAAATGCAATGTAATCAGCAATCATGGTTTGACTGAGGCGCCTTTGAGCATAGCTACATTGTTGAAGACTTCCTTACAATGTTTGCATTTGCCTTGTGTTTGGACCTGTGTTATGCTAAAACGACTCAGTGAAAAGTACATACCCGGATCATCTGCTTGCAGACCCTCATGAGTTGGTAGTCCAGCTCTGGGTCCATCATCTCTACCTCCTGCAGCTTAAACACCCTGTGGTGACAGCGCTGGGTCAGCTGCCTCTTGTTCTCCTTCAGACACTCGATCACCTATTACAGAGAGAGGGCACTCATCTTCATCGTCACAGTCATCAATAATTATCATGTAGAAATATTATAAATTAAATAAATAAATTGGTCATTTAGCAGACGCTCTTATCCAGAGCGACTTACAGGAGCAATTAGGGTTAAGTGCCTTGCTCAAGATTTTTCACCTAGTCGGCTCGGGGATTAGAACCAGCGACCTTTCGGTTACTGGTACAACGCTCTTAACCACTAAGCTACCTGCCGCCCCATATTACCGTTGCTAAACGCTTTGGTCTAGGGCACGACTGACAAGTGAGGCTGTAGTCAGGCTGATGGGAATCAGATGGAGGGAAATGCGTTTAGAATACTCATTAATAATACTGACCTGTGCGTTCCCGAAGGCCACGTTCTGGCACAGCCTCCCGATGTCCTGCTTACAGGAGTCATAGAGCTCAGGCTCCAGACGGACATCCTCAGACATCTCCAGCTCCTCCACCCTCAGCTGCTTACGACACTTGACAGACACACGCTGCTCCTTCATGTCCTGCAGAGTGTCGTTCCTCACCGTGGTGCTCAGACAGAGCACTACGTCCACCCTGGAGGGAATGTGAGAGAGGGGGAGCGAAAGAACGTTTGTTTGACAGTTTGTTCAACTATTTCCGGGTTCTCACTCAGACAGCACTCACTTCTTCTTGATGTTGGGGCAGAGTTTGAGCACGTCATCTTTGCAGGCCATCTTAAACTTGTAGGAGAAACGGAAGTCCTTAATCTGGACCTGAGAGGGAAGAGCAAAAGGAGAAGGAAAGAGCAGAGAAATGGGAGTGAAGCAACGGTCAAGGTCGTGGGTTCAATTCTCGCAAGGATCACACACATACTATGAAGAAAGCGTTTGTTAAGTGGCATATATTATGTTTCAGATCTACACCAGTGTTGGGAGTATTTTTGGAGTTGGCCCACAGACAGACTCACCAGTTGGAAGTGTGTGACGCCCACGGCACACTTGTCGTTCATCTCCTTCTGGTGTTTGTTCTGCACCAGACACTCCATCAGATCCCCCGTGTCGATCTGGTTATCTGCCACCTCCTGGGAGAGAGGGAGAGAGAGAAAGAAAAATAGAAAGTGGTCAGGAGCCAAGACTATAAGGAAAAAGGTTAGAGTACTGATAGAGTCAAAATACAAAGCCATTGAAATGCAGTATATCTCTTGTCCTTATAAGAGTCAGTGAAATCAGTTAAAGATGCACTATGTAGAAATCGTTCCGCCATTTCCTGGTTACAAAAATTCTAATAGTTCGCCTAGTTTCAGTTTATGTGACAAAACATGCAAGTATAGTGTAGAGAATTATTGTACCATCTAAACCGCTGTGAAATATATTTTCCATAACCAGAAATATTGTATTTTCAGCTGTTTGAAGCTGGTGTACAAAACCGAAAGTACAAAAACTCAACTTAAAAACAGGAAGCATAGAAATAGAGCACATAGAACAGATCTACTGCTTCTTTGGCTTGCTTTCAATGAGAATGACCGATCAATGAGAAAACTCACATTTCTATTTGAATAATGGATCATTTGAAATTCTAGACTCTTGACAGGAGATATATCCCTGTCACTGGAAGTGGAGTTGAAGGGGGGTTGATGGTATGAGAAGCCCTGAGAGAGCGCTCAGGGCTGGGGTAGAGGTAGGACTCACGTGACAGTGGGACTGGATGACTGGCTCACAGGCTCGCATCAGCAGGGTCTCAATCTGAATGTCCTGGTGGGAGGAGAGAAGAACACCCTTTTACCATGTGACCAACCATAGTTCACCACAGCCAGTTCCTCATACAGAGCAGTCAGTCAATGTGTCCCTGGTACTCCTATTTTACCTCAGACTCCAGTTCAGTCAGGTTGCCCACCACATCTCTGCACTCTGACACCAGGTCCTCTAGGTGGTCCTGTAGACACTCCAGCTCCTGGAACACCATAAAATGCCATGTCAGACTTCAATACAGAAAACGTACACCTTGGTTGTGCAATTATTACTGTCTCCCTGATCTACGCCCAATACGGTTGGCCACATGTTATAGTTAAGGAGTATGTAGCATTCTAAATAAAAATTATCACGTCAGCACTTACAGGCTACAATAAAATAGATGGATGATATGATTTAATATGCAAGTGATAAGAATGATGTGTGACAAATAGCAGGTGGTCTCCTCCAGTACCTGTCCAGACTCGGCCTTCTCACTGCACCACTTCCCCAGGTCGGTCATACAGCGTCTCTGCAGCTCCGGGTCCAGCTTCACATCCAGCGCCCTCTGGTGGAGGATACGCTGCACCTCCACTTTACAGTCCCGAGACAGCTAGGTAATATCAAAGAATAGAACTCAACATTATAGAATTCAGGATCAGGGTTTGGGTCAATTCCATTTCAATTCAGTCAATTCCAAGTCAGGCTACTTCCTGAATTGAAATGGAATTGAGGCCAACCCTGTTTAGGATGCAGGACAAGAGACAACCAGGCAGTAGGGGAGATAGGAGCCCAAGAAAGATAAGCAAGTGCCAATGCTAATGGTATGTCCCATCAAAATGAATGATGTGTTTGCTTGTAGTGTACCTTCAGTATATTGATTGGGTGATCACAAGACATAATCCCACTGTTGTCAATGAGACCAAGCAACCATTCCAGTCTAATATTCAGAGATTATTCAAATGATAGTTATTTTCATTGAAAGGCTAAAGATCATTCCTGAGTATAGAGACAATTACATTACCGAATTCCACTTCTGACACCAATGACACATTCAACATGTAAAGGTGCGCACTGATACATCAAGCCATTAGATAACTAAATAATTGCATTTTCAGAAATGTGTTCGAATTGACATTCCTCAACAACAAAACATCCATAATTTGCCCTCATTTTGACTAGAATCATCTTCAGGAATCAGAACCCAATCACATCATGACAATCATCACCACTTAACTTACTTACAATGAAACCATGTTTTCCTGTTTGTTCCACTGCATTCCCCTTTTAAAAGGACAACACTTTTAGAATGTACTGAGGACAGATGTATAGTATTTCTAAAGGTCTTAGATCACTTCAGACAACAGTTATTTCTGTGATTATTGTAAGTAAATCTATATCGCTATTCCTCTACATTAGGCACTGATGCGTTTCCTGTGTGCAGTGCGGTGCAGTCAATCATGAGTATATGAAGACATAGAAATATATATGAATGTATGCATGTCTATGGGTGCAGTCCCACCCGCCGTCCCTGCTCCTCTGTGCGGTAGGCGTGGCGGTACAGACAGGAGAAGATGGCGCCGGGTGGCATCATCTCGCTGGTCTCATTCCAGCCGTGGGTGTGGCACAGGCGGGAGGCGTCGCCCTGGCACTTCTTATACAGGATGGGGTCCAGTCTGGGAGACAGAAAGTGTGAGGATCAATCAATCAAATGCATTTAGAATGCCCTTTTTACATCAGCAGTTGTCACAAAGTGTTTTACAGTCATCCGGCCTTGACCCCAAAGAGCAAGCAAGAGTACGTCGGAGGAAGCCATACTAGGAAAATGAACACTGACCAGGCATACTAAAAACCCTTATATGGAGCCTGGTCAGGCTCCTATATTAACGTTACAGTGCTTAAAAGGCTTTGAATGTGTAGGATCACCACGTGTGTGTAGGATCGCCACGTGTGTGGAGGATCGCCACGTGTGTGGAGGATCACCATAAACTAGTGTTGCCCCTTACTTCCAATCCCGCGCTATGAAGTACTGCAGCTCCAGCAGCCTGTGTTCACAGTCCTCCACCATCTTCTCTGTGTACAGGTGCTCCATCAGACAAGACAGGATCCTACACACGTACAACAAACACACATTACTAGAGCTGAAGTATGACAGATGTTTTTTTTTAAATCACTGTTCTAGTAGTTCTCTTTCCTATTATCTTTGTAAAGTGAGCAGGAGAGTGGAAGAGTTTGGTGACTCACATGGGGTCTCCGTTGCGGATGTGTTTGCAGGCGGTCTGGATGACAGACTCACAGGCCTCGTTCAGGGCCCGGTCGATACGGTAGTCTGCCCCAGGGTCTGCCTCTTGGATCAAGGTCTGGAGCTGAGGGGGGGATAACAACAACCAATCAGTCGATAGAAATAAAAGTAGAAAAAATACATGATTTGAAGTGGATACCTGTGTACAGTATGTCTTTTCGTTCTGGTCCTTGGCTGCTCTTTAAAAGCTCCATGCTAAATGATTGTGCTCTTAATCTCAGTCTAAATAACGAATCTCCTAATATCTATGGTGAGATTTTGTAGGTGAACTGAACTCACAGCTTTCTGGCAGAGGTTGTCGATGGCGCCCTGGTCTCCTCGGCCTACCCTCATCAAACAGTGCAGGGTGCGTCCCTTGCGGTGGAGGCCGGAGCAGTGGGCCTCGATCTCCCCACGGCAATGCAGCACAATCTCTGGGCTCAGAGAGAAATCCTCCATCAACATCCTCCTGTAGTCCAACATCTCCCCCTGACATTCCCCGCTCACCGTACGACCTGGAACACACACAGGTCAGGAAATGTCATACAGGAACTGCAAGTGGGGCACTTGAAAGACATTTCATTTAATTATCTGGAGAAAAACACTAAAAGTAACACCAGTGTGACACCATATGAGAGTTTTGTAGTCCAAATACCAATATAGATTGACAAAACATAAGAGACAGAACAGGTAGACACACAGACATAGGTTAGGAAGACAAGAGCCAGCCCAACCTCTGTGTACGGCAGACTCCAAACAGAGCAGCAGGTAGGAGAGGCGGGCCTCGCGGGCGCGGGGCATGTTGGTGTCTGCGCTGCAGCGATACTTCCTCAGGTCCGTCTTGCAGGCCTTGGCCAGGGAGTAGCTCACCTTGTAGTCCTGGGCTATCAGCTTCTGACGAGTGGTCAGAGCATCTCTGCACTGTGGAGGACAACCACAACACACCACAGCTCTGGTCACAATCACTATCTGACTCATTGACTAATGGCCAGAAGAATGGAAATATAATTACCAGAACAGACATTCCAGTGTTTCCCCTAGGATTTGTGGGCATGGCCAATGGCACTGCCTCAGGCCAAAATTTTAGAGGCCCTCCTCTTGGCCGCAGAGACAACATTTTGCTGTTTTAAAGTAACTGCCCAGTGTTTCCAGATTTCTATGAAATACGACCTATAATTACTTACAATACCAGTGAAACAGTTATTTCCCAAAAATATTAATTGACTGTGTTAAAAAGCAGCTTTTCTGTGTTGGAATGGTGTGGGCGTACCCAAACAACAGAATGGTGTGGGCATATTCCGGATTTTGAAGTGTTTTTTCTCCAATTTATACTTTGTCCACAAAACAACATTATTTGTGAGATTTTCACTGGGCAGATACTTTAAAGCTAGTTTCCTGCAATTCTACACATTTTGCAGGGCTCGACATTAACATAAAAAAATATATATAAACGCAACAGGAAACAATTTTACTGAGTTACAGTTCATATAAGGAAATCAGTCAATTGAAACACATTGATTAGGCCCTAATCTATGGATTTTACATGACTGGGCAGGGGTGCAGCCATGGGTGGGCTGGTGTCCCAGGTCTAAAATCAGTCCCTGATTAGAGGGGAACAATGAAAAAAAGGCTTGATTCTTTCGACATACTGTAGAGACACGGTTCGTTCAGATCAAATGGTCACATGACCGGAGCGTGAAGGACAGTGCCTGTTGCGCACCGCACATCACCCACCTTGAATCTGAGCGGAGGCGATCAGCATTTAGAAACTATTTAACCATAAACTTCATAGTTTAAAACCTGGACGCTGTGTCATTTTTGAAGCATGTCTTACCTTGTTTCAAAGTAGCCTAGCCAAAATACGACCATAGAAATATTGAGGGAATTATTTTATAAACACACTCATGTTCTATTGGTTTTCAAATCAAAGTTATTTTAATGTCCAGCAGCCAAAGGCATAATCCCAGTCATATTAGTAATATATATTTTAATCTCTGTCACATGAAACCGCTTGCCCGTGCAATGCACTTTTGAGAACAGTGTTTTCCCACTAATTGTATTTTGGAACATTCGTGCGTAGCCTACAGCCATGTGCGCATTGTTGAGCTTATAAAATAAAGAAATACAACTTTAGCAGCATTTTAAGCTAAAACGGTCTGATCTGTTGCATCAGCATCACTGCTTTTTATTTATTTGTGCAGTCGTATGAATTTTGGATCTGTCGACCCAGAACTTTCCCAGAGTCTGTTTTAAACCGTCCTAGACATCTTTTTTATTGTCCCAGAGATGACTGGACGGCCTTAATTTCGAGCCCTCGAGGGAATTATTTTATAAAGACATAAGAATTATTATATTTGGTTATAATTGTAATGTTGCAACATTTTATAGGCTACCAACAGTGACCAACCATCCTCCAGGAGAGCCTTAAAAATGGGGCAGTGTTGTATTTTGAGACAGGCTGATTATTCAAAGAAGCCAATAGACAGAGGGTAGCCTACATTTTTGTCTGATTCTCTATGGTAAAAAGGTTAGTAATGCATTATATTTTGTAAAGTGGTTCCTACAACAATGTAAAAATGGTGTTACAGACCATGCAGTCCTACTCGTCAGAAGGACAAGTGGCTAAAAAAGTTAAATGTCAAGCCCCGTTTTAAAATATATAGCTCCATTATTTTTTCTACACACTTCATTTACTGGTTGCTAAAAATCTAATAGTTCGCCTAATTTCAGTTTATGTGACAAAACAAGCAATGTATAGTGTGAAGAATCATTGTACCGTCTAAACCACTGTAAAATACACTACATGACCAAAAGCATGTGGACACCTGCTCATCGAACATCTCATTCCAGAATCATGGCCATTAATATGGAGTTGGTCACCCCTTTCCTGCTTTAACAACCTCCACTAGATGTTGGAACATTGCTGCGGGGACTTAGGCCTGGCTCGCAGTCGGCGTTCCAATTCATCCCAAAGGTGCTCGATGGGCTTGAGGTCAGGGCTTTGTGCAGGCCAGTCAAGTTCTTCCACACCCATCTTGACAAACCATTTCTGTATGGACCTCGCTTTGTGCACGGGGGCATTGTCATGCTGAAACAGGGAAGGGCCTTCCCCAAACTGTTGCCACAAAATTGGAAGCACAGAATCGTGTAGAACGTCACTGTATGCTGTAGCGTTAAGATTTCCCTTCACTGGAGTGAAGGGGCCTAGCCTGAACCATGAAAAACAGCCCCAGACCATTATTCCTCCTCCACCAAACTTTACAGTTGGCACTATGCATTGGGGCAGGTAGCATTCTCCTGGCATCCGCCAAACCCAGATTCGTCCATTAGACTGCCAGATAGTGAAGCGTGATTCATAACTCCAGAGAACGCTTTTTCACTGCTCCCAGAGTCCAATGGCAGCGAGCTTTACACCACTCCAGCTATGCGCTTCAGCACTCGGCAGTCCCGTTCTGTGAGCTTGTGTAGCCTACCACTTCGAGGCTGAGCCGTTGTTGCTCCTAGACATTTCCACTTCACAATAACAGCACTTACAGTTGACCAGGGCAGCTCTAGCAGGGCAGAAATTTTACAGTGCCACGTTGAAAGTCACTAAGCTCTTCAGTAAGGCCATTCTACTGCCAATGTTTGTCTATGGAGATTGCTTGACTGTGTGCTCGATTTTATACACTTGTCAACAACGGGTGTGGCTGAAATAGACGAATCCACTAATTTAAAAGGGATGTCCACATACTTTTGTATATATAGTATATATTTTCAATAACCAAAAATATAGTTTTTTCTACTGTTTGAAGGTGGTGTACAAAACCAAAAGTAAAAGACGCAAAAACGAAACTCAAGAACGGGAAGCACAGAAATAAAGCACATAGAACATATCTACCACTTATTAGACTTGCTTTCAATGAGAATGACAGATCTATAACTAACATTTCCATGTGGATTTGTTAGAGTAGCCCAAAAAGTTCCATATGACCTTTTACCATCCCAAAAATTATTTTGTCAAATATATTTTTGGGAGTGGTGGCCCTGATTTAGCAGAGGCGGCATACGGCTGCTAAATGAATATAGGTGAAAGACTGCATTACCATTTAACTCTGTTCACTTGATTATACTTTAGCCAACCATCTTCCGGCGCTATTTAACTGGACAGCGCCGGAAGAAGATGGCTGCCGTTTTACAGCCCTCTAACCAATTGTACTATTATGTGTGTTTTTCCGCGTTATTTGTAATTTATTTTGTACATAATGTTTCTGCCATCGTCTCTTATAACCAAAGAGAGCTTCTGGATATCAGGACAGCGATTACTCACCTCGTATTGGACGAAGACTTTTTCTTCAACGAGGCGTTCGCGAAGGATATTCTACAGACACCCAACAAGGCCCAGATCCCCGTCATTCACGTGAGGAAGAGACGGAGATATCGTGGACGCAGATCCGGGTGCCTTGTAAGGATCCGACGGCGAACGAGTAAACTGCCTCTCCCATCAATCCTATTAGCCAACGTTCAAGCTTTTGAGAATAAAATGGACGATTTAAGATTACGGTTATCCTACCAACGGGACATTAAAAACTGTAATATCTTATGTTTCACGGAGTCGTGGCTGAACGACAACAATGACAACATTCAGCTAGCAGGCTATACGCTACATCGGCAGGACAGAACGGCAGACTCTGGTAAGACAAGGGGCGGCGGTCTGTGTATATTTGTAAACAACAGCTGGTGCACAAAATCAAATACTAAGGAAGTCTCAAGGTTTTGCTCGCCTGAGGTAGAGTATCTTATGATAAGCTGTAGACCACACTATTTACCAAGAGAGTTTTCATCTATATTTTTCATAGCTGTCTATTTACCACCACAAACCAATGCTGGCATTAAGATTGCACTGAATGAGTTGTACAAGGCCATTAATCAACAGGAAAACGCTCATCCAGATGCAGCGCTCCTAGTAGCCGGGGACTTTAATGCAGGGAAACTTAAATCCGTTCTACCTCATTTCTACCAGCATGTTAAATGTGCAACCAGAGGGGAAAAAACTCTAGACCACCTTTACTCCACACACAGAGACGCATACAAAGCTCTCCCTCGCCCTCCATTTGGCAAATCTGACCATAACTCTATCCTCCTGATTCCTGCTTATAAGCAAAAACTGAAGCAGGAAGCACCAGTGATTCGGCTAATAAAAAAGTGGTCAGATGACGCAGATGCTAAGCTACAGGACTGTTTTGCTAGCACAGACTGGAACATGTTCCGGGATTCTTCAGACAGCATTGAGGAGTACACCACATCAGTCACTGGCTTCATCAATAAGTGCATCGATGATGTCGTCCCCACAGTGACCGTACGTACATACCCCAACCAGAAGCCATGGATTACAGGAAACATCCACACTGAGCTAAAGGGTAGAGCTGCCGCTTTCAAGGAACGGGACTCTAACCCGGACGCTTATAAGAAATCCCGCTATGACCTCCGACGAACCATCAAACAGGAAAAGAGTCAATACAGGTCTAAGATTGAATCATACTACACTGGCTCTGACGCTCGTCGGATGTGGCAGGGCTTGAAAACTATTACAGACTACAAAGGGAAGCACAGCCGCGAGCTGCCCAGTGACACAAGCCTACCAGACGAGCTAAACCACTTCTATGCTCGCTTCGAGGCAAGCAACACTGAAGCATGCATGAGAGCACCAGCTGTTCCGGACGACTATGTGATCACGCTCTCCGTAGCCGATGTGAGTAAGACTTTTAAGCAGGTCAACATTCACAAGGCCGCAGGGCCAGACGGATTACCAGGACGTGTACTCCGAGCATGTGCTGACCAACTGGCAAGTGTCTTCACTGACATTTTCAACATGTCCCTGACTGAGTCTGTAATACCAACATGTTTCAAGCAGACCACCATAGTCCCCGTGCCCAAGAACTCTAAGATAACCTGCCTAAATGACTACCGACCCGTAGCACTGACGTCTGTAGCCATGAAGTGCTTTGAAAGACTGGTCATGGCTCACATCAACAGCATAATCCCAGAAACCCTAGACCCACTCCAATTTGCATACCGCCCCAACAGATCCACAGATGATGCAATCTCTATCGCACTCCACACTGCCCTTTCCCACCTGGACAAGAGGAACACCTATGTGAGAATGCTATTCATTGACTACAGCTCAGTGGTCTAAGGCACTGCATCGCAGTGCTAACTGTGTCACTAGAGATCCTGGTTCGAATCCAGGCTCTGTCGCAGCCGGCCGCGACCGGGAGACTCATGGGCGGCGCACAATTGGCCCAGCGTCGTCCAGGGTAGGGGAGGGAATGGCCGGCAGGGATGTAGCTCAGTTGATAGAGCATGGCGTTTGCAACGCCAGGGTTGTGGGTTCGATTCCCACAGGGAGCCAGTATAAAAAAAATATATATATATATATATGTAAGTCGCTCTGGATAAGAGCGTCTGCTAAATGACTAAAAAATGTAAAAAAAAAAAAAACACCATAGTGCCCTCTAAGCTCATCACTAAGCTAAGGATCCTGGGACTAAACACCTCCCTCTGCAACTGGATCCTGGACTTCCTGACGGGCCGCCCCCAGGTGGTAAGGGTAGGTAACAACACATCTGCCACACTGATCCTCAACACGGGGGCCCCTCAGGGGTGCGTGCTCAGTCCCCTCCTGTACTCTCTGTTCACCCATGACTGCATGGCCAGGCACGACTCCAACACCATCATTAAGTTTGCCGACGACACAACAGTGGTAGGCCTGATCACCGACAACGATGAGACAGCCTATAGGGAGGAGGTCAGAGATCTGGCCGTGTGGTGCCAGGACAACAACCTCTCCCTCAACGTGACCAAGACAAAGGAGATGATTGTGGACTACAGGAAAAAAAGAGGACTGAGCACGCCCCCATTCTCATCGACGGGGCTGTAGTGGAACAGGTTGAGAGCTTCAAGTTCCTTGGTGTCCACATCACCAACGAACTATCATGGTCATCATAAATGTAATGGTCCAAACACACCAAGACAGTCGTGAAGAGGGCACGACAAAGCCTATTCCCCCTCAGGAGACTAAAAAGATTTGGCATGGGTCCTCAGATCCTCAAAAAATTCTACAGCTGCACCATCGAGAGCATCCTGACTGGTTGCATCACCGCCTGGTATGGCAACTGCTTGGCCTCTGACCGCAAGGCACTACAGAGGGTAGTGCGTACGGCCCAGTACATCACTGGGGCAAAGCTCCCTGCCATCCAGGACCTCTATACCAGGCGGTGTCAGAGGAAGGCCCTCAAAATTGTCAAAGACTCCAGCCACCCTAGTCATAGACTGTTCTCTCTGCTACCGCACGGCAAGCGGTACCGGAGTGCCAAGTCTAGGTCCAAAAGACTTCTCAACAGCTTCTACCCCCAAGCCATAAGACTCCTGAACAGCTAATCATGGCTACCCGGACTATTTGCACTGCCCCCCCACCCCATCCTTTTTACGCTGCTGCTACTCTGTTAAGTATTTATGCATAGTCACTTTAACTCTACCCACATGTACATATTACCTCAACTACCTCAACTAGCCGGTGCCCCCGCACATTGACTATGCAACGGTACCCCCCTGTATATATAGCCTCCCTACTGTCACTTTATTTTACTGTATATATAGCCTCCCTACTGTCACTTTATTTTACTTCTGCTCTTTTTTTCTCAACACTTTTTTGTTGTTGTTTTATTCTTACTTTTTTGTTTAAAATAAATGCACTGTTGGTTAAGGGCTGTAAGTAAGCATTTCACTGTAATGTCTGCACCTGTTGTATTCGGCGCATGTGACCAATAAAATTTGATTTGATTTGATTTGTTGACAAAATGCCTTGCAATCGGAGCATTATTCATATGGACAAATGACAAGTAGCAGACGATGGATATGATTATTTTGGTAATGACTCTCCATTGGGAAATTCCAACCAGGCTCAACAGTAGAACACGTACCCTTTCAGACATGGCCTCCTCAAACTTGTGATTGAAGAGACACTTGTAGACTCTGCCCTCTCCAGCTGGAGTCTAGAAATCAAAGACAATGGAATTGTGATTCAATTAGCAATAATTTTTCACATTCACAAAGTGACAAATACCTTTCAGTGAGCTGAAGGTTCAACTCTGATAAAAGTATGAATGTATCAAACTCGGAATCTTAATATTATGCCTCTTGAAAGAGACGTGAGGGAATAAGAGGAGGGGGGAGGCAAGGTACTCACGTTTTCACAGAAGCGCTCGCGGTCCTCCCGGCAGGAGAAGTATAGGTATCTGTCCAGGTGGAAGTCGTCTGAGGAAAGTTCGGCCACGCGCATGATGGCCTTCTTACAGTTGGCCCCAATGGCGTGGGCCGCAGGCTGCTCCTCTGCCTCCCTGACCAGACCCTTCTCCAGGCACGCTATCACCTCGCCCTGGGAGTGCACGTCCTTAGGTACATGGGGAGAGTGAGATGGATAGGTTCAAGTTGGCTACAACACTGATGGGCCTTTGTGTATTGATGATGCATCTCTGTGTGAGGCCTGAAGAAGCGTTTGCTCTCAGAGTAGCGCTTTGAATCAGTTATAACGTTTTCCCTTTAAAATGATTTTTGTGTGCAATTTAATATAACACACAACCACAAAAACATACAAACAGCCAGAGGGGAGGGGAGGACAGACGCTAGTAAATATAGAAAAGTTCAATATTTAAAATAAATAAATAATATTAATTCAGCGTGATGAGTTATTGCTGTTGTGTTGCCCTGACAACCGGCATTTGCTTTTCGAAGGCATGGTCATTAATCATCTTTTATAAATGAATAATTCATTAGAGGAAGCCAGGATAAAAAATATGTTTTATTTAACACTGGGAGTATAGGAAGCGTGGAAACAACATTTGTCATCAATCATGGAGGTACAGTGGATATCATAAATACTCACCCCACTAAAATATAGTCCTTGCATAAGTACTCACCCCCTTTGATTAGGTAAGCCTAAATTAGTTCAGGAGTAAAACTTGGCTTAACAAATCACATAAGTTACATGGACTGTGTGAAATAATAGGGATTGTACGTATGTACACTACCAGTAAAAAGTTAGGACACACCTACTCATTCAAGTTTATTATTTATGCAGTCAGTTTAACTCTACCTACATGTACATATTACCTCAATTACCTTGACTAACCGGTGCCCCCGCACATTGACTCTGTACCAGTACCCCCTGTATATAGCCTCCCTACTGTTATTTTATTGCTGTTCTTTAATTATTTGCTATTTTTTTATTTATCTATTTTTTCCTTTATTTCACTGTAAGGTCTACACCTGTTGTATTCGGCGCATGTGGCACATTTGTCTGTGATTTATTTATAATTCAAGGCACACTTAACCAGCATGGCTACCACAGCAATACACCATCCCATCTAGTTTGGGCTTAGTGGGACTATCATTTGTTTGACAACAGGACAATGACCCAACACACCTCCAGGCTATGTAAGGGCTATTTTACCAAGAAGGAGAGTGTTGGAGTGCTGCATCAGATGACCTGCCCTCCACAATCCCCCGACCTCAACCCAATTGAGATGATTTGGGATGAGACGGACGGCAGAGTGAAGGAAAAGCAGCCAACAAGTGCTCAGCATATGTAGGAACTCCTTCAACACTGTTGGAAAAGCATTCCAGGTGAAGCTGGTTGAGAGAATACCAAGAGTGTGCAAAGCTGTCATCAAGGCAAAGGGTGGCTATTTGAAGAATCTCAAATATAAAATATATTTTGATTTGTTTAACACTTTTTTGGTTACTACATGATTCCATGTGTTCTTTCATAGTTTTGATGTCTTCACTATTTTTCTATAACATAGAAAACAGTAAAAATAATGAAAAATACTTGAATGAGTAGGTGTTCTAAAACGTTTGACCGGTCTGGATAAGAGCGTCTGCTACATGACGTAAATGTAAATGTAATGTATGTCAGATACTCCAGTGAGTGTAATTGGCTCCAATGAGTGTAATTTGCTAATAGGAATTGAAAAATAAAAGTTGACATAATTAGAAAGAAGATACTCCTCTTTTCTACTGTATGTATGGAATTCAACATTTATTCTGTTTTTTGCTATCGATATTCATAAACACATTGGGAAGAGAAAAAAAAAGTGAACCCATTGCAGTACCTCCGCGGACCCCCGGTTGAATACCCCTGTCTTAGAGTGTTCACACACTTGGTCCCTTTCAAACAATTTATGTGAACTCAGCGCGGTTTTTGTGCCATGTGAATGCTCCAAAAGGAATTCAGACCCCTCAAAAGAACCCTCGAAGCGAACCGAACTGAGACCATCTCGAGAGGTGGCCTGAGTTCGGTTCGCTTGAATTCTGTGGTCCGTTTTTGGATATTGATTATCGATTGTCAAGGAAGCACAGAAATTCCCAAACATTTGTAGAGTTTTGTACCAACACGATGTTCCGATTATTTGTTTGCAATATGTGATCTATTAGGCTAAGAGAGCTTCATAAGCTGTTTATTTGATTGTGGGCTTTGAATAGTGTGAGAAGACAACATCTGGTGAGAATCACAACATAGGTTACAAAATCAATGCAGTAGCCTACATTGGATGTACAATTTTCAATTACATCATTATTACATCTGCAGTTATTCTTCTACTATTTATAATATTTACATGTTATTATCTTCTGATGCATTGTTGGTTAAGGGCTGTAAGTAAGCATTTCACGGTAATGTCTACACCTGTTGTATTCGGCGCATGTGGCAAATACATTTTTATTTTATTTGACTATATACTGAACAAAAATAAGCGCAACATGCAACAATTTCAAAGAGGGCCAGTTCATATAAGGAAATCAGTCAATTTAAATACATTCATTAGGCCCTAATCTATGGATTTCACATGACTGGGAATACACATATGCATCTGTTGGTCACAGATACCTTAAAGAAAAGGAAGGGCATGGATCAGAAAACCAGTCAGTATCTGGTGTGACCACCATTTGCCTCATCCATGAAGAGCACACATCTCAAGCGTGCCAGTGGCCATCGAAGGTGAGCATTTGCCCACTGAAGTCGGTTACGACCCTGGTGAGGACGACGAGCACGCAGATGAGCTTCCCTTAGACGGGTTCTGACAGATTGCGTAGAAATTATTTTGTTGTGCAAACCCACAGTTTCATCACCTGTCCGGGTGGCTCATCTCAGACCATCCCGCAGGTGAAAAAGCCAGATGTGGAGGTCCTGGGCTGGCGTGGTTACACGTGGTCTGCTGTTGTGAGGTCGGTTGGACGTACTGCCAAATTCTCTAAAACGACTTATGGTAGAGAAATTAACATTCAATTCTCTGCCAACAGCTCTGGTGGACATTCCTGCAGTCACCATTCCAATTGCACGCTCCCTCAAAACTTGAGACATGGGTGGCTTTGGGTTATGTGACAAAACTGCACATTTTAGAGTGGCCTTTAACTGTCCCCAGCACAAGGTGTACCAGTGTAATGATCATGCAGTTTAAAATCAGCTTCTTGATATGCCATACCTGTCAGGTGGATGGATTATCTTGGCAAAGGAGAAATGCTCACTAACAGGGATGTAAACAAATTTGTACACACCATTTTAGAGAAATACGCTTTTTGTGCATATGGAACATTTCTGGGATCTTTTTTGTCAGATCATGAAACATGGGACCAACACTTTACATGTTGCGTTTATATTTTTGTTCAGAATAATTATTACGTCTCATCTTTTAACTAAATGCAATCTATTAGCTTCCAAAATGTAAGTAAGTATATCTAGCTGTCCGATTTCACAGAATGGCTTGTCCTGCACTTTGTAAAAACCCAGAGTGCATTGAGTGAATGTTGGAAAAAGATCTTGGTTCCTTTCTAAACATAGCAATGTGAATTCAAAGAGGACTCAAAAGAGGTGAGTCCTCATTCAACGGCAAGGGCAGTGTGAATACAAAGAACAGCGTGTACCCCAGAGTTCACTTTAAAGAGGACTGAGATCAGTTCTTTTAAAGAGGACCATATGTGAAAACACCCTTAGAGACTAACCCAAGAAGACTCACAGCTGTCATCGCTGCCAAAGTTGTTTCTAACATGTATTGACTCAGGGAGGTGAATACTTATATAATCAAGGTATAGTGTTTCATTATTTTATTACTTTAAGAAATGTTAGATTTTTCTCCCCATCCTGACAGTGTATTTTGTGTAGATCGTTGACAAAGAATGACAATTAACTAAATTTTAGTCCCACTTTGTAACAAAATGTGAAGAAATCCAAGGGGGGTGAATACTTATAACACCCACTGTAGGTAAGTTTGTGACTGTAGGGAGAGCAAATAGACATTGGCCAGGAGACTAGCCTAACACTGGAGCTCAAGTAGCACAAAGGAGGCAGTAATTCAAACCCGACCACCCTATGCCCAAACGTCATGTCATGTTTAAACACAAGGTGTCAAATAAAACTGAAAACCAAAGTAACAAATTAGAAACCAGCACAAACAAATGGGCATATCCTGCGCCTGTCTGTTTTTGTGTTATCTCTACATATAGCACAGAGACAGATTCACACAAATCCAAAGTTTGAGCAGCTACTCCAAAAAGGCATCTTGACCAATTCCTGTGGCTTGTTCTATTTTTATAGACCTTATTAGATTTTACAGGTCACTGCAAATTGTACTTGAAAATGTGCAAAGAGACCAGTGTGTATGAAGGCAAGAGCCAGCCTATTACCTTCTCGCCGGTGGAGATGCTGCCACAGTGCAGGGTGTTGATATCCTCGCGACACTTGTCCATGAAGCCACAGATGAGGCGGTAGTCACTGAACACGATGCTGGTCATCTTGATGATGTACTGGTTGCACTGGTACTCTGTGATGTTGCTGCGGTGATCCACCAGGCAGGACACCAAGTAGCCCTTCCCTCTCTCCTCCGCTGCACATTCTTTTATCTGAAGGAAGGAGGAGGAAAGGAAAATGATAGATTGTGTTTCTCAAGGTCACAATATTTTTCTTACTTATATTATACGTAATTCACATAGGAGTCACTGTTTGTTGTAGGGCTGCACAATTAATCACATTATTATCGAAATTGCAATATTGACATGTGCAATATCCATATCGCAAGTGGCTTCAATTTTTTAAATGTAATAAGGGTCCCCTGGGAAACTCTGACCAACACTTTGGCTCCTAGATAGATAGCTGGCTAGCTAAAAAGCTAGCAACAAACCAAAATATCGTAGATTGGCATACCCTAAATACATTTTTAAATGGATGAGTTCTTTTGATGTAAAAAAAAAATAGAGCAGGTAACGTTGCTATTTGGACCAGGCTGCTGCATGCAGACTGCCATTTTTGTGTTTATACTTTTTCATAATAACAAGGACAAGTCGGACAACAACAATAGAACGTTCATGATTTAATGTGTGCCAAAGACGGTAAGATGAAAGGGGACATTTATACTGAGGGGTTGGCGAGAACTTTAAATACATTACCGCAATCATGACTAAGTCGGTTGGCGGAAATAAAAGTACAGGCTTTGTTTAACGGCAATACCTTTTAGTCTGCAAAAAGTTGGCAGGTTTTCGTCTTGGTTTGAAAGGGATTTTAGTTTGGACATCAAAGTCCTGTGAACATAGGGATTAAGCCAAAACGAATCCATAATTAAAGAAATGAAAGGAAAAAACTATTAGAGGCGGACCCCTTTTTTCTGTAATTGAAACATTTCCAGCTAAGTGCATGGGTGCTTTAGGCCTAGTTAACGGTATTCAAAGTGGTGTGTGTTGCTACTAGGTGTTTTACCAATTAAAAGTGCTGTGTGTTGCTAGGTGCCAGGGACAGTGACACTTGTAGCATGAGGGACCTATAGTCAGAGCCATAAAGCTAGCTAGCCAGCCAACTTACATCGGTGATGGTGGTCTTGCACACCTCCACAGCCACAGACTCAAACTTGGGGTCAGTCGTCAGGTTCAGTTTGTAGTTCCACAGGAGCTGGAGGAGACAAGCATTGAACAAGTTTATTGATAGCTCAGAGAAAAGCCTAGGAGTACAAGGCCACCGTGTGTGGGGAATTTCAGTAGGGGTGTGATAGCCAGTCTGACCACTAGAGGAACTAACAACGCTGTATTAAATCATGACTCACGTTCAGTTACACAAACTGAAAGGGTGGTTTAATGAAGTGAGGGAGAGAGATCAGAACACTTACATGGTTGCAGTCAGCAGCGATCTCCGTTTCCTGGAGAGAGATAAGAGAGAAGACAGTCAAACTATGATCATAACCATGAAGAATATAACTTGCAGCCTATTCGCTGCTGCTTTTTCAAAGCCTGTCAGATACTCTAGTGAGTGTGATTGGCTCTACTGAGTGTAATTTGCTCAATATTAGGAGTTGAGAAATAACGTTGACATCATTAGAAAGAAGATATTCTCCTATGTTCTATGTTGTTGGTAGCGATATTCATAAAAACATTAAGATCACTTATTTATTTTTGTATATCTTAATTGATCGCTACACAGAATTTTCCTTTTTTTCTTTCCACGTATTATTTTATTAATATTTTCACAGACCCCCTGCAGTAGAGGTCTGCAGACCGCAGGGTTGAATAACCCTGTTATGAACTCCGAATGGCGCAGTGGTCTAAGGCACTGCATCGCAGTGCTAGCTGTCCAGGCTCTGTCGCAGCCGGCCGCGACCGGGAGACCCACGGGCGGCGCACAATTGGTCCAGCGTCAACCAAGGTAGGGGAGGGTTTGGCCGGCAGGGATGTGGGTTCGTTTCACACGGGGGGCCAGTATGCAAAAAAAATAATACATGTATGCATTCACTAACTGTAAGTCACTCTGGATAAGAGCGTCTGCTAAATGACTAAAATGTAAATGTACGTATCGTTTAATTTATCGTTATAATTCAGTCAATTTATCATGATATGGATTTGTGTCCATATTGCCCAGCTCTACTAAGCCACACTGTTTTATGGATGGGATAGATGAGCTGCCAGGACACTCTGTGTATCCATACTAAACACCTAGGCTACATTTACATTTGACATTTTAGTCATAGGAATACCATATTGCCCCTTTACCAATGCACCCAGAGCTTCTCTGTGCTGTATAATTCCAATCTACAAAGTCTGTCACATTAGGGCTAAGGACTTCAATCTTGGGAAAAAGTCATTAAGCAAAGCCATGGTCAGTGTTTTGTGTGGGACCAACAGGCAAAAATCTCAATTAAAGATGAACTGTTGAACTTTTGTATAATTTTAGCCAGTAGTTTTGAAAGTAGAGCTCACGAGCCAAAAGTGGTCTCCGAAAATTGCGTACTACGTCACAGACTTGAACACAGCGCGCGACACGGTTAGCTATTGTGGCTGGAACCGCGGATTGTCCCGGGCTTGTGGCTGTCTAGATCCCTGCTGTTTGTTGTTGTTTTCAATCTTCCTTGCGACCTGCCCTGTGTGGAACTGTAGGAGTAACAGCGTAACCTACGTTGTTACTATGACAAAAGACCAAAGCCGGCGGGACTATCGTTGAGGACAGTGCTGTCTCTCGATTACAGGTGAAGGATTTTAAACTTACAAAAAAAGTTGTTACAACAACAACAAAACAGCTTCAAGTGTTTTGTCCAAATACTTTTGGAGTCAACTAATTAAAGAATGGACGACCTGACCAGAGAGTTCCAGGACCTGAAGAACAGTTTGTAGTTCTCCCAGGGTCAGCTCGATGAGTTTCAACAGGAGAACGGCAAGAGTACATCAGTGCTGTATGTGAGTCCATGATAACAATGAAGGAGAAATCTGATTATCTCAGGGAAAATCAAGGTGGAATAACATGGACAGAATATATACTGGCCACTGTATGTATGTACATACAGTACCAGTCAAATGTTTGGACACACCTACTCATTCAATGTTTTTTCTTTATTTGTACTATTTTCTACATTGTAGAATAATAGTGAAGACATCAAAACTATGAAATAACACATATGGAATCATGTAGTAACCAGAAAAGTGAAACAAATCAAAATATATTTTACATTTGAGATTCTTCAAAAAGCCACCCTTTGCCTTGATGACAGCTTTGCACTCTTGTCATTCTCTCATCCAGCTTCACCTGGAATGCTTTTCCAATAGTCTTGAAGGAGTTCCCACATATGCTGAGAACTTGTTGGCTGCTTTTCCTTCACTCTGCCGTCCGACTCATTCCAAACCATCTCAATTTGGTTGAGGTCGGGTGGCGGTCCTCATGAGAACCAGTTTCATCATAGCGCTTGATGGTTTATGCAACTGCACTTGAAGAATCTTTCAAAGTTGTTGAAATGTTCCGTATTGACTGACCTTCATGTCTTAAAGTAATGATGGACTGTCGTTTCTCTTTGCTTATTTGAGCTGTTCTTGCCATAATATGGACTTGGTCTTTTACCAAATAGGGCTCTCTTCTGTATACCCCGCTACCTTGTCACAACACAACTGATTGGTTCAAACGCATTAAGAAGGAAATAAATTCCACAGATTAACTTTTAAGAAGGCACACCTGTTAATTGAAACGCATTCCAGGTGACTACCTCATGAAGCTGGTTGAGAGAATGCCAAGAGTGTGCAATGCTGTCAAAGGCAAAGGGTGGCTATTTGAAGAATCTCAAATATATTTTGATTTGTTCAACACGTTTTTTGGTTACTACATGATTTCATATATGTGTTATTTCATAGTTTTGATGTCTTCACTATTATTCTACAATGTAGAAAATAAAGTAAAACCCTTGAATGAGTAGGTGTTCTAAAACTTTTGACCAGTAGTGTGTATATGAATAAAATAATTGATATCAATAATTTAATGATGAATAATTCAAAAGAATATATAGATAATTGAAGCCTCCATATGTACTAGGAACCTAAGTGTGACTGAAAAAGTGCCTTAGGCCTTGAAAAAATTAACATTTCACAAATTGAAAGTAAGGGGATATCGGTGAACAAATGCCTTGGTCAAGGGCAAGGCTACGGCGGCGCCAGTGCAATACAGCAGTTCTGCAACATCTTTAATTGAGCCTCTCATTCTCCTTAATTGCCGACATCAACATGTTATGGAAAGAGATTAACTGATAGGAAGCTCTGGGGGCAGGTCGTCTGGATAAAGGACATCTTCACTGTGGGGTTGGTGTTCTTGGGGTGATGAGAGGTGTTGGGTTTGCGCCAGACATGTTTTCCTTGATGGCCAAAAAGCTCAATTTTAGTCTCATCTAACCAGAGTACCTTCTTCCATATGTTTGGGGAGTCTCCCACATGCCTTTTGGCGAACACCAAACGTGTTTGCTTATTTTTTTCTTTAAGCAATGGCTTTTTCTGGCCACTCTTCCGTAAAGCCCAGCTCTGTGGAGTGTACGTCTTAAAGTGGTCCTATGGACAGATACTCCAATCTCTGCTGTGGAGCTTTGCAGCTCCTTCAGGGTTATATTTGGTCTCTTTGTTGCCTCTATGATTAATGCCCTCCTTGCCTGGTCCGTGAGTTTTTCTTGGCAGGTTTGCTGTGGTGCCATAATCTTTCAATTTTTTAATAATAGATTTAATGGTGCTCCGTGGGATGTTCAAAGTTTCTGATATTTTTTTATAACCCAACCCTGATCTGTACTTCTCCACAATTTTGTCCCTGACCTGTTTGGAGAGCTCCTTGGTCTTCATGGTGCAACTTGCTTGGTGGTGCCCCTAACTTAGTGGTGTTGCAGACTCTGGGGCCTTTCAGAACAGGTGCATATACAGTTGAAGTTGGATGTTTACATACACCTTAGCCAAATACATTTAAACTCAGTTTAACATTTAATCCTAGTAAAAAATCCCTGTCTTAGGTCAGTTAGGATCACCACTTTATTTTAAGAATGTGAAATGTCAGAATAATAATAGTAGAGAGAATTATTTATTTCAGCTTCTATTTCTTTCATCACATTCCCAGTGGGTCAGAAGTTTACATACACTCAATTAGTATTTGGTAGCATTGCCTTTAAATTGTTTAACTTGGTTCATACGTTTTGGGTAGCCTTCCACAAGCTTCCCACAATAAGTTGGGTGAATTTTGGCCCATTCCTCCTGACAGAGCTGGTGAGTCAGGTTTGTAGGCCTCCTTGGTCACACACACTTTTTCAGTTCTGCCCACACATTTTCTATAGGATTGAGGTCAGGGCTTTGTGATGGCCACTCCAATACATTGACTTTGTTGTCCTTAAGCCATTTTGCCACAACTTTGTCCATTTGGAAGACCCATTTGCGACCAAGCTTTAACTTCCTGACTGATGTCTTGAGATGTTGCTTCAATATATCTACATAAGTTTCCTTCCTCATGATGCCATCTGTTTTGTGAAGTGCACCAGTCCATCCTGCAGCAAAGCACCCCCACAGCATGATGCTGCCACCCCCGTGCTTCACGGTTGGGATGGTGTTCTTCGGCTTGCAAGCACCCTCTTTTTCCTTCAAACACAACAATGGTCATTATGGCCAAACACTTCTATTTTTGTTTCATCAGACCAGAGGACATTTCTCCAAAAAGTACGATCTTTGTCCCCATGTGCATTTGCAAACCGTAGTCTGGCTTTTTTATGGCGGTTTTGGAGCAGTGGCTTCTTCCTTGCTAAGCGGCCTTAAAGGTTATGTCGATATAGGACTCATTTTACTGTGGATATAGATACTTTTGTACCTTTTTCCTCCAGCATCTTCACAAGGTCTTTTGCCGTTGTTCTGGGATTGATTTGCACTTTTCGCACCAAAGTACGTTCATCTCTAGGAGACAGAACGTGTCTCCTTCCTGAGCGGTATGGCGGCTGTATGGTCCCATGGTGTTTATACTTGCGTACTATTGTTTGTACAGATGAACGTGGTACCTTCAGGCGTTTGAAAATTGCTCCCAAGAATGAACCAGACTTGTGGAGGTCTACACATTTTCTGAGGTCTTGGCTGATTTCTTTTGATTTTCCCATGATGTCAAGCAAAGAGGCACTGAGTTTGAAGGTAGGCCTTGAAAGAAATCCACAGGTATTGACTCAAATGATGTCAATTAGCCTATCAGAAGCTTCTAAAGCCATGACATCTTTTCCTGGAATTTTCCAAGCTGTTTAAGGGTACAGTCAACTTAGTGCATGTAAACTTCTGACCCACTGGAATTGTGATACAGTGAATTATAAGTGAAATAATCTGTCTGTATACAATTGTTGGAAAAATTACTTGTGTCATGCACAAAGTAGATGTCCTAACCGACTTGACAAAACTATAGTTTGTTAACAAGACATTTGTGGAGTGGTTGAAAAACGAGTTTTAATGACTCCAAGCTAAGCGTATGTAAACTTCCGAATTCAACTGTATATACTGAGATCATGTGACAATTAGATTGCACACAGCTGGACTTCATTTAACTAATTATGGGACTTATGGAGGTAATTGGTTGCACCAGATCTTATTTAGGGACTTCATTGCAAAGGGGGTGAATACATATGCACGCACCACTTTTCTGTTATTTATTTTTTTGAAACAAGTTTCATTTCACGTCACCAATTTGGACTATTTCGTGTATGTCCATTTCATGAAATCCAAATAAAAATCAATTTAAATGACAGGTTGTAATGCAACAAAATAGGAAAAACGCCAAGGGGATGAATACTTTTGCAAGGCACTGTATAATGCACAATGTCTCAGGAAAGTCTGGGTTGGCAAATCAGTATAGAAAACAACCTGCAGGCCTGCAACCTGAACCTACAGGGCGTGGTGAAAACATTTGCACACAAAAATACAAGGCGACAAAGTCGCATAGTGTAGATACTATAGGCCTCTACGTAGAAAAAAATGAAATGGAAAGTCTGTCTGTGCTTCTCTAAGATAAAAAGAGAGACATACAGTGCATTCGGAAAGTATTCAAACCCCTTGACTTTTTTCACATTTTTTACGTTATTATAAAATTTAATAAAACATCCTCTTCAATCTACACTCTTAGCATCAAAGCCCCATAACATCAAAGCGGAAAAAACATTTTTTTTTTTTTTTTGCAAAATCATTCAAAATAATACAGGACTAACTTCATTACATAAGTATTCAGACCCTTTTCTATGAGACTCGAAATTGAGCTCAGGTGCATCCTGTTTCCATTGATTATCCTTGAGATGATTCCACAACTTGATTGGAGTCCACCTGTGGTAAATTCAATTGATTGGAAATGATTTGGAAAGGAACACACCTGTCTACATATGGTCCCACAGTTGACAGTGCATGTCAGAGCAAAAACCAAGCCATGAGGTAAAAGGAATTGACCGTAGAGCGCCAAGACAGAATTGTGTCGAGGCACAAACCTGGGGAAGGGTACCAAAAAATGTCTGCAGCATTGAAGATCCCCAAGAACACAGTGGCCTCATATCATTCTTAAATGGAAGAAGTTTGGAACCACCAAGACTCTTCCTAGAGCTGGCAGCCTGGCCAAACTGAGCGATCGGGGGAGAAGGGCCTTGGTCAGGGAGTGGCCCAGCCAGAGGCCGGACTTGAACCCGATCAAACATCTCTGGAGAGACCTGAAAATATCTGTGCAGGGATGCTCCACATCCAACCTGAAAAGGCTTGAGAGGATCTGCAGAGAAGAATGTGAGAAACTCCAAAAAAAAGAGGTGTGCCAAGCTTGTAGCGTCATACCCAAGAAGACTCGAGGCTGTAATCTCTGCCAAAGGTGCTTCAACAAAGTACTGAGTAAAGGGTCTGAATACTTATGTAAATGTGATATTTCAGGAATGTTTTTTTTTTTTTCTTCATATATTTGCAAACATTAATAAAAAAACGTTTTTGCTTTGTCATTATGGGGTATTGTGTGTAGATGGATGAGGGGGGAAAAACAATTTAATCCACTTTAGAATAAGGCTGTAACGTAAAAGAAATGTGGAAAAAATCAAGGGGTCTGAATACTTTCCGAATGCAGCATTGAGGACTTCAGGAGATCAGGGTAGTCTCAAGTTGGACTTTTTTCCCCCATTGTTACTTTATTTGAAAAGTTTATAAATAGCAGCTAAATATGGTATATAGCTACACACTGAGTGTACAAAACATTTAGAACACCTGCTCTTTCCATGACAGACTGGCCAGGTGACTCCAGGTGAACGCTATGATCCCTTATTGATGTCACTTGTTAAATCTACTTCAATCAATGTAGATGAAGGGGAAGAGACAGGATAAAGAAGGATTGTTAAGCCTGGAGACAATTGAGACATGGATTGTGTGTGTGCCCTTCAGACGGTGAATTGGCAAGACAAAAGACAAGTGCCTTTGAACAGGGTATGGTAGTGCATCAAATCTTATTGAAATGCATCAATTTGTTCCCCTAGTAAAGCTGAATCACACCGAATGGTTTCAAACTAAAACGTATCGTTCCTGTATCGGAGCCCAAGTATCTAGATGCGTATCGACTCGGTCATGAATATGAGATTAATATATAACTAGTGACCATCAACCCGCACGACCTTGAGTGTCACAAATAGAACACTAGAAGTCCTGTGTATTACAGAAAGGGGAAGTATATAAATACACTAAACATTGTGTGACACTCTAAACTGAATATGAACTTCAACTTTATTGATCTTCAATCTCTATTACATGGGCAGGGCTAAGCTGACCTTTGTTACAAGGAGCACGTACACTGAGTACACAAAACATTAAGAACCTGCTCTTTCCATGACAGACTAACCAGGTGAATCCTGGTGAAAGCTATGATCCCTTATTGATGTCACTTGTTAAATCCACTCTAATCAGTGTAGATGAAGGGGAGGAGACAGGTTAAAGAAAATTTTTTTAGCCTTGAGACATGGATTGTGTATGTGTGCCATTCGGAGTGTGAATGGGAAAGACAAAAGATTTAAGTGCCTGTGTCAAAAACTGCAACACTGCTGGGTTTTTCACACTCAACAGTTTCCCGTATGTATCAAGAATGGTCCACCACCCAAAGGACATATAGCCAACTTGACACAACTGTGGGAAGCATTGGTGTCAACATGGACCAGCAACCCTGTGGAACCCTTTCGACACCTTGTAGAGTCCATGCCCAGACGAATTGAGGCTGTTCTGGGGGCAAAGGGGGTAGGGGTTCCTAATGTTTGATACATTCAGTGTATATGCACCTACACTATATATACAAAGGTATGTGGACACCCCTTCAAATTAGTGGATTCAGCTATTTCAGCCACACCCGTTGCTGACAGGTGTATACAATTGAGCACACAGCCATGCAATCTACATAGACAAATATTGGCAGTAGAATGGCCTTAATGAAGAGCTCAGTGACTTTCAACGTGGCATTGTCATAGGATGACACCTTTTCAACAAGTCAGTTTGTAAAATGTCAGCCCTGCTAGCGCTGCCCCGGTCAAACTTTAAGTGCTGTTATTGTAAAGTGGAAACGTCTAGGAGCAACAACGGCTCAGCTGCGAAGTGTTAGGCCACACAAGCTCACAGAACTGGACCGCCGAGTGCTGAAGCGCGTAAAAATGGTCTGTCCTCGGTTGCAACACTCACTACCGAGTTCCAAACTGCCTCTGGAAGCAACGTCAGCACAAGAGCTGTTCGTCGGGAGCTTCATGAAATGGGTTTCCATGGCCGAGCAGCCACACACAAGCCTAAGATCACCATGCGCAATGCCAAGCGTCGGCTGGAGTGGTGTAAAGCTCGTTGCCATTGGACTCTGGAGCAGTGGAAACGCGTTCTCTGGAGTGATTAATCACTTCACCATCTGGCAGTCCAACAGATGAACATTTTACTCACATACTGGTATGCACATAAATATTTTGCTGTGCGACCTGGAATTAACCTTGCTCTGCACAAAACTGCAGTGTGAAATGAAATGTCAACACCACATTTCCTACAGTGATTAAGGCTGGATGTCAACATTTAGGCCTATTTGCTGTAAACAAAAAAGCAGTTGTCAGGATCAATGAAAAGCTATTGCATTATAGGGCCAATAATATCCTTTTGGGATTATACTTTTAACAAAACAATGAGCTTACAATGCATGTTTAGCTCTATTGAGACTATAAATAGCAATGAAACTCTTCAACCTGAGAGACATTGCAAAAATCCATCAAATTCCCCCAGAAAAGCTTTTTCAACACAGAACTCTAGAGGACTTTCAGAACTAAACGAACCAAGCCATGATTCCTGAAAGTAAAGCCACACTGCCATGGCCTCCCCCCCTACTCTGTGAATGGACCAAGTAAACAAAACCACAACTACCATGGAGACTGGCAGTGAGCAGCAGCCTGGAGACAGGGAAATTGCTGTGTGCCTCTCTAAACCTACCCACACCAAAAGAGCTGAGCCAAGACGACTGACAGCCACCCCAATTAACATGCCACTGAAATCTGGTGAAAATAAATTAAGTAATAATCATCAGCATTATACAATGAAGAGAGAACCACCAGTCATAAACAGAGGACAAGCTCCTCACCAAACTAAATGAACACCAACCCCTGCTCTAAACTACAATAGATAGACTCTAGACTAGAGTATGTCTACAGAATTACTAACAATCAAGGAAAACAAACCAAAAAGTGACTGCTCATTACTCTCAGACCACTGCAGGTACTAGCCCCTTGAGCTAACAGGGCCATTGCCTTGAGACTCAGGCTGCAAACACCTGATTAGGATAGACTGTCTCACATCAGTCTAGCTTTCTGGCCCCAGGCAGAGGTGGCCCCTCACCACATATTACTGGAGAGAAAGGCCATTCCCAAGCCTTTCCATAACCATTGGCTGGAAGTTTACAAAATGTCACTGAATCTACACATCTCCTCCTACATCCTCCTATCCTTCCTCTGAAAAGGACATTGCTGGAAATGTTGGCTCTGATAGGTAGTAAATATAGGACGGCAAATGTTAGACCAGGAATGGTCATGACTCACAACATATCATTAGAGGCTCAAGCTAGCCATTGCTAGTTTAATAAAGGTCATCATAGTTAGTTTGGCACATCTGTAGGTATTAACGTTACAGTAGCTGCCTAGCTAGTTAGTTAGCTAGCTAAACTGATGATGACTTCACTTTACTAACGTTACCACGGTCCTAAATGGCTGGTAAAAAAAAGTGGCACTATTTTCAGTGGCTATATTCCTCGAATGATGAAGCTCTCAAAACATATTGAATAATCAATTGCAATACCCTATATCCTCTTTTTGCAACCCAACCAGCGAGATAGTTAATGTTAGCTAAGTAGCCAACTAGCTAATAGTTAGCATCGGCTAGTAGTTAGCTAGCTAACGTTAACTGGATAACGTTACAGCTAGCTTGAGTAAAGCCAAGGCACACCCAAGTTTTAGTCGGGCCACAATATCGCCCACACTCCAACATACCTCTTTCCTATCCTGGAGGCACTCAAGCACAGCCAGGTTATTGTTCCAGGAATGTTTCGGACAAAGCCTGGTCAAGTCCTCCCGACAAGCCCCCTCTTCCGCCAGCTTCCAGCCGCTAGTGCGTCTACGAAGTGGCAGGGCCGCGAGTACTTGAGCTCCATTTACAGCAGCCGGTGCTCCGCCTTGATTTTGAGCCGGGATATCAACACTAACTGCAGGCTTGGCGAGTCCATTAATCGCAGATTTCTGTCCTCGAATCGGATGCACATACAAAAAGAAAGACATCAAAAGCAGGAGAAGAGGAACACGTCTACAAGCCGCCATCTTCGGATAACTAGCCAGCTAGGATTGCTAGCTGCAAATTACGACTACAGTGAGGGGACGTTTTCGTGCATACGTCGGCGTGTGCGTTGTTGGCAATCTCAGTCATAGATCTACATTTACTAGACTGAAAATCTAACTGAGAAAACAGAGACGGTCTGCTTCGTTACTGTTTCTCTGTAATAACTTCAAAGACAATGGATCACCATCAATCACCCTTTTACTTGCAATGAATAAACACAGTTGGGAATCTAGACCACTAATACATTTTCATTAGCCATCTCTATGGGGAAATCTAGCACTTTTGTTTCCATTATCCGACTCCTGTCGGCTCTCATTTGTTCCTGACAACCCCTGTACTGATACGGATAATTCGCCTATGAAAATACCAAATCATTGATTACTGATCTCTAAAATATAGTTCTAGTCAGAATGCAGACACGGTTGTAAACACATTTTATTTAGTGAACATTTTTTAAAAATGTAAATAACGTTAAACATTGTGCCTCATCTGCAGTATCAATCACAAATCGGGATGAAAAATAACCAATGATTAATATTTTATTACATTACAAATTGTACACAAACATTTGGTATAAAATATACATGTATATACAATTTCCTCAAACTAAAATAAGGAAACAAAAAAACAAACCCATTCAGAATGATTTTTTATACAGCTTGCTGATCAGTTGCGCTAATCTGAATCCAGGAAATGTAACACTTGTTAGCTATTGATGTCCTGATTTTCATCCATGGATCTGACTCTAACATCAGAGATTAAACACAACGTTGAAAAATTAAAACATCGGCAGCATGAATAACTGACAACACCAATTGACCGTCACATGCATAAAAAAAGAGAGGGCAAAATAAATAAAAATTATAGGATGTTTTCTGTGATTCTTAATGTAAACATTTTGGGCAGTGGTGTATCTGAACAGGCACTCCAGTTATCAGTTCCTTCATCACACTGCAGCAGTGTGATGGCTCTCCAGTACCTCCACTGCAATGCAAACCCAATAAAGGCTCATCTGTAGTCACTTTGGGTAAGAAAAGGCTGTATTAAATGGATGCCATTTATACAGTGCAGCAGCACGCTGCTCATACATGTTCTATGCTGGTGGTGTGTGTGGTGTCCTCCATAACTCCTCATTCCCACTTGTAGATTTTGAGCATCTTCTCAGTGAGAGAGGCCAAGTAACTGCCCTGGTTCACCTCAAAAGGGCAGATGTCCAACACAGGGAGGTCAGCAGACAACTTCTGAATCAGGGATCCACTCCCAGCATCCCACACCTGGAAAAATGAAATGAAATGATTAGAAACAAAGGATCAATGTGAAGCTCTTGAGACCGTTTCATATTATTCAAACTATCCCCAAACTGCCTCAAATCAGAGAGTCAAGCCTCTCACTATTATGGAGTGCTTTCAACCACAAAACAGTTGAACCATTGATCCTTCCCCAATCTCAGCAGTGGAGTAAAGTTTTAATGAGCCTAACTCCTAATAATAGACCAGCCAACCTGGAAAAAGCGCTTGCTTTTTTGTTGTTGCTTGTTACAGGCTGTCAACCATGTTATATCAAACAATGATGGAGTGATACACAAAGTAAGGCCGGATGTCACGTACATTTTTGCTTTTCTAGGGGTCAAATGTCAAATCTGGTAAAAATGGGCATAATGGAAATAGTAATAGATTTAGGGCAAATATCCTGAAATTCTTAACTAAAACTGAGTAGATTATCAAACATAAACACAGACTTCTGAATGCATTAATACACTATATATACACAAAAGTATGTAGAGACGCCTTCAAATTAGAGGATTCGGCTATTTTAGCCACACCCGTTGCTGACAGGTGTACAAAATCGAGCACACTGCTATGCAATCTCCATAGACAAACATTGGCAGTAGAATGGCCTTCCTGATGAGCTCAGTGACTTTCAACATGGTACCGTCATAGAATGCCACCTTTCCAACAAGTCAGTTCAACAAATTTCAGCCCTTTTAAAAGCTGCCCCGGTCAAACTGTAAGTCTTGTTATTGGAAGCATCTAGGAGCAACAACAGCTCAGACGCGAAGTGGTAGGCCACACAAGCTCAAAGAACGGGACCGCCAAGTGCTGAAGCGCGTAGCACGTCAAAATAGTCTGTCCTCAGTTGCAACACTCACTACCAAGTTCCAAACTGCCTCTGGAAACAACGTCAGCACAAGAAGTGTTCGTCGGGGGCTTACTGTAATGGGTTTCCATGGCCGAGCAGCCGCACACAAGCCTAAGATCACCATGCACAATGCCAAGCGTCGGCTGGAGTGGTGTAAAGCTCGCCGCCAGTGGACTCTGGCACAGTGGAAAAGCGTTCTCTGGAGTGATGAATCACGCGTCACCATCTGGCAGTCTGACGGACGAATCTGGGTTTGGTAGATGCCAGGAGAATGCTACCTACCCGAATGCATAGTGCCAATTGTGGAGTTTGGTGGAGGAGGAATAATGGTCTGGGGCCGTTTTTCATGGTTCGGGCTAGTCCCCTTAGTTCCAGTGAAGGGAAATCTTAATGCTACAGCATACAATGACATTCTAGACGATTCTGTGATTGCAACTTTGTGGCAACAGTTTGGGGAAGGCCCTTTCCTGTTTCAGCATTACAATGCCCCCGTGCACAAAGCGAGGTCCATACAGAATGGTTTGACGAGATCGGTGTGGAAGAATTTGACTGGCCTGCACAAAGAACACCTTTGGGATGAATTGGAACGCCGACCGTGAGCCAGGCCTAATCGCTCAACATCAGTGCCTGACCTCACTAATGCTTGTGGCTGAATGGAAGCAGGTCCCCGCAGCAATGTTCCAACATCTAGTGGAAAGCCTTCCCAGAAGAGTGGAGGCAGTTATAGCAACAAAGGGGGGACCAACTGCATATTAATGCCCATGATTTTGGATTGAGATTTTCGAAGAGCACATACTTTTGGCCATGTAGTCCTATGTTTCATGAGCTGAAATAAAAAATAGCTGACATTTTCGAAACACAAAAAGCGTATTCCTCTCAAATTTGGTGCACAAATTTGTTTACATCTCTGTTAGTGAGCATTTCTCCTTTGCCAAGATAATCCATCCACCTGACATATCAAGAAGCGAATTAAACATCATGATCATTACACAGGTGCACGTACCTTGTGCTGGGGACAACAGGCCACTCAAAATGTGCAGTTTTGTCACAACACAATACCACAGATGTCTCAAGTTTTGAAGGAGAGTGCAATTCACATGCTGACTGCAGGAATGTCCACCAGAGCTGTTGCCAGAGAATGTAATGTTCATCTCTCTACCATAACCCGCCTCCGTCGTTTTAGAGAATTTGGCAGTACGTCCAACCAGCCTCACAACCGCAGACCACGTGTATGGCGTCGTGTGGGCGAGCAGTTTGCGGATGTCAACGTTGTGTACAGAGTGCCACAGGGTGGCGGTGGGGTTATGGTATGGGCAGGCACAAGCTATGGACAACAAACACAATTGCATTTTATCGATGGCAAATTTAACACACAGAGATACCGTGACAAGATCACGAGGCCCATTTTCGTGCCATTCATCCGCCGGCATCACCTCATGTTTCAGCATGATGATGCACAGCCCCATGTCGCAAGGATCTGTACACAATTTCTGGAAGCTGAAAATGTCCCAGTTCTTCTATGGCCTGCATACTCACCAGACATGACACCATTGAGCATGTTTGGGGATGCACTGGATCAACAGCGTGTTCCAGTTCCCGCCAATATCCAACAACTTCGCACAGCAATTGAAGAGGAGTGGGACAACAGGCCACAATCAACAGCCTGATCAACTCTATCCGAAGGACAGGTGTCACACTGCGTGAGGCAAATGGTGATCACACCAGAAAGTAACTGGTTTTCTGATCCACGACCCTACTTTTTATTTATTTATTATTATCTGTGACCAACAGATGCATATTAATTTATTTCAACTGACAGTTCCTTATATGAACTGTAACTCAGTAAAATCTTTGAAATTGTTGCATGTTGCGTTTATATTTGTGTTCAGTATATGAACATTCAGATGTGTTCAGCTACAGTTGTGGTCTGTAGCGCCACCTAGGACCAATCTCAGATGATGTAGACCCTTCTCAGAACACTGCGGGAGACCACATTGACCCAGGATAATTTTGCCTCGTAAGATTCTGACTCTGAGCCAGAGATATTGAAACTGTAATGTAATTGTTAAGTGGTAAAACGTACAAGCAGCGAAATAGAGATGGTCACAGATTCAGACCAAATTTACTGAGCAAGTAAATACAAACTTAAATCATACTTTAAAATCATAAATACATTTATAGTTGCTTTTGGCGTAACTATTATCCTTAATGCCATGCATATAAACAGATAAAGCATATAGTATGTTCCATCATATTGGTCAAACTTGGGCATTAGCAAACCAAAATAATCCCCAGACAGTGTAGATTCCCTCTAACTACTCAGAGAGACACTTCTGAACAATAAGCACTTTACCTTGTGAGGATCAGACATTCTGGGGCAGAGATATTGGGACTAAGGATGTCAACAACTACAGACCAGTATCCCTTCTTTCTTTTCTCTCAAACTCTTAAGCGTGCCGTCTCTAGCCAACTCTCCTGCGATCTCTCTCAGAATGATCCAAACCAGACAGGTTTCAAGACTGGTCATTCAACTGAGACTGCTCTTCTCTGTGTCACGGAGGCTCTCCGCACTGCTAAAGCTAACTCTCTCTCTCTCCTCTGCTCTTATCCTTCTAGACCTATCTGCTACCTTTGATACTGTGAACCATCAGATCCTCCTCTCCACCCTCTCAGAGTTGGGCATCTCCGGCACTGCTCACTCTTGGATTGCATCCTGACAGGTCGCTCCTACCAGGTGGCGTGGCGAGAATCTGTCTCCGCACCACGTGCTCTCACCACTGGTGTCCCCCAGGGCTCAGTTCTAGGCCCTCTCCTATTCTCTCTACACACCAAGTCACTTGGCTCTGTCATATCCTCACATGGTCTCTCCTATCATTGCTACGCAGACGACACACAATTAATTTTCTCCTTTCCCCCTTCTGATAACCAGGTGGCGTATCGCATCTCTGCATGTCTGGCAGACATATCAGTGTGGATGTCGGATCACCACCTGAAGCTGAACCTCGGCAAGACGGAGCTGCTCTTCCTCCCGGGGAAGGACTGCCCGCTCCATGATCTCGCAATCACGGTTGACAACTCCATTGTGTCCTCCTCCCAGAGTGCAAAGAACCTTGGCGTGACCCTGGACAACACCCTGTCGTTCTCCGCTAACATCAAAGCGGTGACCCGATCCTGCAGGTTCATGCTCTACAACATTCGCAGAGTACGACCCTACCTTACACAGAAAGCGGCACAGGTCCTAATCCAGGCACTTGTCACCTCCCGTCTGGATTACTGCAACTCGCTGTTGGCTGGTCTCCCTGCCTGTGCCATTAAACCCCTACAACTTATCCAGAACGCTGCAGCCCGTCTGGTGTTCAACCTTCCCAAGTTCTCTCATGTCACCCCGCTCCTCCGCACACTCCACTGGCTTCCAGTTGAAGCTCGCATCTATTACAAAACCATGGTGCTTGCTTACGGAGCTGTGAGGGGAACGGCACCTCCTTACCTTCAGGCTCTGGTCAGACCCTACACCCAAACGAGGGCACTACGTTCATCCACCTCTGGCCTGCTAGCCCCCCCTACCTCTACGGAAGCACAGTTCCCGCTCAGCCCAGTCAAAGCTATTCGCTGCTCTGGCACCCCAATGGTGGAACAAGCTCCCCCACGACGCCAGGACAGCGGAGTCACTGACCACCTTCCAGAGACACTTGAAACCCTACCTCTTTAAGGAATACCTGGAATAGTATAACAGTAATCCTTCTTTCCCACCCCCTCCCAAGAAAAAAAAAGGGGTGGTTGTCCCACTGGCTATCCTAAGTTGAATGCACCAATTTGTAAGTCGCTCTGGATAAGAGCGTCTGCTAGATGACTAAAATGTAAAATGTAATGTGTAAATGCAGTCGAAGTTGACATTTTTGGGGTAATGATAAATCTTTACCATATTCACTGAATAAATAAAAAACACATGTTCATCACATGCATACACACACAAATAGCTCACCATGGTGGAGTTGGTGGCCTCGTCCCCGGCACACACCAGAGTGGAGCCCTCCCCGGCCGGGCTTCTGAACACGGCATTCTTGGTGAGCAGCTTGCAGGAGGAGCCGGCGCTGAATGTCTGGACTGGGTTGCAGGAATACGAGGGCTCCTGAGCCGCGTCCTGCTGGGGGGTCCTGTTCAGCTCCATCAGAACACAGCGCAGCGATGGTTTGGAGCGCCCTGGACGGGATCAAACACACAGACTGTCAGTCTAAATACTAGAGCAAGTGGTCACCTACCCTGGTCCTGGAGAGCTACTGGGGAGTGCAGGCTTCTGTTCCAGCCCAGCACTAGCTAAAACAAAACACCTAGAATAAATCATGCAGCAAGTAGAGAGAAGCCAGGACAACAAAGACCCTGGCAGCAGTACAATGCACACAAATGATATGCATATACATTTTATTACACACACAGGCACACATATATACACAGTACCAGTCAAAAGTTTCTACACACCTAATCATTCAAGGGTTTTTCTTTATTTTTACTATTTTCTACATTGTAGAATAATAGTGAAGACATCAAAACTATGAAATAACACATATGGAATCATGTAGTAACCAAAACAGTGTAAACAAATCAAAATATATTTTATATTCCTCAAATTAGCCACCCTTTGCCTTGATGACAGCTTTGCACACGCTTGGCATTCTCTCAACCAGCTTCATGAGGAATGCTTTTCCAACAGTCTTGAAGGAGTTCCCACATATGCTGAGCACATGTTGGCTGCTTTTCCTTCACTCTGCGGTCCAACTCATCCCAAACCATCTCAATTGGGTTGAGGTCGGGTGATTGTGGAGGCCAGGTCATCTGATGCAGCACGCCATCACTCTCCTTCTTGGTCAAATAACCCTTACACAGCCTGGAGGTGTGTTTTGAGTCATTGTCCTTTTGAAAAACAAATAATAGTCCCACTAAGTCCAAACCAGATGGGATGGTGTATCGCTGCAGAATGCTGTGGTAGCTATGCTGGTTAAGTATGCCTTGAATTCTAAATAAATCACAGCAAAGCACCCCCACACCATAACACCTCCTCCTCCATGCTTTACGGTGGGAACCACACATGCAGAGATCATCCGTTCACCCACACCGCGTCTCACAATGACACAGCGGTTGGAACCAAAAATCTCAAATTTGGACTCCAGACAAACGGACAGAATTACCTCTGGGTCTTCCATTCCTGTCGCAGTCCTCATGAGAACCAGTTTCATCATAGCGCTTGATGATTTTTGCGACTGCACTTGGAAGAAACTTTCAAATTTCTTGAAATGTTCCATATTGACTGACCTTAAAGTAATGATGGACTGTCGTTTCTCTTTGCTTATTTCAGATGTTCTTGCCATAATATAGACTTGGTCTTTTACCAAATAGGGCTATCTTCTGTATACCCCGCTACCTTGTCACAACACAATTGATTGGCTCAAACGCATTTAGGAAAGAAATTCCACAAATTAACTTTTAATAAGGCACACCTGTTAACAGAAATGCATTCCAGGTGACTATCTTATGAAGCTGGTTGAGAGAATGCCAAGAGTGTGCAAAGCTGTCGTCAAGGCAAAGTGTGGCTAATTGAAGAATCTCAAATATATTTTTTGGTTACTACATGATTCCATATGTGTTATTTCATAGTTGAAGTCTTCACTCTTATTCTACAATGTAAAAAATAAAGAAAAACCCTTGAATGAGTAGGTGTGTCTAAACCTTTGACTGGTAGTGTACATACACACACACACACACACACTTTAGGCCCTTCATTGCCCCTCATAGTCCTCCCCAGGATGGTAGTGTCTCACCTGGTCTGTAGGTGACCAAACAGTGTCTGCTCTCTGGCTGCACCTGGATGTCTGTGCAGCATCCCGTCTCCAGGGGCAACATGTGGGGTCTATAGGTGGTCCCGTCTACTTGCTCCCAGAAGCAGCCCCCCTCCAGAGAGCCTGAGATGAGGCCACCACATGGGAACGAGCTGGAGGCGGCGCGAGGCACATAGGACAGGGATGCCACGGGACACCTGGGAGGAGCCAGAGGTCATGGTTTGTGCCTGTGGTTTTAATCACACTGCATACTAAATATGTATTACATACAGTGCCTTCAGAAAGTATTCAGACCCCTTGACTTTTTCCACATTTTATTAGGTTACAGCCTTATTCTAAAACAGATTATTGTTTTTTGCCCCTCATCAATCTACACACAATACCCCATAATGACAAAGCAAAAACAGATGACATTTTTACTAACTTATAAAAAATTTATAAAAACTGAAATAATACATTTACATAAGTATTCAGACCCTTTACACAGTACTTTGTTGAAGCACCTTTGGCAGTGATTACAGCCTCAAGTCTTCTTGAGTATGACGTTACAAGCTTGGCACACGTGTAATTGGGGAGTTTCTCCCATTCATCTCGGCAGCTCCCCTCAAGCTCTGTCAGGTTGGATGGGGAGCGTTGCTGCACAGCTATTTTCAGTTGTCTCCAGAGATGTTTGATGAGGTTCAAGTCCGGGCTCTGGCTGGACCAATCAAGGACATTCAGAGACTTGTCCCGAAGCCACTCCTGCGTTGTCTTGACTGTGTGCTTAGGGTTGTTGTCCTGTTGGAAGGTGAAACTTCGACCCAGTCTGAGGTCCTGAGCGCTCTGGAGCAGGTTTTCATTAAGGATCTCTCTGTACATTGCTCTGTTCCTGACTAGATCCTGACTAGTCTCCCAGTCCCTGCCGCATGATGCTGCCACCCCCATGCTTCACTGTTCAATCTTGGTTTCATCAGACCAGAGAATCTTGTTTCTGATGGTCTGAGAGTCTTTAGGTGCCTTTTGGCAAATCCAAGCGGGCTGTCATGTGCCTTTTACTGAGGAGGGTCTTCCGTCTGGCCACTCTACCATAAAGGCCTGATTGGTGGAGTGCTGCAGAGATGGTTGTCCTTCTGGTAGGTTCTCCCATCTCCACAGACAAACTCTAGAGCTCTGTCAGAGTTACCATCGGGTTCTTGGTCACCTCCCTGACCAAGGCCCTTCTCCCCCGATTGCTCAGTTTGGCCGGGCGGCCAGCTCTAGGAAGAGTTTTACTGGTTCCAAACTTCTTCCATTTAAGAATGATGGAGGCCACTGTGTTCTTGGGGACCTTCAATACTGCATTTTTTTTTTCTCTGACATGCACTGTCAACTGTGGGCCCTTATATAGACAGGTGTGTTCCTTTCCAAATCATGTCCAATCAATTGAATTTACCACAGGTGGACTCCAATCAAGTTGAAGAAACATCTCAAGGATGATCAATGGAAACAGGATGCACCCGAGCTCAATTTCGAGTCTCATAGCAAAGGGTCTGAATACTTATGTAAATAAGGTATTTCTGTTTAATTTTTAATACATTGGCACAATTTTCTAAAATCCTGCTTTAGCTTTGTCATTATGGGGTATTTTGTGTAGATTGCTGAGGATGTTTTATTTATTTAATTAATTTTAGAATAAGGCTGTAACGTGACAAAATGTGTCTGAATACTTTCCTTAGGCACTGTATTATAATATATTACACTATGTGAATTACATTTTACACACACACCGTATAAATTAATATTAATTCCACTATCTTTGAGAATGAGTAGCAAAACTCAACTGCTAGAAATAAAATACAAAATCTAAGCCCAGAACCTGGTCAGATCCTGTGGTGAAGGTCAAACTAGCTAGGATATATTGACAGGTGTAGTTCAAACTGTGGTGGCAAATACAGACTAGCTGATCTTCGCCCCCTGCCTGGCTGTCAGACTGACCTGGAACGTAACGGCTGTAGCTCCTGGACGTGCGTGCTGGTGTCCCTGGTGTCATACACCAGCACAGAGCCATTACTGAGACCAGCGTACACATAGTTGTTATTGTCCAGGCACCAGCAGCAGCTCCACACTGGTTTCCCTGTGTTGTAGGTCTGCACCACCGTGTTGGTCATTAGACTGCAGGAGAATAATGGTAGTTAGGATATTAGATTTAGAAGGTAAAATACTGTCCTAAATAACCATCAAGGGTTTTGTTTTCAATCTAGGTCTGAATGGTTCTTGCAACTTAGCAAAGATCAATGTTCTTCTCCATCAGAGCCTAAGGCTATGAAGTCAACACCATTCTGGAACACACGGTCCTGAATCTCTCTGTTTGGACACAGACTGACTATCTGGTTACCTGGTGAGTTTGATGGTGTTGTCCAGGGCAGCAGAGAGCAGGAGGCTGTCGGCCTGTCTGTTGAAGGCCAGGCCTCTGATCTGTTTGACATGGATAGGAATGTACTGGCAGGCCTTCAGATTCATCGTGCTCACCTTCTTCACCCCGCAGCCTGGCAGGTGGGGGGGGGAGCGCAGAGGGAGAGAAATTATTCCAAGAGGTAGCAAATATTTCCCTTTGATATTTTCACATTATGAAATCTGTGCAAAAAACAAACGTTCACAGCTATTTCGTACTGAAAGCGCATCAAAGCTTATCAAAGGTCTTACCGGGCACCAGGGGGGTGTGTGGGGAGGGCTGAGAGGCCAGCAGGCAGCTGAGGGGTTCACAGTAGGATAGCACCCTGCAGCCCCCCGCCTGGGACACCAGCACGGCCTTGGAGAAGACGTAGTGGCCCCCCTGGGTGCTGTCTTGTCTCCGAGAGTGCCCAGAGAGAGAGGCCCCTGAGCTCTGAGAGGGCCCACAGCCAGGCTGGGCCATCAGCGTCTTCAGCTCCTGACAGAGGTGGAAGGAAGAAAAAGTGACCCACCAGCACTGTTCAATACCAATGGAAGTCAAGTCAAGCATACCAGATACAGTATGTGATCAGCAAAACATTGAAAATCAGGATACAGTCATCATAGTGGATTTGGGGGTTGATCAATCTCAATGATTACAGCTCGGTATTCTAGTCCACCTGATAAATGGATGGGAGACTGGGGGATGACTGGTAAAGCAATGGGAATAAAGTACCTGTAGCTGCTTGAGCAGTTTCCCACATTCGTCGGTCATCACCTGCAGTTGTAGCCGGCACTGCGCTGACTCCAGTTCAGCCTTCCTACGCAGTGAATGCTCTTGCTCCAGTGACCTGCAGACAACAACACATTCAAACAGACAGACAGACTCACTCTCAACAGCTCCCTCCCTACAGAAGTGAATCAGGCCAAATCAATGCCAATATCAGCAGATCAGAAGACAAACTAAAGCAGCTACTTTACCTCTTCATACTCTCCTGCTCGGTGTTGTCCAGAGCCCTCAGCTTGCGCGCGTACAGGAGGACGATATCGGAGCGCTTGGCCTTCTTGTTGCACTGCAGACATACAGCAAATCATCATTACAAGAGCCAGATGGAGTCTGATGGGACGCCTTCACATCACTGCATATTAAGTCAATTGTTTTTTGGGGTCATATTTTATGGCAGTATTTTCTCAGATGTAAGTAATTCAGAGGGCATTTTTGAATGCTTGAGGAAACTGCGCCTTCAGCACAGATTCCACCTGGTGCCAGTCACTACAGTGGAAGTAGGAGCTCGTTTTTTCTACTTACGATGGAATACATTTTCCTTTCTTTCACTGCAAATGCTTTTGTAATTTTCCTGTTCATAATGGAACCAGGAGCAATTCCAGTCCTCTCCCCCCAGACATACCAAGGCTGACAGACAGACATGAAGACAATGACCTGGGGACACTTGGCTCCATGGCCTTGGCCCTTCACCCAGCGGTCGATGCAGGTGTAGCCAAAGAGATGTCCGCAGCGCAGGGTGGCCAGGCGATGCTCCCCTGACGTGGTCCAGGGCTCAAAGCAGATGGAGCAGGTCTCCCCTTCCCCCTCTGCCTCATCCCCCTGGGATGATCGAAGGGCCGGAGCACTGGAGGCTAGTGGGGCTGATACGCCCTAGAGGGGACAGAGAGATGATGCATGACATTTCTGACAGTGCATGGGAAGAAATACAATGGCACACAATGCTACTAGAGAAACTGCACTAATGAGCTAATCATGTAAATATTAAGCCCATCCAAGAGTGTAGGCCTATCACTGGCAATGAATGTGGTCTTACCTCAGGATTCACTTGATTTCCAGTCTCTGTTCTCGCAGCCTCTGTGGTTGCATTAGAATCTATACACAGGATAGGCATGGTGAGATTCAACTTTTTATAGGTGACAGTGGAAAATGGCTATGCATGGATCAGACTTGAGCTTAGTTTACCTGAAGAATAAAGGCCTTGGGGTGGCGTGACTGTAACTGGAGGGTTTGGACGAGGGCTGGAGGGAACGGCAGGGTTGGGAGGGTCTGCTGCTAGCCCTGGGGCCTCTGCCTCATCCTCTGACTCGCTCACCTCTGTCGTACTCCCAGAGTCGCCCTCGGCTTGGTTGGCTGCAGGGACTCGCAGCAGGAAATCCAGGAAGCTGCTAGCACGAGCAGCGGTCTGGGTGGAGTTGTGCACCCTGACGCCTGGCCTTTAACCACACAGAGACAATACAGGTACAATCAATGAGTATAACATGGGGTGAAATAGGTACTCAATTAAGCATACAATTATGTCTCCAGTATGGATATACAGTTTAGAGTGAATCCAGTCCAACCATAACTACCTGGCTCTCCGCTGCCTCTGGGTGGCTGCTGTGGTGACCCTGCGCCCAATATGACCCTCCATTCTGATCCTGGGTCCAACTTGACCCTCCACTCTGACTCTGTTCTGACTGAACGCCCAGGTGTTCGGGAGCCGTGGTGGGTCACGGGGAGCTGCGTCTGCCTCATCCTCTACCTCTGTTTCACTGCCAGAGTCAGGGATGACGATAGGGAGATGTACCTGGTCTGCCACATCATCTGGCTCTGGTTCCCTACTGGGGCCCCCCAGCTGCAAGTCCACCTCCATCACCTCCATCTCACGACCTATGGGGTGGGGGGGCTGAAAATGAATTGCATTCAATAGGCAGGATAACCCAACTGCCTGAGATGTTCACAAATGATTTCACTCTTGACTTCAGTGTTATCAGACACTAGCGTAGCCAATGGTTTTAAATGCAAGTAAATGTGTGTAGTGCAGGCAATGCTGCCTGGAGCAACAAACGGTGACAACAAAAATGCTAACTTTGCTAGCTACCTAAATGTACATTCTTTGACATCTAGTTAACACAAGCTAAATTAGATAGAAAATCTAACGTTAGTGATGAGACTAGTTAGCTATTATGTAAATGATAATACATTAGCTACATAACGTTAAAGGGGCAATCTGTTACTACATCCATTTTTGGACTTATCAATGTATCCATTTACTCTTGAAGAATATAAATTATAAATGCCTCATGAGCTTAGTTTAACTGTCGTATCCCATCAGAACCCAAAATATAAGCATGTTTTACTCCAACGTTTGTTTACATTTACTTTGTTTACAAACTTCATAGCCTCAAAACGAGGTTAAAACTTTAATGTTGATATCATGACTGCTAAGTCCTTGCATCCATAACTTTGTATATGAATTTGAGCGTAATTACATTTCTCCATCCCTCAACCGATTTCTAAAACTGTGGCGGGGACTCACTTTGTTATTGTTGGAAATCATAGATTGGCGCTTAAAAGGTAACAGTTAGGTTACAATGATAGTTTAGTTAGCCACATGCCATTGTTAACTCCGTAGCTAACTATATAGCTAGTTACAGTGCCATAGCCAGCTGCACAGGCGGAGCAAAAGAGAACACGGAACAGGATTCCGGATGCAGGTTTCAGAAACTGGCAAGTAGCCAACGTTACATTGAGAGACTAGCTGAATAAAGTAAATTCCATGGGGAACAAAGTTTACATTGACGGAAGCCAAAGCAAAGGCCGCTCTGCTAGCTAGCTAGAGTAACGTTAGCTACTTGAAACAGTAAACAGCACAACTAGTTAACTAGCTAGCTAAGGTACATTACCAATTTGATTATTTGGTGACAGTCTCGATTGTGATCAATTAAATAACGTTACCACAGAGTTTTCATAGCTATTTACTTTTTTTGGAAATTGCCTAAATTAGCTAGAATGGTAGCTAGCTAGTTCCCCTCAGATCAGTCTCTGCTTCTGGCAGTGTTGCCAAAGATTTGTATAACTAAACCATCCGTTGCATCTTCTTCTTCAATAGGGTTTATCGGAGGGTTGGCATCCAACGTTATGGTGCATTACATTACCGACACATACTGTACCGGAGTGTGGGCCAGAGACAGGGAGAAACTAAATCCTACCTGCCAGCCCAGTTGCTCTTAAAAAAGATAACATATTTGAGACTATATCTAATGACGTTCTACTCAATATACTCTAAACTAATTTGCTGTATCCTATTAGTATCTCTATTCCACTGCTCCTGCCATCTCTGCATCATGACTGTCCATATCAGGCTTTTTGCCTTGCTCATTGAAATTACAACAACATCCCCGCTACTAAGTGCTTGTTTAGCCAGTACATCGACTGCCTCGTTCCCCTCCACCCCCACATGCACTGGGACCCAAGTAAATCTTATCCGTATACCAACCTGTCTAATCGTGTCATGGGTTTGTAGTGCTGCGACTAACTGTTTAAATTAGTTTCATGGGCAGTGTAGCATCTCACATCTACTTCTTACCTTGAAAATGTGCGTTTGACACAAACTATCCTTGCCAGTGTCAAACTTCGTGGGTTACCATGAAAAGGTAAATGGTTCAACTACATTGCCTTTAACGTCAAAGGCATTATATTTGGTGTAACAATCCGATCGCAGCCATAGTTTCGTTGCTAGCCCTTCTTCTTTTTCTACTTCTTCTTCTTCTGTGGATTTTATGGCGGACTACAACCCAAAAAGGTGTTTGCCGCCACCAACAGGACGGGTTGAAAAAACAAAACAAGGTCAAAAGAAAATCCATTCGTGATAGGGAAACTAACTTAATCCACCCAAATAAAAATAGTACATTGACAAAAACAAAACCCCCACTTCTTCCTTCTTTCAAATCTCCATATCTCCCTTCTCAGGCTCTAGGGCCGAGAGGGTGATACGGCTTGTGACAATATTCCATGTAACTTCTCCGCAGATAAATATTTCAGTCCCAGGAACCGCTCCGCCGCATCCACAATGATATCTATCTTCCTGGACCTTCTCTCCACCTTGGCAGTGACATTTAATCACTATAGCTATAAAGGCCACAAAGTCCACCTTCTTAACCTTTAAAATGTCAGGGTCCTGCTGGTGAAAGACAACCCCTGTAGCCTGCAGTGAAGGCCTATCCACCACCATGGACTCTTCAGGAGCACTATTCAAACCCTCAACCCTTTTAACAGCTGCTGCATATGAAATGCTCTCGACAGCCCTGACTTTGGCCACCCTTGTCGGGCAATCGAAAGACGTAGCTTCATGGTTCCCACCACAATTGCAACATGTCACATTTTCAGCACTTTAAAACACATGACATTATCTTTTCCACAACTTGGACATCTCAGCTTCTCGCTTCTGCAAACACTTGAAACATGACCAAAAGCTTTACAATGATCACACTGCATTGGTCTTGGGATAAATGCTCTGACTCTGTAGTTTATATACCCCAACTGCACTTGAGTAGGGAGAGACTCTATATCAAAAGAACAGATAACTTCACTTTTTCACCATTCACCACACGATTCATCCGACGTGCAATCAATCACTCCAGGAATAATTTTAATCTCTTCAAATTCGACTTCCCACGAGGTGCCAGATATAACCCCCGAAGAGACACACTCGACACTTCAAACTTATCAAATCAGGTGAGACACAACGCATGTTCCTTCTGATCTGCAGAAGCCCAAAAAATCTAAACATGCCCGCCTCTCGTGATCCTCACAGCCTTCACTTTACCCAGCACTCTCTACACCAGTTTGGATATCTCAAATGGTTTCTTCAAGATTGGTAATCTGCTCAGCTGCTCCTCATTAACAAACCGTACTCCTACTAGATACGAAGGGACATTCTCTTCACTATTCCAATTCTCCTTGATTCTACCGCCATTAGATTCAGAATCAACTTCATCGTCCGCTTACGCCATATATTTCCCCCCCCTCACTGTCATTTCGAAGGCTGGAAAGTCCCCGCCACCAGGCTTCAATCATTTTCTTCTTCGATGAGGTTTAACGGCGGTTGGCATCCAATACATGTTGCATTACCGCCACCTACTAGACTGGAGTATTTTTTAATTTTTTTTATTTCACCTTTATTTAACCAGGTAAGCCAGTTGAGAACAAGTTCTCATTTACTGCGACCTGGCCAAGATAAAGCAAAGCAGTGCGATTAAAAACAACAACAACACAGAGTTACATATGGAATAAACAAAACGTACAGTCAATAACACAATAGAAAATCTATATACAGTGAGGGGGGCAGTGGTCTAAGGCACTGCATCGCAGTGCTAACTGTGCCACTAGAGATCCTGGTTCGAATCCAGGCTCTATCGCAGCCGGCCGCGACCGGGAGACTCATGGGCGGCGCACAATTGGCCCAGCGTCGTCCAGGGTAGGGGAGGGAATGGCCGGCAGGGATGTAGCTCAGTTGATAGAGCATGGCGTTTGCAACGCCAGGGTTGTGAGTTTGATTCCCACGGGGGGCCAGTATATAAAAAAAAAATCTATTCACTAACTGTAAGTCGCTCTGGATAAGAGCGTCTGCTAAATGACGTAAATGTAATGGAAAAAAGTATTTGATCCCCTGCTGATTTTGTACGTTTGCCCACTGACAAAGACATGATCAGTCTATAATTTTAATTGTAGGTTTATTTGAACAGTGAGAGACAGAATAACAACAAAATAATCCAGAAAAACGCATGTCAAAAATGTTATTAATTTATTTGCATTTTAATGAGGGAAATAAGTATTTGACCCCTCTGCAAAACATGACTTAGTACTTGGTGGAAAAACCCTTGTTGGCAATCACAGAGGTCAGACGTTTCTTGTAGTTGGCCACCAGGTTTGCACACATCTCAGGAGGGATTTTGTTCCACTCCTCTTTGCAGATCTTCTCCAAGTCATTAAGGTTTCGAGGCTGACGTTTGACAACTCAAACCTTCAGCTCCCTCCACAGATTTTATATGGGATTAAAGTCTGGAGACTGGCTAGGCCACTCCAGGACCTTAATGTGCTTCTTCTTGAGCCACTCCTTTGTTGCCTTGGCCGTGTGTTTTGGGTCATTACATTTACATTTACATTTACGTCATTTAGCAGACATTTACCAGAGGTGCCGATCCCCTCACAGCTCCATAGGCAAGCACCATGGTCTTGTAACAGATGCGAGCTTCAACTGGAAGCCAGTGGAGTGTGCGGAGGAGCGGGGTGACGTGAGAGAACTTGGGAAGGTTGAACACCAGACGGGCTGCGGCATTCTGGATGAGTTGTAGGGGTTTAATGGCACAGGCAGGGAGACCAGCCAACAGCGAGTTGCAGTAATCCAGACGGGAGATGACAAGTGCCTGGATTAGGACCTGTGCCGCTTCCTGTGTAAGGCAGGGTCGTACTCTCCGAATGTTGTAGAGCGTGAACCTGCAGGATCGGGTCACCGCCTCATTGTCATGCTGGAATACCCATCAATGACCCATTTTCAATACCCTGGCTGAGGAAAGGAGGTTCTCACCCAAGATTTGACGGTACATGGCCCCGTCCATCGTCCCTTTGATGCGGTGAAGTTGTCCTGTCCCCTTAACAGAAAAACACCCCCAAAGCATAATGTTTCCACCTCCATGTTTGACAGTGAGGATGGTGTTCTTGGAGTCATAGGCAGCATTCCTCCTCCTCCAAACGCGGCGAGTTGAGTTGATGCCAAAGAGCACGATTTTGGTCTCATCTGACCACAACACTTTCACCCAGTTCTCCTCTGAATCATTCAGATGTTCATTGGCAAACTTCAGACGGCCCTGTATATGTGCTTTCTTGAGCAGGGGGACCTTGCGGGCACTGCAGGGTTTCAGTCCTTCGCGGCGTAGTGTGTTACCAATTGTTTTCTTGGTGACTATGGTCCCAGCTGCCTTGAGATCATTGACAAGATCCTTCCGTGTAGTTCTGGGCTGATTCCTCACCGTTCTCATGATCATTGCAACTCCACGAGGTGAGATCTTGCATGGAGCCCCAGGCCAAGGGAGATTGACAGTTCTTTTGTGTTTCTTCCATTTGTGAATAATCGCACCAACTGTTGTCACCTTCTCACCAAGCTGCTTGGCGATGGTCTTGTAGCCCATTCCAGCCTTGTGTAGGTCTACAATCTTGTCCCTGACATCCTTGGAGAGCTCTTTGGTCTTGGCCATGGTGGAGAGTTTGGAATCTGATTGATTGATTGCTTCTGTGGACAGGTGTCTTTTATACAGGTAGCAAACTGGGATTAGGAGCACTCCCTTTAAGAGTGTGCTCCTAATCTCAGCTCGTTACCTGTATAAAAGACACCTGGGAGCTAGAAATCTTTCTGATTGAGAGGGGGTCAAATACTTATTTCCCTCATTAAAATACAAATCAATTTATAACATTTTTTACATGCGTTTTTCTGGATTTCTTTGTTGTTATTCTGTCTCTCACTGTTCAAATGAACCTACCATTAAAATTATAGACTGATCATTTCTTTGTCAGTAGACAAACGTACAAAATCAGCAGGGGATCAAATACTTTTTCCCTCACTGTACAGTGTGTGCAAATGTAGTAAGTTATGGAGGTAAGGCAATAAATAGGCCATAGTGCAAAATAATTACAATTTAGTATTAACTAAATTATAACTGTGTATAACTCCCTTATACTTTAAAAAATGTATAATAATAATACCCTACCATCTAACACTATACTCACAAAAACATAAAATAAAAATAAATACCATACTCCACTATTTAAATCTATTTAGTCCTACTTCAGGCCAACAGCCTGAAAGGATGGGACACCACCACTTAACACACCCTGTAACTCTTCTGACGTCAAGTCTCGCACACCCAAATACCTCTCTGCAGCTGCCACCACAACCTCAATTTTCTGCGACTTACGTTCCATCCCTGCAGTACAGTTGATAACCATTGCTATAAATGCTAAAAAGCCAATCTTACTGAAACATATATCACTTGTTGGTTTATCCCTCTGTACTGGTACATATCTTCTACTCACACCACTGCTCTCAGGATCCCTTCCCTTGACCCATCTTCCTCTACTTTCTTCACTGCCTCAGCATATGACAACTTCTGCACTACTCTAACCCTGGAAACCTCAACCTGCCTCTCTTGCACGGGACATTTCGGATCCCCAGCCCCATGGGCACCCCTACAATTAAAACATACCACTACTTTCGCCAATGCTACACATTCCTTTGTCTCATGCCCTTCTGCACACTTCTCAAACCTAGGAACCTCCCTCTTACACACTGCTGCCACATGCCCATAAGCTTGACACCTGTAACATTTTAATTTATTCGGCACAAAAGCTCGTACAGGATAACTTATATATCCTAACATCACTTTGTTGGGGAAAGACTCAACGTCAAAACTCAAAAGAACAGACAACGACTTTTGTTTCACCACTCACGCCACCCTGTCTGCTTTGAACCAAATGACAAGCACCACAAACACAGGGATTCTTCCCCTTCAGTTGGTCAGCTTTCACATTTACCATTACCCCTTTCAATGGCGCCGTTTTCTTGAGATCAAAACAATTCACATCTCTTGCCCCCATTCGTTTAACGCGGAGTGCCCGCTCCCTCTGATCAGCAGAAACACAAACAATTATCTCAAGACCCCTTCTGGTTACCCTCACTGATTCCACAGCACCCAACTCCGTTTTCACCCACCCTGAAACCACAAATGGATCAGCCAAAAGGCAAGGGTCCACTTTTTCCAAAAACTTTACTCCTACTGTCACAGACTCATCTTTATCCTGACCCTCGGTGCAAGCTTCGGGCTCTGAGAACTTCACCACAGCTACCACCTCCAAAACTTTGCCCTCATTCACTTCCATTTCTCCTCCTGTCTTCAACTCACTCTGCTTACACTTTCTAACATTCTTTCTTTCACAAACCATCTCCCTTTTTTCCACCATTTTTAACCAACTCAAGCTCACCCTCTTCCTCCCTCTCTCTCTTAGACCTCCTCCGTATTCCAAGTATACGTCTCCTTATGATAATACTGCACATCTCCTGACATACATCTTGTTCTTGCCTTCTCAAGGGACGCCATTTAACCGGCTGTCACAATCTCCGTATAATCAGCACGAACCCCTCGGGAGTCTTCAATAATGTTTCAACAACAGCACCTAGAGCCCCACAGAGGATGCGTTACAATACCCATAAAACCTAGCGGTCAAACACGGAAATAGTTCTAATCGTCTTTCCACCATAACATTTTTGACATAGTGAATTTTACAAACACTTCAAATGTATTATGTTTGGTGTAGGCTTACCATGGCGTGACATTTTCATAACTGTTTAATTTTCTCTCAGACAAGGTGAGTTTTATCAATATAGTCGCATCAATGTACTCTCAAAAAGTTTGAAATGCTAATTAACAACAGAGAAGACCTCAGCAAGACTCCAAATTCCTGCAGGATGCCCCTGCATGCCATCTCTAGCCGGCACTGTCAGCTACCGTTCACCAGTGCCATCAGAGACCTTATGTCCCCTTTCTCTGTCTTAGTTAGCCACTGACTACACTTTAGCTAGCTAGTTAGCAGAGCAGTAGATCAAACAAATATTTTTGTTTTACTAAGCGTAGATAATTGTTTGTACAATATGTTGACTTTGGTGTCTAGTTCTGACCTTAAGGCATTTTTCAAGGATGAGCATTAAAAGGGGAGAAGACCACTATAAGTCTGGCCATGTGGAGAAGTGCAGCTATAGTGAGGGGCAACTTACCGGTCTTGTCCAGCATGAATGGTAAAGTTTATCCTGTGTCGCTGAATGTAGCTATTAAGATAGGTTTCAGCATCTTAGCAATTCTATGTGTTCTATACAGCTGTCAACATTCTACAAGGAAAGAGCCACGTAATCAATTATATAATCATTAACCAGATTACCCCAGATACCAGATTTAGATGAGTGATAACTCAGTTGTAGAATGTTGTCATTGATGAGAATGAATCTAAAAATCTATTGACATTCAGAATGATTTACTTTATTTAGATATCCAGCCTGTATTGTAGTTGCATGACCAGAGACAAATCTTCAAAGGCACAGTATTTATTTATTCGGAGTGGTACATACATTCACACAGTCTTGATTAATAGGATCCTTCCCACTGTATGATTGATATGTCAAGTGATAAAATCCCAATTTATCAATTAAAAGTTTATGGAGGATCTCCCAGGATCTCCACATCCGGCTTCTTCACCTGTGGGATCGTCTGAGACGAGCCACCCGGAGAGCTGATGAAACTGAGGAGTATTTCTGTCTGTAATAACTCACTTTTGTGGGGAAAAACTCATTCTGATTGGCTGGGCCTGGCTCCCCAGTGGGTAGGCCACTGCCCAGTCATGTAAAATCCGTAGATTAGGGCCTAATGAATTTATTTCAATTGACTGATTTCCTTATATGAACTGTAACTCAGTAAAATCATTGAAATTGTTGCATGTTGCTTTTATATTTTTGTTCAGTACACATATAAGTTTTGCTCAAAGCAGCCAACTAAAGTAATTTATACCATGACATTGAATACTTGTTTCTGGTTGACTTGAAGGGCATTCTAGAGCATGTATTACTTAAGCGATAATGCCCGAGAAGCCGGTGTTTGGAGGATATATTGGCACAGATGTTGTTAGGCCAGAGACGAAGTCGAAGGCCGGCAAACCTTGCCAATATATCCTCCAAACACCGGCTTCGAGGGCATTATCACTTTTATACAACAGGTTACCAACATACTCAAATAATGATTTAAAAAATGTTATTTTTATGAATTTATTCATACTATTTCATCCTTCCACAAGATATATTCTCGACACAAATCTAGGTTTGCTAGCCAAGCCGTTCGTACTAATGTTCCATTGCCATACTGGCTGGCAACATTCTTATCCCTTCCTTGCTAGCTAGCCAACTATGGCTAACTTACAGTCACGTCAAAAAGTGCAGCCAGAATAACAGCAAAGTAGCTGCATTTTGCATTTGTTTAAGCTGTTTTTCGAGTGATAATTATTTGGATACATCCATAACAATGAGCTAATGAGGTGCGATTTCACCTGCTATAGAAAATGTGCTCACTCCGGACACTGTTGTTCAGAGGAGCTAGCCAACAACACAGCTAACACAATCACTTCAAACGGAAGCTGGAAAGACTGCAAACTAGCTGCACTTAGTTTCTTTTGACCTTTTTTCAATTGACATGTCTTTGTATATACAGTGGGGAGAACAAGTATTTGATACACCTGTAATTTTTTTATCATAGGTACACTTCAACTGTGAGAGACGGAATCTAAAACAAAAATCCAGAAAATCACATTGTATGATTTTTAAGTAATTAATTTGCATTTTATTGCATGACATAAGTATTTGATCACCTACCAACCAGTAAGAATTCCGGCTCTCACAAACCTGTTCGTTTTTCTTTAAGAAGCCCTCCTGTTCTCCACTCATTACCTGTATTAACTGCACCTGTTTGAACTCGTTACCTGTATAAAAGACACCTGTCCACACACTCAATCAAACAGACTCCAACCTCTCCACAATGGCCAAGACCAGAGAGCTGTGTAAGGACATCAGGGATAAAAGTGTAGACCTGCACAAGGCTGGGATGGGCTACAGGACAATAGGCAAGCAGCTTGGTGAGAAGGCAACAACTGTTGGCGCAATTATTAGAAAATGGAAGAAGTTCAAGATGACGGTCAATCACCCTCGGTCTGGGGCTCCATGCAAGATCTCACCTCGTGGGGCATCAATGATCATGAGGAAGGTGAGGGATCAGCCCAGAACTACACGGCAGGACCTGGTCAATGACCTGAAGAGAGCTGGGACCACAGTCTCAAAGAAAACCATTAGTAACACACTATGCCGTCATGGATTAAAATCCTGCAGCGCACGCAAGGTCCCCCTGCTCAAGCCAGCGCATGTCCAGGTCCGTCTGAAGTTTGCCAATGACCATCTGGATGATCCAGAGGAGGAATGGGAGAAGGTCATGTGGTCTGATGAGACAAAAATAGAGCTTTTTGGTCTAAACTCCACTCGCCGTGTTTGGAGGAAGAAGAAGGATGAGTACAACCCCAAGAACCCCATCCCAACCGTGAAGCATGGAGGTGGAAACATCATTCTTTGGGGATGCTTTTCTGCAAAGGGGACAGGACGACTGCACCGTATTGAGGGGAGGATGGATGGGGCCATGTATCGCGAGATCTTTGCCAACAACCTCCTTCCCTCAGTAAGAGCATTGAAGATGGGTCGTGGCTGGGTCTTCCAGCATGACAACGACCCGAAACAAACAGCCAGGGCAACTAAGGAGTGGCTCCGTAAGAAGCATCTCAAGGTCCTGGAGTGGCCTAGCCAGTCTCCAGACCTGAACCCAATAGAAAATCTTTGGAGGGAGCTGAAAGACCGTATTGCCCAGCGACAGCCCCGAAACCTGAAGGATCTGGAGAAGGTCTGTATGGAGGAGTGGGCCAAAATCCCTGCTGCAGTGTGTGCAAACCTGGTCAAGACCTACAGGAAACGTATGATCTCTGTAATTGCAAACAAAGGTTTCTGTACCAAATATTAAGTTCTGCTTTTCTGATGTATCAAATACTTATGTCATGCAATAAAATGCAAATGAATTACTTAAATATCACACAATGTGATTTTCTGGATTTTCTGGATTTTTGTTTTAGATTCCGTCTCTCACAGTTGAAGTGTACCTATGATAAAAATTACAGACCTCTACATGCTTTGTAAGTAGGAAAACCTGCAAAATCTGCAGTGTATCAAATACTTGTTCTCCCCACTGTATATCCATAAAAATTATGCCAGCTGATTCATGATTTCAACTGGCTGAGAAACGCTGCCTGCCTGTCTGTCTCATCCCGACTCCCGACATATTCATTACTATTGGAAGCTGGAGATCAAATTTGAATATTGAAACAATGTTGTAAATGTTGGAGAGACAGACAGCACGATTTATACAAATCTCCGCTGCTAAAATCTAAATGTTAGTCTAAAAGAAATGTGAGATAATGTCTAGATGCTTTTTATAGTGGAGATCAAGTTTATAAATTGCTTAGCTGGGCTGATGAGACAGTGGATTGCGCAGTCAGATGGAACAGAGTCATAGATTTAGCCGGTGCAGTAACTTGTGGAATAGACACCGGCTGGAATGCGGTTTTAAACACTCAGTATTCAGGATTAGACCCACCAGTTGTATAATTAAGCAATAAGGCCTGAGGGGGTGTGGTATATGGCCAGTATACCATGGCTAAGGGCTGTTCTTAATGCACGACGCATCGCAGAGTGCCTGGACACAGCCCTTAGCAGTGGTATATTGGCCATATACAGTTGAAGTCAGAAGTTTACATACACTTAGGTTGGAGTCATTAAAACTTGTTTTTCAACCACTCCACAAATGTCTTGTTAACGAACTATAGTTTTGGCAAGTCAGTTACGATGTCACGATCGTCATGGAGAGACCAAGGCGCAGCGTTGCGGGTGAACATATTATATTTATTAAATGATCACACGATCAAAACAACAAACGAAAAACGTGACGTCTATGGTTAAACACATACCAACACGAACAAGAAACCACAAACACAACGTGAAAGACAGACAGTTAAATATGGCTCCCAATCAGAGACACCCAGCTGACACTCGTTGCCTCTGATTGGGAGTCACTCAGACCAACATAGAAAAATCAAACATAGAATTACACACCCTGGCTCAACATAACATTGTCCCCAGAGCCAGGGCGTGACAGTACCCCCCCCTAAAGGCTGGCGCGGACTCCGACCGCGCCAACTAAATCCCACAGGGGAGGGACCGGGTGGGCACTCCGCCTAGGCGGCGGATCCGGCTCCGGACATGACCCAGGCACGGGTTGTGCTGGACTGACGACGCGCACCCCTGGCTTGGTGCGTGGAGGAGGAACGGGCCTTACCAGGCTGACGACGCACACCGTAGGCTTGGTGCGTGGAGCAGGGACAGGCCGGACTGGGCTGACGAAGCACACCACTAACTTGGTGCGGGGAGCAGGAACGGGCCGAGCCGGGCTGACGAAGCGCACCACTGCCTTGGTGCGGGGAGCAGGAATGGACCGGACCGGGCTGACGAAGCGCACCCCTGACTTGGTGCGGGGAGCAGGAATGGGCCGGACCGGGCTGACGACGCGCACCACTGACTTGGTGCGGGGAGCAGGAATGGGCCAGACCGGGCTGACGACGCGCACCACTGACTTGGTGCGGGGAGCAGGAATGGGCCGGACCGGGCTGACGACGCGCACCACTGACTTGGTGCGGGGAGCAGGAATGGGCCGGACCGGGCTGACGACGCGCACCACTGACTTGGTGCGGGGAGCAGGAATGGGCCAGACCGGGCTGACGACGCGCACCACTGACTTGGTGCGGGGAGCAGGAATGGGCCGGACTGGGCTGACGACGCGCACCACTGACTTGGTGCGGGGAGCAGGAATGGGCCGGACCGGGCTGACGACGCGCACCACTGACTTGGTGCGGGGAGCAGGAACGGGCCGCGCCGGGCTGACGAAACGCACCACTGACTTGGTGGGAGTGGCAGGAACAGGCCGGACCGTACTGGGAACACACACCACTGGCCCTACTTGAGGATCAGGAACAGGCCGGACCGGACTGGCAACACACGCCAGTACCTCTCGCCGTACCTCTACAACCTCCTTCCCCCTGGTGACCAGTGACTCCCGTAACCTGGCGGCCTCCTCTGCCAACCCGCTGGACCGCTCTATCGCGGCCTCCTGCTGCCCCGACGTCGTGAGCCCCCCCCCTAAAAAAATTCTGGGGGTCTCTCCTCCCCGTGGGCCAGGCCTCCATCGTTCTCGCCCAACTCTCGCTCCTCTGTCTCCAACTCTCGCCATTCAGCTCCTCAATGGGCTTGACCCAGTCGAAGCTCCTCCTCAACTGGTCCCAAGTCCACCCTCTCTGCTCCTCACTAGGCTTGACCCAGTCGAGGCTGCCACGGAGATCTACCAGCGATGGCTCCTGGACACGCTGCTTGGTCTGGTTTAGGTGGTTTCTTCTGTCACGATCGTCATGGAGAGACCAAGGCGCAGCGTTGCGGGTGAACATATTATATTTATTAAATGATCACACGATCAAAACAACAAACGAAAAACGTGACGTCTATGGTTAAACACATACCAACACGAACAAGAAACCACAAACACAACGTGATAGACAGACAGTTAAATATGGCTCCCAATCAGAGACACCCAGCTGACACTCGTTGCCTCTGATTGGGAGTCACTCAGACCAACATAGAAAAATCAAACATAGAATTACACACCCTGGCTCAACATAACATTGTCCCCAGAGCCAGGGCGTGACAGTACCCCCCCCTAAAGGCTGGCGCGGACTCCGACCGCGCCAACTAAATCCCACAGGGGAGGGACCGGGTGGGCACTCCGCCTAGGCGGCGGATCCGGCTCCGGACATGACCCAGGCACGGGTTGTGCTGGACTGACGACGCGCACCCCTGGCTTGGTGCGTGGAGGAGGAACGGGCCTTACCAGGCTGACGACGCACACCGTAGGCTTGGTGCGTGGAGCAGGGACAGGCCGGACTGTCCCCAGAGCCAGGGCGTGACATACAACATCTACTTTGTGCATGACACAAGTCATTTTTCCAACAATTGTTTACAGACAGATTATTTCACTTATAATTCATGTATCACAATACCAGTGGGTCAGAAGTTTATATACACTAAGTTGACTGTGCCTTTAAACAGCTTGGAAAATTCCAGAAAATGATGTCATGGCTTTAGAAGCTTCTGATAGGCTAATTGACACCATTCGAGTCAATTGGAGCTGTACCTGTGGATGTATTTCAAGGCCTATCTTCAAACTCAGTGCCTCTTTGCTTGACATCATGGGAAAATCAAAAGAAATAATCGAAAAAAATAGTAGACCTCCACAAGTCTGGTTCATCCTTGGGAGCAAATTCCAAACGCCTGAAGGTACCACGTTCATCTGTACAAACAATAGTACGCAAGTATAAACACCATGGGACCACGCAGCCGTCAAACCGCTCAGGAAGGAGACGCGTTCTGTCTCCTAGAGATTAACGTACTTTGGTGCGAATCAATCCCAGAACAACAGCAAAGGACCTTGTGAAGATGCTGGAGGAAACCGGTACAAAAGTATCTATATCCACAGTAAAACGAGTTCTATATCAACATAACCTGAAAGGCCGCTCAGCAAGGAAGAAGCCACTGCTCCAAAACCCCCATAAAAAAGCCAGACTACGGTTTGCAACTGCACATGGGGACAAAGATCGTACTTTTTGGAGAAATGTCCTCTGGTCTGATGAAACAAAAATAGAACTGTTTGGCATAATGACCATCGTTATGTTTGGAGGAAAAAGGGGGACGCTTGCAAGCCGAAGAACACCATTCCAACCGTGAAGCACGGGGGTGGCAGCATCATGTTGTGGGGGTGCTTTGCTGCAGGAGGGACTGGTGCACTTCCCAAAATAGATGGCATCATGAGGAAGGAAAATGATGTGGATATATTGAAGCAACATCTCAAGACATCAGTCAGGAAGTTAAAGCTTGGTCGCAAATGGGTCTTCCAAATGGACAATGACCCCAAGCATACTTCCAAAGTTGTGGCAAAATGGCTTAAGGACAACAAAGTCAAGGAATTGGAGTGGCCATCACAAAGCCCTGACCTCAATCCTATAGAAAATGTGTGGGCAGAACTGAAAAGGCGTGTGCGAGCAAGGAGGCCTACAAACCTGACTCAGTTACACCAGCTCTGTCAGGAGGAATGGGCCAAAATTCACCCAACTTATTGTGGGAAGCTTGTGGAAGGCTACCCGAAAAGTTCGACCCAAGTTAAACAATTTAAAGGCAATGCTACCAAATACTAATTGAGTGTATGTAAACTTCTGACCCACTGGGAATGTGATGAAATAAATAAAAGCTGAAATAAATAATTCTCTCTACTATTATTCTGACATTTCACATTCTTAAAATAAAGTGGTGATCCTAACTGACCTAAAACAGGGAATTTTTACTAGGATTAAATGTCAGGAATTGTGAAAAACCGAGTTTAAATATATTTGGCTAAGGTGTATGTAAACTTCCGACTTCAACTGTACCACAAACCCCAGAGGTGCCTTATTGCTATTATAAACTAGTTATAAATAAATGTTTTTTCATACCTGTGGTATATGGTCTGATATACCACGGCTGTCAGCCAATCAGCATTCAGGGCTCGTTCAACCCAGTTTATAGTTTCCTATAACGCACAGTATATTTGCACGGTAGAATTCAATGGCTATAGTTCATTCTTACATGTTCTATGTTTTGAGCTGCTTTTGAAAGCAAAAGTCGAATTGAAAACATTGGCATTGTTGAATTTGATTTTCATAATAGCAAGCTAGGACTGATTGTTTGGTTAGCTAAACTAGCAAGTCTGTTTGTTTGGTTACCACGGCAACTACTGTAGCTATGTAGTAAACTTGCTAGCTACTTCAGTGGATGTTTAACACATTTCTACCAGCAAATGAACACATTTCTAGTGGAAAATGTGAAATTATAGCCATGGTTAAAAGGGATAATCAACTCGGGGGTCTATGCCTTCTCTGGAAAATATTGCAACTCCATGGAAGGTCATTTATACTCTGCTAGCGTGTTGTGGAACACACGTTCCATGTCATCCATTATTTTCCATAGAACGCATAGCCCCTCGTTGATTATCCCTTACAAAGTTTACGTTATCATGGGCACAGTGGGAATTTATATCTGTGATGTTGAAATAATTTCTTACCCCGTGTCTTACTTGCTGAAGACCCCAGTCATCCCTGCCTGTACCCGACATTGTTGAAAAACACATGAACAATGAAAAAAGATCATACACAAACAATAAGCGCCTAGCATAGATCATATTACATTCAAGTTTTGCTCAAAGCAGCCAACTAAAATCATGTATACTGAACAAAAATATCAGTATCTGGTGTGACCACCATTTGCCTCATGCAGCGCGACACATATCCTTCGCATAGAGTTGATCAGGCTGTTGATTGTGGCCTGTATGAAGTTGCTGGATATTGGCGGGAACTGGAACACGCTGTCATACGTCGATCCAGAGCATGCACAATGGGTTACATGTCTGGTGAGTATGCAGGCCATCAAAGAACTGGGACCATTTCAGCTTCCAGGAATTGTGTACAGATCCTTGTGACATGGGGCCGTGCATTTTCATGCTGAAACATTGCCATCGATACAATTTAATTGTTTTGATTGTCCGTAGCTTATGCCTGCCAATACCATAACCCCACCGCCACCATGGGGCACTATGTTCACCACGTTGACATCAGTGAACCTGCTCACTAATAGGGATGTAAACACATTTGTGAACAAAATTTGAGAGAAATAAGCTTTTTGTGAGTATGGAACATTTCTGGGATCTTTTATTTCAGCTCATGAAACATGGGACCAACACTTTACATGTTGTGTTTATATTTTTGTTCAGTGTAGTTAATCTCTGTACAGTATGTTAGTTTGTCAGCTAACTAGCCAGCCAGTTTAAGTGAAATGATTAACTGACAATATTTCAAATGAACTGCCAACATCAAAGCAAAGGGCTACCTGCTATCCTGGCATCTGGCATCATCCCTCATGCCTGGAACTTCAATGTTTCCATTGAACTCCAAATAAGAAGTGAGTAGAGTTGGATAGGACACACCCTATGAAAATCATCCGGACTGCTTAATAACTAGAGAGAGAGAGTACATCTAAGGATGGGAGAGCCATCACTTCCAGCAGATCTCCTTGCTGAGGGTGACGTTGATCATGCACTGCTTCTCATGGGGTGTGATGTCACGCCTCATGTCTAAAACATGGGGAAAAGGGGACATAAAGTAGAATTTCTAGATGCATAGAAATGTTTATGTTTTACACAATATTTATCTGGACAGAAAACACATTGTTTCTCATAACACAAACACACCTTGGACAATGTGACAGGTGGTCCCTCAACACCCAATCTTAAGTCTTGAGAACCTTACACAAACATGACAAACATACTGTGCAGATATATCTACAAATTCATGTTATACACAATATTGTATCACATTTGATGAGTTACTGACCTATCAGTCCACAGGCTCAATCTGCTGTAGTCTCTACAACTGGACGCTTATCAAATCAAATTGTATTTGTCACGTGCACCGAATACAACAGGTGTAGTAGACCTTACCGTAAAATGCTTACTTACAAGCCCTTAACCAACAATGCTGTTTTAAGAAAATATAGAAAATATTTACTAAATAAACTAAAGTAAAATAAAATAAAAGTAACACAATAAAATAACTATAATGCTCGGGTCACACTGGCACATGATGTCCATGCACTGGATGGCCTGAGGGATGCATTCATGTTGGACTGGAAAACAAAGAGACATTTTATCAGTGGTGGGTCTTTATCTGGACAGAAAACACATTGTTTATCATAACACAAACCCACCTTGGACAATGTGACAAGTGGTCCCTCAACACCCAATCCTCATGCCTCATTGTTTGTTTTTGTTTCCCAATCAACAGCTACTTCTCTGGTGAGTGGGTCTTGGAGGTTTACAAGTGCACAGCAAGTCTGCACCAGCACATTACTATAACAACGCAGATAAGGTGGGATGAATCTCAGGATTTAAAAATATTTTAGTTGAGCAGTTGTCCTCTCAACATGGATCCTGTTTCTCGCTATGTATTTTGTGAGATGCATCTCACTCTCTGTGAATCTTCCATGGTTCATCAGGAATGGAGGAACGTTCACAGTGACTCATGCAGGCATCAAGCTCTGGATCAAGAAGCCTATGTCTGCCAAAATCATGTCTCCAGACGTGAAGATCTTCTCAAACCCGACTTCTGGACAATGGCTTTGTTCGACACAGATCCTGGATACAGATCACTGCAGTATGTTATCACCGCATTAGGTGTAACTCCCAGGAGTAGCTTGACGGAGTGTATGGAATGGTACACAGAGTAGGTTTGCGTCTGCAGATCCATCTGACTTGGAGTAGCAACTTCTATGTCAGTACAGTCAATGACCATCCTGCAGTTTCTGCTGGACACCTGAAAAGATGCAGGCAAGCTCGTTTGGTTCTCCTCCCGACTTGGAACAGTCTTCATGAAGCTAATGAAAAAAAATTAAATTGATAGTAACATTGCTGACAGTGCTTGCACTACAACAGAATGGTTGAGGCAGGTTCAAGTTGCTGTAGCTGTGACAGAACTTCATAAGCGCCATAAACACTTGATCCTCAAATGACAGCACATCTACCCTCCACTTGGCAAAGTAGACAATGTAACGTTCCAGGTATTCAACAACGATTGTAGTGGCTTCCTTACCAACTGAACATAGCCACTGCCCAAGCCTGAAGCGGGGTTGTTTTGGACGCATACAGTCCACATTCGAAGTTCCCAAACAGCAAAAACATTCAATGAGATCCAGGGATATGGTGCAACAAAAAAGTGTATTCTTCTTATATCTAACAAGAAATGATTCTCCAATCAACTTAAAGCATAGATTACTTGATGTGAGGAATACATAATATTATTGTCTGTATGGTCAAAAGACTATATGCTCCCGCATCAAGCTAGGACTCCCCTCCCCCTGAAGGCCCAAATTCCTGCTTTTATCCTATCACTAACACACTTACCACAGTGCAATGAATGGCAAGAGGGGGAGACAAAAACTAAGTTACACTAATAACAAAGGACTATATCTCAATCAGGTAAATATAAATCATAAAGGTACGTACCTAATATTTCATCACATACATTCAGACATTTACCCACACGTACATGTAGCTCTGTATGTTATGTCTTTTATACAAATATGTCTAAATCGGCTCTAACATACCGGCCCCTAATTGTTAACTGCACTGAATGCATAACAATTACTTAATATTCAAAAATAGAGCCAATACACAAAACATGCTATACCAGAGCAGTATTACAGTTCATTGCTATATATAAATATTCAAGGTCCCATATAGGACAAGAGTCCATTGATCTCAGTCCTAGATTTGAAGTGTTCAAGTGTTCAACATTCAAATAATGTCAAGAGTTTGACGTCCAAAAATGTAAGAGTACGACATCCAAGAATCAGAGGTGCACGTGATTAAAAGATGGAGCACTGTGTGTGTGTGTGTGTGTGTGTGTGTGTGTGTCTCAGTCAGCCACCTCCAGGAGCAGACAGAGTTTATTGATAGCTTCTCTGTAAGATGTTGGTCTTTGTCTTAACCATGACGCTCCGGACAATACCTTTTGGCCCCTGGCATAGCCTCCACCACATGCCCCATTAGCCAAGAGTTCCTTGGGGCTGTGTCATCGACGATGACAACAAGGTCACCAGGACTGAAGTTTCTCTTAGTTTTGTTCCACTTGTTCCACTCCTGCATAAGTGGAAGATACTCCCTTTTCCATCTCTTACTTGTTACTGGGCCCCTTCGACAGATGAACCTGCGCAGGGCATTGATGCAGGAATCTGTATCCAGATAACTAGCAACTTCTAGATGGACAGCTCGACTCACAAGGCAAGTAAAGATCACACCATACCGCTTCACATGAACTCGGCCTCGCTTCACCTTTATGGGGCCGAAGTAATCTATTCCCACATGGGTGAAAGGCGGCAAATCAGGTGACACCCGATCTTGTGGAAGGTTGGCCATCTTCTGTTCTCCAGCTCTAGCTTGCATCCGCCAGCAGAAGACACAGCTCTTAAGGATCTTCCTTGCCAAGGAGTTGGCACAGGGCATCCAATATCGCTGGCGAAGTCTAGAAAGCATGTGACCTCTCCCAGAGTGGCCAACATGCTCATGGATGTGGAGTAAGATCAGTCTGGAGATGTGGGAGTCTTTGGGCAGGATCATAGGATTCTTTAGTTCCGTAGGCATAGCAGCTTTGCTTAACCTTCCTCCCACTCTCAGAATGCCATTGTCAACAATTGGATCAAGCTTACAGATTGAGCCACTTCCCTTGGCACATTGTCTTCCTTTCACAACGAGTGCAATTTCTTGTTTAAAGTGCTGTCTTTGCTCAAATCGAATTATGACCTTTTCTGCTTCATCTAGGTCATCCACAGACGGACTTTCTTTTCCATATGTCAGTTTGAACTTGTCAATTTGTTCCTTCAGTGAGTTTGTTAAACTCTGATCTGATCCTGGATCAGTTTTGTGAGAACTTTCCTTTTCTGGCCTAACTGTAGAAGAAGTCTCTTCAGTTTCAGCATCCAGACAACTGCTTTCTTCAAGCTGTTCCATGTCGAATAGTATTCAATCAGTTTGCTGGTCGGACTATTTTCTTCCACACTTGTACTGTTCACAATGATGTCTTTTCCCGAAGGGATGGAGCCAAGCTCCTCGGGGACTTTCGGCCATTGTGTTTCTGCTTTCTCCAGGAATTCTGATCCTTTGAGCAATCTCTTTGAGTTCAGGAAAGTTTCATTATGTAACCCTCGAGGCATCGTCGGCTGGGTTGTGTTTGGAGTTCAAATACCTCCACTGTTTTGCTTTCGATAGGTCACAGATCACAGCAACAATATTAGCCACAAATGTATGGAATCTCTTGGTATCGTTGCAGATGTATTTTAGCACAGACTGACTGTCTGTCCAGAAAGTTGACTCCTCGAGTTCAATCTGGAGCTCCAACCTTAACATCCTGTCCACTCACACCGCCATTGTTGCTGCAGCAAGTTCCAGTCTGGGGATCGTTATCTGCTTGAGTCGAGTCACCCTTGATTTCCCCAGCATGAATGCGATGTGGACCTTTTCCATACCATTTGTGAACCTAAGGTAACTTGCCGTGCCATAACCTTGTTCACTTGTCACCGAAGTGATGCAGCTGTGCGGTCTTGACTTGACCAAAGTTCTCAGGCATCATGAATCTGTCAATCTGAAATCTGGACAGCTGATCCAGCTCTGAGAGCCATCTCTTCCATGAAAGAGCGTTCTTCGAGGATGACTTCATCCCATCCACACTATAGCTTGCAGAGCTCTTGAAGAATTTGCTTTGCTTTTAATATGAATGGGGCGAGGAAACCTAATGGATCATAAACAGAGCTGACAGTTTTTTTTATTTCTTTTTTTGTCATTTAGCAGACGCTCTTATCCAGAGCGACTTACAGTTAGTGAGTGCATACATTTTCATACTGGCCCCCCATGGGAAACGAACCCACAACCCTGGTGTTGCAAGCACCATGCTCTACCAACTGAGCTACACGGGGCCCAGGGACACAGTTGAGAGAATACCTCTTCTTGTAAGGGGTCTGTTCTTGATAGTGACTCGGAAGGTAAACGCATCACTTTCAATGTTCTAACAGATTCCAAGTGCTCTTTCAGAAGCCAGCACAGCGCGGCTGTTGTTGACCCACTTGGTCAACTAGAACCCACCCTGAGAGCACATCTGAGGTTTTTTGTGAGAGCTATGGCTTGTTCTTCTGTGGCCACTGATTTGATGCAGTCATCAACATAGAAGTTGGACTTGACTGTTTCAATCACCTCTTCATCGTACTTCTCACACTTGTCTTCTGCCATCTTTTGCAGTGCAAAGTTTGCGCAACTTGGAGAGGATATAGCCCCGAAAAGATGTACCGTCATTCAGTACTCCTCCAACCTTTTGTTAGTATCTCCATCTGACCACCATAGGAATCGCAGGAAGTCTAAGTCATTTCATGGACACGTACTTGATGGAACATTCCTTCGATGTCTGCCATCATGGCAATATGCTCTTGTCGCAATCTTAGCAAGACTCCGATGAGCGTGTTTGCCAGGTCAGGGCCTTGAAGGAGTTCACTGTTGAGAGATGTGCCTTTATATGATGATGAGCAGTCGAACACCACTTGTATTGTTCCTTTGCGCTTATGGTGAACACCATGGTGCGGTATGTACCATACCTTGCCTTTCTCTCTGAGGAGCTGTTCTTGTGGTACCTTCTCGGCATAACCTTTTGTTATTACCTCTTCCACGAAGCCTTTGTACTCTGCAGCATAAATTTCGTCCTTCTTGAACTTCCTGATAAGATTTAGAGCCCGCTGCTCTGCCATGTCACGGTTATTTGGCAGGACTACATCTTTGTTGTGAAAGGGCAACGGTAAGTAGTAGTGACTGTTTGAGGGTTATGGAGCTTGATACCATCTCCATAAACATACAATCCTCAGCTGACATCTCACTTTTCTTTTCATGCTCTCTCTCAGGAAAGTCATGGTTGTACTGATATACAAGAAGAACGCATGCCCACATAGAAAATACTACATAACAAAGAATATACACACCCTGACTCAACATATACGAGTCCCCTGAGTCAGGGCGTGACACATTGCCTTTGGAGCATCTACGCCAATCAGGACTTCAACGTCGGCATTAATCTCCTTCAACTGAACCTCTTTCAGGTATGGCCACCTTTTGAGATCTTTCTGAGTGGGAATGTTCTCTCGTCATTGGGATCTTACTCTGGGTGTAGACGTTTGGTAATCCAAGAAATGTGTCGCCTTCCATGTTGCCAATCTCTAATACAGATATCTCAAAGCGCTTGGTAGGACTCTCCTGCCCCATTGTGCATAGCAGAATTTCAGTCTCACTGCCTTCAGCTTTCAGCTGCCTCATGAGTCTCTCCGAACAAAATGTTGCTGAGCTACCAGAATTGGGAAATGCATAGGTTAACACAGACTTGCTTCCATTTGCCATCTTTACTTGAACTGGCACAATTGCAGGTGCACAATCTGTACCGGCCCCGGTATCTTCACCAGCTTCCAGTGAAACAAGAGCACTGCTGACGGTCTCCTCTCGCTTTACTGCTACACCACTCATATCCACCTTTTGAGATCTAAATCTCTCTCTTCCTTCAATGTGCAGGATAGTGGGGTGCTTTCTTTGACAGCTCATCCTTTTTTTACATTCTTTGCATAAGTGTCCTCTCATCAAACAGCAAAAACAAAGGCCTCTTGATCTCAGAAACTCAACCTTGAATTTGTGTGGCTGTGCCTTCACCTGTTGGCAGTCGACCAATGAATGCGCACCAGCACAAAATACACAATATACTGGGATCAGCAGAAGGGTAGGTACCTGGTCTCTTTACTTTGAATGTTTGTTCTTTTAAAAGCTTTTTCAGAGTCTCCATCTGCCGTCACAAGGTCACTGAACTGGGCCCTCAGGTGGCTTTTCTCTAAAATATCACATGCTGTAGTTTGTAGGGAAGTTTTGACATGATCAACTTTATGTTATATTGGAGGGAAGATTAAGCTCTTCCATGTTCTTTAGGTCTTGCATAGCTTTACAGCAACCTCTAAGATAGATTGCATAGCCACCCAGTCCCTTTCCATCATTCAGTTTGATGTTTGTCCAGTTCCGAACTTTTTCAATGTAAGCAGTGGTGACTGATTTCATTGCCAAAGTGTTCCTTTAACAACCTCTTAGCCTCTGCATAGCCTCTTCTGGCTTCCATATGCAGACAACTGCAGACCAGAGGTATACTGTTCCAGGTATTAGAGCCTATCCTGGTGGCTGCTTGTCTTATTTACATTTACGTCATTTAGCAGACACTCTTATCCAGAGCGACTTACAGTTAGCGAGTGCATACATTTTTCATACTAGCCCCCCGTGGGAATCGAACCCACAACCCTGGCGTTGCAAGCGCCATGCTCTACCAACTGAGCTACAGGAGGCTACATGCTCAAATGCATGCATAAATGGCCTAAAGTTTAGAGGATCACCGTCAAACATAGTTATCTCCCTAACGGGGAGTGTAGCCTGTTTGTGCTGTAGTACAAGGAGGTCAGCAATTTCATTCTGCCTTTGCATGACAGTAGAGAGGTTATCATGGCTGGTATTATGGCTGATACCCACAATGTTGATTCTGTGTTGATTGCTAGACCTTGCTGTTGGCTGCTGAAGGGTGTGGTTTATGACTATTTTCTGAATGGGTTTTGATGGCTTTGTTGTCTGTTGTTGTAAAATCCTTTGTAGTGGGGTCTTTGGAACTGCACCTACTCCTGTAAACTCAACAGGTGATGGTTCAGGTTCCTCAAAGACCTCGGCACTCTGGTTCTCAAAATAGGAGTTCATTCCATCTTCTTGGCTTAGTAAGTGGGCTGCCACGGCATGGGATTGAGAAATTGACTCAAAACTCTCTAGGACCTTCAGTGTGGCATTACAGTTGAAGTCGAAAGTTTACGTACACCTTAGCCAAATACATTTAAACTCAGTTTTTCACAATTCCTGACATTTAATCCCAGAAAAAATTCCCTGTCTTAGGTCAGTCAGAAGTTTACATACACTCAATTAGTATTTGGTAGCATTGCCTTTAAATTGTTTAACTTGGGTCAAACGTTTCGGGTAGCCTTCCACAAGCTTCCCACAATAAGTTGGGTGAATTTTGGCCCATTCCTCCTGACAGAGCTGGTGTATCTGAGTCAGGTTTGTAGGCCTCCTTGCTCGCACACGCTTTCTCAGTTTATTTTCTGAGGTCTTGGCTGATTTCTTATGATTTTCCCATGATGTCAAGCAAAGAGGCACTGTTTGAAGGTAGGCATTGAAATAGATCCACAGGTACACCTCCAATTAACTCAAATGATGTCAATTAGCCTATCAGAAGCTTCTAAAGCCATGACATCATTTTCTGGAATTTTCCAAGCTGTTTAAAAGCACAGTCAACTTAGTGTATGTAAACTTCTGACCCACTGGAATTGTGATACAGTGAATAAGTGAAATAATCTGTCTGTAAACAATTGTTGGACAAATTACTTGTGTCATGAACAAAGTAGATGTCCTAACCAACTTGCCAAAACTATAGTTTGTTAACAAGAAATTTGTGGAGTGGTTGAAAAACAATGAATGGTCTCAGGATGCTTTACTGTTGGCATGACACAGGACTGATGGTAGCGCTCACCTTGTCTTATCTGGACAAGGTGTTTTCCGGATGCCCCAAACAATCGGAAAGGGGATTCATCAGAGAAAATGACTTTACCCCAGTCCTCAGCAGTCCAATCCCTGTACCTTTTGCAGAATATCAGTCTGTCCCTGATGTTTTCCTGGAGAGAAGAAGGATTACTATTATACTATTCCAGGTATTCCTTAAAGAGGTAGGGTTTCAAGTCTCTCCAGAAGGTGGTCAGTGACTCCGTTGTCCTGGCGTCGTGGGGGAGCTTGTTCCACCATTGGGGTGCCAGAGCAGCGAATAGCTTTGACTGGGCTGAGCGGGAACTGTGCTTCCATAGAGGTAGCGGGGCTAGCAGGCCAGAGGTGGATGAACGTAGTGTCCTCGTTTGGGTGTAGGAATGATGACGGCACGTGTGTCCTTCCATGGTTAACAGAGGAAGAACAATGATTTCAAGCACCACCCTCCTTTTAAAGCTTCCAGTCTGTTATTCTAACTCAATCAGCATGACAGAGTGATCTCCAGCCTTGTCCTCGTCAACACTCTCACCTGTGTTAACGAGAGAATCACTGACATGATGGCAGCTGGTCCTTTTGTGGCAGGGCTGAAATGCAGTGGAAATGTTTTTTGGGGATTAAGTTCATTTTCATGGCAAAGAGGGACTTTGCAATTAATTGCAATTCATTTGATCACTCTTCATGACATTCTGGAGTATATGCAAATTGCCATCATCAAAACTGAGGCAGCAGACTTTGTGAAAATTAGTATTTGTGTCATTCTCAAAACTTTTGACCACGACTGTATATGCTGCTTTGTCCGTTTCCAGTTCAATTTTTTCCATCCTAACATTCAGTTGAGCTTTCTCCAGTTCCAATGCATGCTTGTCCTGTAATGACACTTGGCGAGCGAGTAGAGCTGCTCTCTCTGCCTCAGCTTTTAGGCGTGCAGAGGACACTGAGGATGATGCAGCCTTAGAATACTTTGTTTTACTTGATATTTTGATACATTGGAAATGCTGTCATGTGGTTCAATGAGTGTTTGTGGCTCCACTTCAGCATTTTTCCATCTTTCCACCTCTTTCAGGAAATGTTCATAAGTCATTCTTGGTTGATAATAGTTTCCTCCTCTGTGACCAGCTATAGTATAGATTCATGAGCATTCTTAAAGTCATTGAGAACAACATCAAATGCTTCAAGACACTCATTCACAGTTTCGACATTTCCTCCATCAACAAGAAGGACTTCATTCATTTTGTGTGTACATACTCCAAGTTTGCCTCTCAGGGCTGCATAGAGTGAATTTAGAGGCTCCTCTGCCCTCTCCAGTGGGGTCTTATTTGGGATTTCATCCGCCATTATTCACTTTTAATTAACTCAATTTACATTGACACAGTTGTTGATTTGATTGTTAAACGCAATGCCCCTTTAGACCTCCTTTAACGCTTTAAAACACAGTCATCCATTTCAACATTCTGACCGATTTTGCTTTCAAATTCGGCATTTTAGATGTGTTTAAACACTTCATCCCATTATAGTTTTGTCCCCTTTAATTACATTTAAACACGCAGTATCTTTAGATCCTTTAGTTGCGTTCCATTGATGTCTTGCATTTCCACGTTAGGCCTAATATTAGACATTTGATTAGGCTACATTGTGCATAGGATCTCAGTGTTGCCCAAACTCAAACGTATTAATTGTTTTCACAGCGCTGTGTTTTGATTTCCATTCCCAAGTTTATCAAGCATAACAATTATGAGCACATTTGTGGTTCCATAATATGCTTGATCAAACGATTGCATTGAACTGAAATGGTCCACCCACGCAGACAGTGTGGTGAAGAAGGCACAACTGAGCCTCTTCAACCTCAGGAGGCTGAAGAAATTCGGCTTGGCACCTAAAACCCTCACAAACTTTTACAGATGCACAATTGAGAGCATCTGGTATGGCAACTGCACCGCCCGCAACCACAGGGCTCTCCAGAGGGTGGTGCGGTCTGCTGAACGCATTATCGGGGGCAAACTACCCACCCTCCAAGACACATACAGCACCCGATGTCACAGGAAGGCCAAAAAGATCATCAAGGACATCAACCAAACTGAGGGTTTTGCATTGAACTGAAATGGTCCACCCACGCAGACAGTGTGGTGAAGAAGGCACAACTGAGCCTCTTCAACCTCAGGAGGCTGAAGAAATTCGGCTTGGCACCTAAAACCCTCACAAACTTTTACAGATGCACAATTGAGAGCATCTGGTATGGCAACTGCACCGCCCGCAACCACAGGGCTCTCCAGAGGTTGGTGCGGTCTGCTGAACGCATTATCGGGGGCAAACTGCTATCATCCAGAAGGCGAGGTCAGTACAGGTGCATCAAAGCTGGGACCGAGATAATGAAAAATAGATTCTAGCTCAAGGCCATCAGACTGTTAACTTGCCATCACTAGCACATTAGAGGCTGCTGCTGCCTATTGAAATCACTGGACACTTTAAGAAATGGAACACTAGTCACTTTAATAATGTTTACAGTCACTTTAATAATGTTTACATATCTTGCACTACTCATCTCGTATGTACAGTGAGGGAAAAAAGTATTTGATCCCCTGCTGATTTTGTAAGTTTGCCCACTGACAAAGACATGATCAGTCTATAATTTTAATGGTAGGTTTATTTGAACAGTGAGAGACAGAATAGCAACATAAAAATCCAGAAAAACGCATGTCAAAAATGTTATAAATTGATTTGCATTTTAATGAGGGAAATAAGTATTTGACCCCTCTGCAAAACATGACTTAGTACTTGGTGGCAAAACCCTTGTTGGCAATCACAGAAGTCAGACGTTTCTTGTAGTTGGCCACCAGGTTTGCACACATCTCAGAAGGGATTTTGTCCCACTCCTCTTTGCAGATCTTCTCCAAGTCATTAAGGTTTCGAGGCTGACATTTGACAACTCGAACCTTCAGCTCCATCCACAGATTTTCTATGGGATTAAGGTCTGGAGACTGGCTAGGCCACTCCAGGACCTTAATGTGCTTCTTCTTGAGCCACTCCTTTGTTGCCTTGGCCGTGTCTTTTGGGTCATTGTCATGCTGGAATATCCATCCACGACCCATTTTCAATGCCCTGGCTGAGGGAAGGAGGTTCTCACCCAAGATTTGACGGTACATGGCCCCGTCCATCGTCCCTTTGATGCGGTAAAGTTGTCCTGTCCCCTTAGAAGAAAAACACCCCCAAAGCATAATGTTTCCACCTCCATGTTTGACGGTGGGGATGGTGTTCTTGGGGTCATAGGCAGCATTCCTCCTCCTCCAAACACGGCGAGTTGAGTTGATGCCAAAGAGCTCGATTTTGGTCTCATCTAAGCACAACACTTTCACCCAGTTCTCCTCTGATCATTCAGATGTTCATTGGCAAACTTCAGACGGGCCTGTATATGTGCTTTCTTGAGCAGGGGGACCTTGCGGGCGCTGCAGGATTTCAGTCCTTCACGGCGTAGTGTGTTACCAATTGTTTTCTTGGTGACTATGGTCCCAGCTGCCTTGAGATCATTGACAAGATCCTCCCGTGTAGTTCTGGGCTGATTCTTCACCGTTCTCATGATTATTGCAACTCCACGAGGTGAGATCTTGCATGGAGCCCCAGGCCGAGGGAGATTGACAGTTCTTTTGTGTTTCTTCCATTTGCGAATAATCGCACTAACTTTTGTCACCTTCTCACCAAGCTGCTTGGCGATGGTCTTGTAGCCCATTCCAGCCTTGTGTAGGTCTACAATCTTGTCCCTGACATCCTTGGAGAGCTCTTTGGTCTTGGCCATGGTGGAGAGTTTAGAATCTGATTGATTGATTGCTTCTGTGGACAGGTGTCTTTTATACAGGTAACAAACTGAGATTAGGAGCACTCCCTTTAAGAGTGTGTTCCTAATCTCAGCTTGTTACCTGTATAAAAGACACCAGGGAGACAGAAATCTTTCTGATTGAGAGGGGGTCAAATACTTATTTCCCTCATTAAAATGCAAATCAATTTATAACATTTTTGACATGCGTCTTTCCGGATTTTTTTGTTGTTATTCTGTCTCTCACTGTTCAAATAAACCTACCATTAAAATTATAGACTGATCATTTCTTTGTCAGTGGGCAAACGTACAAAATCAGCAGGGGATCAAATACTTTTTCCCCCTCACTGTATATACTGCATTCTATTCTATAACAAGAAATGATTCTCCAATCAACTTAAAGCATAGATTACTTGACGTGAAAAATACATAATATTGTCTATATGGTCAAAAGACTATACCCCTCCCGTGTCTAGCTAGGACTCCCCTCCCCCCGAAGGCCCAACTTCCTGCCTTTATCTTATCACTAACACAGTGCAATGAATGGGCAAGAGGGAGAGACAAAAACTAAGTTACACTAATAACAAAGGACTATATCTCAATCAGGTAAATATAAATCATAGAGGTAGGTACCTAATATTTCATCACTTACATTCATATTTCATATATTTACACACACGTACATGGATCTCTGTATGTTCTGTCTTTTATACAAATATTTCTAAATCGGCTCTAACAACAATGTTGAACATGTCTTTGTCTGGAAGTCCTGTTTCCATCCTAAGTATTTTATCAGACAGCTGTGATGCTGAATACCTGTTGTGGGTATACAGTTGATTCATACATTCTTCAGCGGCCGAGGGGCCTGGAACTTCAATGTCTGCCATGGTGGATGTGTCTGGGTCTTCCTCTTCTGCCATGGTGGATCTTCCTCTTCTGCCATGATGGATGAGCTACCTTTTCTGGTAAATACAGGTCAATTTCTCTTTCCCAACGGAAAATGGCAGCTACAGACCAAAGTGTTGTCACTGGGTTTCTGGTCCGCCTGTCTGAAATACAAAAAAAAAGTTTATTTTACTAACTAGCTAGGTTGATTACTAAAATGGTAACATCTATATTTAAATACCATAACCCACAGACTTGGCTATAGTAACGGTAAAAGACTCAGCTTTTGTCTATTTGCATATCTAAAATCATACTATGTGGATGGGCATTTTTGCTGGGATGGAGGAATGATCTGGAATGCTCAACTAGATGATCAGGACAGTCTAGGGTACTATTTGCCCAAAGAAGTGAAGTATTGCGATGAGCTATGCGATTCCAATTCTAATGAGGAAAGTTAAAACCCTCAGTTTGGCACATTTTCTACTAGCCATTTCACTGCTGTGTAAGGCTAGTATGGCACATTGTCTACTAGCCCAGTCTGAAAAGTACTAGTCTCGGGCTAGCTTAATTTTCATCCCTGCTGACATGTCTAACTGACTTCACAGGTCATTTGATTAGTGATGTACAACAGATGCACTCATGGAACAAAGCTGTTTCTGTGTTTTGTATGGGGAAAACATTGATCCCACAAGTCCTTTGTGAGCTAGCTAGCCAACTTTAGCTAATGTAGCTATCTAGCCAACGAAGGTGCCTAACTAGCTAACCCACAAGGCAATATTTAGCTAGCTAGCTAGTTAACATTAGCTTACCATTTGTGTAGTCAGACTTTTCTGTGGTGACACGCTAGCTAACCAATTATCCTGTGGGCCATCAAATGTTGCCAGTAGTTTGCAAATGTTTGCCAATAGTGGTGAATCTGCGGCAAACCTTTGGCAACAATAACATTTATTGGCACTAGTGGCAAACAGTTTGCCAGAGTTTTTTTTCTGGCAGACAATTCTCTCACGATTCTATTTGAATCTGTGGCAAACCTGTGGCCACAACATTTATTGCCACTGATGCCATTTCTGGTGAACACTTGAGTTCCAAGACCAGTAACATTTGATGACCAACCAGGGGGATTAGAAAAATATGTTGTAAAATGGAAACCAAGCTATGTAGCTAACTACCTACCAAATTTGTCAAGTGAGTGTCTAACTTAATTAGGTAGCAATGTCATGTGTTATGGGATACATTGAAACACATTTTGTTGATACCAGTTTCAATCTGTCAGCGCCACTGACTGGCTAGCGCTTAGCTAGCTAACATTAGCTATCATATTGAGGCCTTCAATCAACAGATAAGTATGTGTGGATCAGACAGGTCAAGGCTACTTTCATGCATGGCTTTGAGATGTAATTTACACTCTGAAAAATGCTGGGTTGTTTGATGACCCAATTGCTGGGTTGCAGGCATTGGGTCAATAGTTTGGTTGTTTTCTGTAAATACAGCAAGGGTGGGTTGTTGGTGCTGGGTTATTAAGGTTGGGTTATGGTTATTTGACCCAGCCAGTGGGTTAATTTTCCCGCCACCAGAACTTGAGCAGAAGTTTCGAGACGTGGCAATTTGCAAGTCTTCTAGTTGTAGTGCGACTGAGTAACTGACTGAGTAGAACATGTCTATCATTATTTCAACAGACTATGGGTGTTGTGGCTGACTGAAACTGGTAAGTAACAAACTATGTTATGTACAGTATTTGATGGTTATTCAGGTTAAATAGGTTGTCCTATCATAAATAGGTAGCTAACTAACGTTAGCTTGAGCGTTAGCTAATGACCATTACCTAGCTAGCCATTTTATTTGCTAGTTTACTGAAGTATTGTCGCGGTATAACTAAATGTATGTTTTTTGTCCACGTTTGGCTGGCTAATTACTGTAGCTAGCTACAGTGCATTCAGAATGTATTCAGACCCCTTGACTTTTTCCACATTTTGTTACGTTACAGCGTTATTCTAAAATTGGATAAATCGTTTTTTTCCCTCATCAATCTACACACAATACTCCATAATGACAAACCAAAAACTGTTTTTTTTTGTGTGCAAATGTATTAAAAATAAATAACTGAAAAATCACATTTACATAAGTATTCAGACCCTTTACTCAGTACTTTGTTAAAGCACATTTGGCAGCGATTACAGCCTTGAGTCTTCTTGGGTATGACTCTACAAGCTTGGGACACCTTACGGAGTTTCTCCCATTCTTCTCTGCAGATCCTCTCAAGCTCTGTCAGGTTGGATGGGGAGCATCGCTGCACAGCAATTTTCAGGTCTCTCCAGAGATGTTTGATCGGGTTCAAGTCCGGGCTCTGGCTGGGCCACTCAAGGACATTCAGAGACTTGTCCCGAAGCCACTCCTGCGTTGTCTTGGCTGTGTACTTAGGGTCGTTGTCCTTTTGGAAGGTGAACCTTCGCCCTAGTCTGAGGTCCTGAGCGCTCTGGAGCAGGTTTTCATCAAGGATCTCTCTGTACTTTGCTCCGTTCTCCTTGCCGTCGATCCTGACAAGTCTCCCAGTTCCTGCCGCTGAAAACAATTCCCCACAGCATGATTCTGCCACCACCATGCTTCACCGTAGGGATGGTGCCAGGTTTCTTCCAGATGTAACACTTGGCATTCAGGCCAAATAGTTCAATCTTGGTTTCATCAGACCAGAGAATCTTGTCTGTCCTTTAGGTGCCTTTTGGCAAACTCAAGTGGGCTGTCATCTGCCTTTTACTGAGGAGTGGCTTCCGTCTGGCCACTCTACCATAAAGGCCTGATTTGTGGAGTGCTGCAGAGATGGTTGTCCTTCTGGAAGGTTCTCCATCTCCCCAGAGGTACTCTGGAGCTCTGTCAGAGTAACCATCGGGTTCTTGGTCACCTCCCTGACCAAGGCCCTTCTCCCCCGATTGCTCAGTTTGGCCGTTCTGACAGCTCTAGGAAGAGTCTTGGTGGTTCCAAACTTCTTCCATTTAAGAATGATGGAGGCCACTGTGTTCTTGGGGACCTTCAATGCTGCAGAATTTTTTTTGTACCCTTCTCCAGATCTGTGACTCGACACAATGCTGTCTCGGCGCTCTATGGACAATTCCTTCAACCTCATGGCTTGGTTTTTGCTCTGACATGCACTGTCAACTGTGGGACCTTATATAGACAGGTGTGTTCCTTTCCAAATCATGTCCAATCAATTGAATTTACCGCAGGTGGACTCCAATCAAGGTGTAGAAACATCTTAAGGATGATCAATGGAAACAGGATGCACCTGAGCTCAACTTCGAGTCTCATAGCAAAATGTCTGAATACCTATGTAAATAAGGTATTTCTGTTTTTAATTTGTAATAAATATGCTAACATTTCAAAAAACCTGTTTTCGCTTTGTCATTGTGGGTTATTATGTGTAGATTGATGAGGGAAAAAAAAGTAATCCATTTTAGAACAAGAATGTAACGTAACAATATTTGGAAAAAGTGAAGGGATCTGAATACTTCCTGAAACCACTGTAACTACACTGCATGGCCAAAAGGGCCAAAAAGGATTCAGCCATAAGAGCATTAGTGAGGTAGGGCACTGATGTTGGGCGATTAGGCCTGGCTCGAAGTCGGTGTTCCAGTTCATCCCGAGGCTCCCGAGTGGCGCAGCGGTCTAAGGCACTGCATCTCAGTGCTTGAGGCGTCACTACAGACCCCCTGGTTGGATTCCAGGCTGTATCACAACCGGCCGTGATTGGGAGTCCCATAGGGCGGCGCACAATTGGCCCAAAATCCCAAAGGTGTTAAATGGGGTTGAGGTCAGGGCTCTGTGCAGGCCAGTCAAGTTCTTCCACACCGATCTCGACAAACCATTTCTGCTTTGTGCACGGGGGCATTGTCATGGTGAAATAGGAAAGGGCCTTCCCCAAACTGTTGCCACAACGTTGCAAGCACAGAATTGTCTAGAATGTCATTGTATGCTGTAGCGTTAAGATTTCCCTTAACTGGAAATAAGGGGTGTAGCCCGAACCATGAAAAACAGCCCTAGACCATTATTCCTCCTCCACCAAACTTCACAGTTGGCACTATGCATTCGGGCAACTGCCAAACCCAGATTAGTCCGTCGGACTGCCAGATAGTGAAGCGTGATTCATCACTCCAGAGAATGCGTTTCTACTGCCCCAGATTCCAATGGCGGCGAGCTTTACACCACTCCAGCCGACGTTTGGCATTGCGCATGGTGATCTTAGGCTTGTGTGCGGCTGCTCGGCCTTGGAAACCCATTTCATGAAGCTCCCGACGAACACTTATTGTGCTGACATTGCTTCCAGAGCCAGTTTGGAACTTGGTAGTGAGTGTTGCAACAGAGGACAGACGATTTGTATGCGCTACGCGCTTCAGCACTCGGCAGTCCTGTACTGTGAGTTTGTGTGGCCTACCACTTGACGGCTGAGCCGTTGTTGTCCCTAGATGTTTCCACTTCACAATAACTAGATGTTTCCACTTCACAATAACAGCACTTACAGCTGACCGGGGCAGCTCTAGCAGGGCAGAAATGTGGCTTGTTGGGAAGGTGGCATCCAATGACAGTGCCACGTTGAAAGTCACTGAGCTCTTCATTAAGGCCATTCTACTGCCAATGTTTGGCTTTGGAGATTGCATGGCTGTGTGCTCGATTTTATACACCTGTCAGCAACGGGTGTGGCTGAAATATCAAAATTCACTCATTTGAAGGGGTGTCCACATAGATATAGTGTATGTCTCTAGCCAAGTCTGACACTTCTTCTGGACCGTCTCGGATACTGTTTCACTCATTAGCTAACATTAGCTAAGTTAGCTGGCTAGCTAAATTACCATAGCTAGATTTGACTTATTTTCCATCTGTGTTAATTTAACCAAGTTATTTGGCAGGGTTATCTCATGCTTGCATGGTGATTGATTGAATTAGCTAGCATTACTGTACTGGTTTTGAATGGTTTCTAAGTTCTGACAGTGGCAGCTTTAGTCAGACTTGTGAAGTTGAGGATGGATCTAAATTCTGTTAGCTAGCTAACATTAGAGTTTGCTTGAAATTTGATGTAGCCAGGTTAGTAGAGCTAAGCTAGCTAGCTAGCTATGTTTCTAACATTTCTTTATGTACTTAAATGCAGAGGTCTAGGCCAATGGACAGCTTTGTAAAGGATACGCTGAATGAGTGGAACCTGGCCTCTTTGATTGCAAAGTTTGAGGGTAAGTAAAACTGAAATTCCTTTTTGAGAGTGGTGACAGAGATTTTTTGGGGGAAAAACACAGATTTTCTTTTACCCTGCCCTTATAAAACAAATATTGCAATCAGAGTGCTGTATAAATGCAGTATGATGCAAATACTGCGTCCAAAATAACACCTTTTTTTACTGCAGTAATTTTGCAGTGGAGTTGCAGTTCGACTGCAGTTACTGCACTTTTACTGCAGTTTCAAAACTGCAATCTTTTTTTATAAGGGTGTGAAAAACAGCATCTACGCGTTCCACATTGTCATTGTTAACCAATAGTACAACCTTAATGGAAACTTGAAAGACTTAACTTCACCAGAGCCTCTTAGAACCATGCAGCCACTTTGAGACTAAAAACATTATATGAACTGCTACCATGGGTAGTGTTGTGGAAATTACCACCAGGGACTCAAAGTCAAACTTAAAAGAGTAATTCTTTATTATCAGCAAGCTGGAGAGGTTCCATCAAACGTAATGCACCATAGTACACGTCGGTCGGGAGCTCCCCGGGGGTAGTCCCAATCAGAAAGTATTCAGACCCCTTGACTTTTTCCATATTTTGTTACGTTACAGCCTTTTTCTAAAATAATAATTATAAATACATATTTTTCGTTATCAATCTACACACAATACCCCATTATGACAAAGCGAAAACAGGTTTTTAGACATTTGGTAAATTCAATTGATTGGACATGATTTAGAAAGGCACACACCTGTCTATATAAGGTCCCACAGTTGACAGTGCATGTCAGAGCAAAAACAAGCCATGAGGTCGAAGGAATTGTTGATAGAGCTCCGAGACAGGATTGTGTCAAGGCACAGATCTGGGGAAGGATACCAAAACATTTCTGCAGCATTGAAGGTCCCCAAGAACACAGTGGCCTCCATCATTCTTAAATGGAATAATTTTGGAACCACCAAGACACTTCCTAGAGCTGGCCGCCCGCCCGGCCAAACTGAGCAATCGGGGCCTTGGTCAGGGAGGTTACCAAGAACCCGATGGTCACTCTGACAGACCTCCAGAGTTCCTCTGTGGAGATGGGAGAACCTTCCAGAAGGACAACAATCTCTGCAGCACTCCACCAATCAGGCCTTTATGGTAGAGTGGCCAGACGGAAGCCACTCCTCAGTAAAGGCACATGACAGCCCACTTGGAGTTTGCCAAAAGGCACCTAAAGACTCTCAGACCATGAGAAACAAGATTCTCTGGTCTGATGAAACCAAGATTGAACTCTTTGACCTGAATGCCAAGCGTCACGTCAGGAGGAAACCTGCCACCATCCCTACGGTGAAGCATTGTGGTGGCAGTATCATGATGTTTTTCAGCGGCAGGGACTAGGAGACTAGGCAGGAGGGAAAAATGAACGGAGCAAAGTACAGAGAGATCCTTGATGAAAACCTGCTCCAGAGCGCTCAGGGCCTCAGACTGGGGCGAAGGTTCACCTTCCAACAGGACAACGACCCTAAGCAAAAAGCCAAGACAACGCAGGAGTGGCTTCGGGACAAGTCTCTGAATGTCCTTGAGTGGCCCAGCCAGAGCCCGGACTTGAACCCGATCGAACATCTCTGGAGAGACCTGAAAATAGCTGTGCAGCGACGCTCCCCATCCAACCTGACAGAGCTTGAGAGGATCTGCAGATAAGAATGGGAGAAACTCCCCAAATACAGGTGTGCCAAGCTTGTAGCGTCATACCCAAGAAGACTTGAGGCTGTAATTGCTGCCAAAGGTGCTTCAACAAAGTACTGAGTAAAGGTTCTGAATACTTATGTAAATGTGATATTTGAGTTTTTAATTCTTATCAAACTTGCAAAAATTTCTGCTTTATCAATTTTTGAATAAGTCTGTAATGTAACAAAATCTGGAAATACTCAAGTGGTCTGAATAGGGTTGGTTCCTGCATGTGACTGGCACCATCTTCTATCTTATCTTATAGGACATATTCTGGGCGTTCTGCCAAAAGGTCTGAGGAGGTGGTCATGACCGTCTCCCCATCATATCTCTACCCAGCACCTACAGGAACCAATGATTGTATGAGACAAGATGTGCAATTCAAGGTTATCTCTTCAGACAACAACATTTTCCTCACAATAGTCTGGCCTTCATTTTACTATACTTGCTTTATTGGTCATTTGCACAGATATTCTGTCACAGTGACCAACCTGACACACAACAAACACATCACAGGCTGGGAGCAGCTCATGGGCACTTAGGGATAAAGATTCATTTGTTTTGCTCGTTCATCACTCCCTTGACTTTTGTTCAACCATTTGACCTGGCCTATCAACCCTTCCCTCATCAAATGTAGTAATTTAGAAATGTGGGTGAAACTATCCCTTAAAATCTCCCCCCTAGTGATTAAGCCTAGCGGTTAAGAGCATTGGGCCAGTAGCCGAAAGGTCGCAGGTTGAAATCCCAGAGCCAGCAAGGTGGAAAAACCTGTCGTTCTGCCCTTGAGCAAGGCAGTTAACCCCCAACAACAACTGCTCCCAAGGCGCCGAAGACATGGATGTCGATTTAAGGAAGCCCCCCGCACCTCTGATTCAGTGGGGTTGGGTTAAATGCAGAAGACACATTTTGGTTGAATGCATTCAGTTGTGCAACTGATTAGGTATCCCCTTCCCCTTCATATTCCAATGCTAATATGCTCTTAAGGCACTATTTATAGCTCTGTTAGATGGACTTTTTGTTTGTTTTAATGCATTTTTGCTAGCTTTTTGCCTACTGTATGCTATGTGCTTGTTTGCCTTTAGTTAAACTACTGTTGCACATAAATCTTCATATATTTGTATGATTAATGACTATTTTTAACCCAGCATTTTTTTGTGTAACAATAATTCATTTTGGAAAGATTATATGAATTGCCATATTAGGCATATCTCAATCTCAATTTTTTAAAGATGCTAATATAACACATTTTAGTGTCCTATTTTTTTCTGTTTTGTGTTTTCTTATTGTTTCAGTGCATGCATTCAACAAGCTTTGAATGAAGGACTTCCACAGGCAATAGTTCTGAACTGGGTTTGATTTAGTTTTAGTTTTAATTACAAAAATTCCATTGGTTGAAATCTATTGCTCAGTTATCGCTTGTCTAATGTAAATAATTATGTAGTTACCCCTTTAAACATCCTAAGGTCAACATCCCCATAGTGTTCACATTTCTCTCATGTAAATGTGGTAGTTACATAAAAATATTAAATAAACAATTTATTTGGGAAATATCCAGTCTTTGCTCTTTTCGTCATTACCATGCTAATGATTTCAAGTTCATTTAAAGTTATGTGATTTGGTTTATGTAGATACAACATTTCAATGTCAACATACAGTAACCAAAAACCTGATCTAATTTTCATATTCATATTGAGCTTGCATTAAATTTGCAGCAAACAATATAATGTTTGCCACATGTTTCCCAGGATTGTTTGCCAGAAGTTCACAATTTGCGACAAATTGGACAAAGGTTTGCCAGAAGCCCATTTTTTTCGGTAAGGGGTCAGTTGGTCTTCCTTTGAACTGGGGAATGGGGATGATAGTGGTTCTTGGTTTTTCTCTTCTCCAGCCATGTTTCTGAGAGATGGAGATGGACCTCTGTGTTTGTTAGTCCTCCTCTAACTTCTCCACCACATTGCGCAGCTTGTCCACCAACACTGTGGAACAGAGAAACTTGATTAGTAAACAAGAATAACTGAGATGACAAATAGGAATCCATATGGAACAGCTGTATGTTCCTGTACATTCATCATATGCCATTTAATTGTGTTGTATTACCTCCCGCTGTTGGCCTGTAGAAGCTGTCGTAGGAGCGACAGTCATTGATCAGTTCTCCCAACTGTTGAGGGCAGTCTTCAAGAAAAGGTTCAGTATATTTTTCTTTTTGTGTGACCAGTCTGATCAGAAGGACAAGAGGACAGAAATGGAATGATACATTTCTAAATATGACAGAGCAACTACTGCATGCTTATAGAGAGAGAAAAAACCCAACCATGCTATTTTCAGATATACAGTTGTGGTCAAAAGTTTTGAGAATGACACAAATATTAATTTTCACAAAGTCTGCTGCATCAGTTTTTATGATGGCAATTTGCATATACTCCAGAATGTTATGAAGAGTGATCAGATGAATTGCAATTAATTGCCAAGTCCCTCTTTGCCATGAAAATGAACTTAATCCCCCCAAAACATTTTCACTGCATTTCAGCCCTGCCACAAAAGGACCAGCTGACATTATGTCAGTGATTCTCTCATGAACAAGGCTGGAGATCAGTCATGCATCTGTCATGCTGATTACATTTACATTTTACATTTACATCATTTAGCAGACGCTCTTATCCAGAGCGACTTACAAATAGGTGCATTCACCTTATAGCCAGTGGGATAACCACTTTACAATGTTTTTTTTTTTTTTTTTTTTTTTGGGGGGGGGGGGGGGTGGGGGGGGGGGGTGGGGTGGGTTGGAGTAAGGGCGGGGGGTAGAAGGATTACTTTATCCTATCCCAGGTATTCCTTAAAGAGGTGGATTGAGTTAGAATAACAGACTGGAAGCTTTAAAAGGAGAGTGGTGCTTGAAATCATTGTTCTTCCTCTGTTAACCATGGTTACCTGCAAGGAAACACATGCCGTCATCATTGCTTTGCACAAAAAGGGCTTCACAGGCAAGGATATTGCTGCTAGTAAGATTGCACCTAAATCAACCATTTATCGGATCATCAAGAACTTCAAGGAGAGAGGTTCAATTGTTGTGAAGAAGGCCTCAGGGCGCCCAAGAAAGTCCAGCAAGCTCCAGGACCGTCTCCTAAAGTTGATTCAGCTGCGGGATCAGGGCACCACCAGTGCAGAGCTTGCTCAGGAATGGCAGCAGGCAGGTGTGAGTGCATCTGCACGCACAGTGAGGCGAAGACTTTTGGAGGATGGCCTGGTGTCAAGAAGGGCAGCGAGGAAGCCACTTCTCTCCAGGAAAAACATCAGGGACAGACTGATATTCTGCAAAAGGTACAGGGATTGGACTGCTGAGGACTGGGGTAAAGTAATTTTCTCTGATGAATCCCCTTTCCGATTGTTTGGGGCATCCGGAAAACACCTTGTCCAGAGAAGACAAGGTGAGCGTTACCATCAGTCCTGTGTCATGCCAACAGTAAAGCATCCTGAGACCATTCATGTGTGGGGTTGCTTCTCAGCCAAGGGAGTGGGCTCACTCACAATTTTGCCTAAGAACACAGCCATGAATAAAGAATGGTACCAACACATCCTCAGAGAGCAACTTCTCTCAACCATCCAAGAACAGTTTGGTGACGAACAATGCCTTTTCCAGCATGATGGAGCACCTTGCCATAAGGCAAAAGTGATAACTAAGTGGCTCTGGGAACAAAACATCGACATTTTGGGTCCATGGCCAGGAAACTCCCCAGACCTTAATCCCATTGAGAACTTGTGGTCGATCCTCAAGAGGCGGGTGGACAAACAAAAACCCAAAATTCGGACAAACTCCAAGCATTGATTATGCAAGAATGGGCTGCCATCAGTCAGGATGTGGCCCAGAAGTTAATTGACAGCATGCCAGGGCCATAAATCAACAGGAAAACGCTCATCCAGATGCAGCGCTCCTAGTGGCCGGGGACTTTAATGCAGGGAAACTTAAATCCGTTCTACCTCATTTCTACCAGCATGTTAAATGTGCAACCAGAGGAAAAAAAACTCTAGACCACCTTTACTCCACACACAGAGATGCATACAAAGCTCTCCCTCGCCCTCCATTTGGCAAATCTGACCATAACTCTATCCTCCTGATTCCTGCTTATAAGCAAAAACTAAAGCAGGAAGCACCAGTGACTCGGTTAATAAAAAAGTGGTCAGATGACGCAGATGCTAAGCTACAGGACTGTTTTGCTACCACAGACTGGAACATGTTCCGGGATTCTTCAGACAGCATTGAGGAGTACACCACATCAGTCACTGGCTTCATCAATAAGTGCATCGATGATGTCGTCCCCACAGTGACCATACGTACATACCCCAACCAGAAGCCATGGATTACAGGAAACATCCGCACTGAGCTAAAGGGTAGAGCTGCCGCTTTCAAGGAATGGGACTCTAACCCGGACGCTTATAAGAAATCCCGCTATGCCCTCCGACGAACCATCAAACAAGCAAAGAGTCAATACAGGACTAAGATTGAATCGTACTACACTGGCTCTGACGCTCGTCGGATGTGGCAGGGCTTGAAAACTATTACAGACTACAAAGGGAAGCACAGCCACGAGCTGCCCAGTGACACAAGCCTACCAGACGAGCTAAACCACTTCTATGCTCGCTTCGAGGCAAGCAACACTGAAGCATGCATGAGAGCACCAGCTGTTCCGGATGACTATGTGATCACGCTCTCCGTAGCCGATGTGAGTAAGACTTTTAAGCAGGTCAACATTCACAAGGCCGCAGGGCCAGACGGATTACCAGGACGTGTACTCCGAGCATGTGCTGACCAACTGGCAAGCGTCTTCACTGACATTTTCAACATGTCCCTGACTGAGTCTGTAATACCAACATGTTTCAAGCAGACCACCATAGTCCCCGTGCCCAAGGACTCTAAGATAACCTGCCTAAATGACTACCGACCCGTAGCACTGACATCTGTAGCCATGAAGTGCTTTGAAAGGCTGGTCATGGCTCACATCAACAGCATTATCCCAGAAACCCTAGACCCACTCCAATTTGCATACCGCCCCAACAGATCCACAGATGATGCAATCTCTATTGCACTCCACACTGCCCTTTCCCACCTGGACAAGAGGAACACCTACGTGAGAATGCTATTCATTGACTACAGCTCAGCATTCAACACCATAGTGCCCTCTAAGCTCATCACTAAGCTAAGGATCCTGGGACTAAACACCTCCCTCTGCAACTGGATCCTGGACTTCCTGACGGGCCACCCCCAGGTGGTAAGGGTAGGTAACAACACATCTGCCACACTGATCCTAAACACGGGGGCCCCTCAGGGGTGCGTGCTCAGTCCCCTCCTGGACTCTCTGTTCACCCATGACTGCATGGCCAGGCACGACTCCAACTTTTTTTTTTTTTCTTTTTTTTTTAAATTTTTTTTCACCTTTATTTAACCAGGTAAGCCAGTTGAGAACAGGTTCTCATTTACAACTGCGACCTGGCCAAGATAAAGCAAAGTAGTGCAATAAAAACAACAGAGTTACATATGGGGTAAAAAAAAAACATAAAGTCAGAAATACAACAGAAAATATATATACAGTGTGTGCAAATGTAGCAAGTTATGGAGGTAAGGTAATAAATAGGCTATAGTGCAGAATAATTACAATAGTATTAACACTGGAATGCTAGATGTGCAAGAGATTATGTGCAAATAGAGATACTGGGGTGCAAAAGAGCAAAATAAATAACAATATAGGGATGAGGTAGTTGGGTGGGCTAATTTCGGATGGGCTGTGTACAGGTGCAGTGATCGGTAAGGTGCTCTGACAACTGATGCTTAAAGTTATTGAGGGAGATAAGAGTCTCCAGCTTCAGAGATTTTTGCAATTCGTTCCAGTCATTGGCAGCAGAGAACTGGAAGGAATGGCGGCCAAAGGAGGTGTTGGCTTTGGGAATGACCAGTGAGATATACCTGCTGGAGCGCAGACTACGGGTGGGTGCTGCTATGGTGACCAATGAGCTAAGATAAGGCGGGGATTTGCCTAGCAGTGATTTATAGATGGCCTGGAGCCAGTGGGTTTGACGACGAACATGTAGTGAGGACCAGCCAACAAGAGCGTACAGGTCACAGTGGTGGGTAGTGTATGGGGCTTTGGAGACAAAACGGATGGCACTGTGATAGACTACATCCAATTTGCTGAGTAGAGTGTTGGAGGCTATTTTGTAAATTACATCGCCGAAGTCAAGGATCGGTAGGATAGTCAGTTTTACGAGGGCATGTTTGGCAGCATGAGTGAAGGAGGCTTTATTGCGAAATAGGAAGCCGATTCTAGATTTAACTTTGGATTGGAGATTCTTTATGTCAGTCTGGAAGTTGAGTTTACAGTCTAACCAGACACCTAGGTATTTGTAGTTGTCCACATACTCTAAGTCAGACCCGTCGAGAGTGGTGATTCTAGTCGGGTGGGCGGGTGCCAGCAGCGTTCGATTGAAAAGCATGCATTTAGTTTTACTAGTGTTTAAGAGCAGTTGGAGGCTACTGAAGGATTGTTGTATGGCATTGAAGCTCGTTTGGAGGTTTGTTAACACAGTGTCCAATGAAGGGCCAGATGTATACAAAATGGTGTCGTCTGCGTAGAGGTGAATCTGAGAGTCACCAGCAGCAAGAGCGACATCATTGATATACACGGAGAAAAGTGTCGGCCCAAGAATTGAACCCTGTGGCACCCCCATAGAGACTGCCATAGGTCCAGACAACAGGCCCTCCGATTTGACACACTGAACTCTATCTGAGAAGTAGTTGGTGAACCAGGCGAGGCAGTCATTTGAGAAACCAAGGCTATTTAGTCTGCCAATAAGAATGCGGTGGTTGACAGAGTCGAAAGCCTTGGCCAGGTCGATGAAGACGGCTGCACAGTACTGTCTATTATCAATCGCGGTTATAATATCGTTTAGGACCTTGAGCGTGGCTGAAGTGCACCCGTGACCAGCTCGGAAACCGGATTGCATAGCGGAGAAGGTACGGTGGTATTCGAAATGGTCGATGATCTGTTTGTTAACTTGGCTTTCGAATACTTTCGAAAGGCAGGGCAGGATGGATATAGGTCTGTAGCAGTTTGGATCTAGAGTGTCACCCCCTTTGAAGAGGGGGATGACCGCGGCAGCTTTCCAATCTCTGGGGATCTCAGACGTTATGAAAGAGAGGTTAAACAGACTAGTAATAGGGGTAGCGACAATTTCAGCGGCTAGTTTTAGAAAGAAAGGGTCCAGATTGTCTAGCCCAGCTGATTTGTAGGGGTCCAGATTTTGCAGCGCTTTCAAAACATCAGCTGTCTGAATTTGTGTGAAGGAGAAGCGGGGGGGGCATGGGCAAGTTGCAGCAGAGGGTGCAGAGTTGGTGCAGAGTTAAGGGTGCAGAGGGTGCAGAGGGTGCAGAGGGTGCAGAGGGTGCACCCTCTGCAGAGGGTGCAGAGTTAAGTTTGCCGACGACACAACGATGAGACAGCCTATAGGGAGGAGGTCAGAGACCTGGCCGTGTGGTGCCAGAACAACAACCTCTCCCTCAACGTGACCAAGACAAAGGAGATGATTGTGGACTACAGGAAAAAAAGAGGACTGAGCACGCCCCCATTCTCATCGACGGGGCTGTAGTGGAACAGGTTGAGAGCTTCAAGTTCCTTGTTGTCCACATCACCAACGAACTATCATGGTCCAAACACACCAAGACAGTCGTGAAGAGGGCACAAAAAAGCCTATTCCCCCTCAGGAGACTGAAAAGATTTGGCATGGTTCCTCAGATCCTCAAAAAATTCTACAGCTGCACCATCGAGAGCATCCTGACTGGTTGCATCACCGCCTGGTATGGCAACTGCTTGGCCTCCGACTGCAAGGCACTACAGAGGGTAGTGCGTACGGCCCAGTACATCACTGGGGCCAAGCTTCCTGCCATCCAGGACCTCTATACCAGGCGGTGTCAGAGGAAGGCCCTCAAAATTGTCAAAGACTCCAGCCACCCTAGTCATAGACTGTTCTCTCTGCTACCGCACGGCAAGCGGTACCGGAGTGCCAAGTCTAGGTCCAAAAGACTTATCAACAGCTTCTACCCCCAAGCCATAAGACTCCTGAACAGCTAATCATGTCTACCCGGACTATTTGCACTGCCCCCCCACCCCATCCTTTCTACGCTGCTGCTACTCTGTTAATTATTTATGCATAGTCACTTTAACTCTACCCACATGTACATATTACTTCAACTACCTCAACTAGCCGGTGCCCCCGCACATTGACTCTGCACCGGTACCCCCCTGTATATATAGCCTCCCTACTGTTATTTTATTTTACTTCTGCTCTTTTTTTCTCAACACTTTTTTTGTTGTTGTTTTATTTTTTTAAAATAAATGCACTGTTGGTTAAGGGCTGTAAGTAAGCATTTCACTGTAATGTCTGCACCTGTTGTATTCGGCGCATGTGACCAATACAATTTGATTTGATTTGATTTGAGATTGCATAGGTCTTGAAAAAGAAGGGTCAACACTGCAAATATTGACTCTTTGCATAAACTTAATGTAATTGTCAATAAAAGCCTTTGACACTTATGGAATGCTTGTAATTATACTTCAGTATACCATAGTAACATCTGACAAAAATATCTAAAAACACTGAAGCAGCAAACTTTGTGAAGACCAATACTTTTGACCACGACTGTATAGTATCACTGGTATTGGTGATAGTGTTTGTTACACACAGCATTTAAATTAATGGAGTTGACACACCTTTGAAGGGAATCTTGCGGGTTGCAATCTCCCACAGGACAATGCCAAAACAGCAAAGAACACAACAATTCAAACAGAGTGAACGTGGAGTAGAAAATTTGAATATAAAAATTATTTATTTGATTTTGACATTAATTTACAATAGTTGAGAGTGTGTTGTATGTGTGATTGGAAGCAGACCTGTACATCTCACAAGCTTTGTTGTAGGGATGGTTGATACTCTCAAGCTGCTGAGGGGAGCTGTAGCATAAGGAGCTGCTCTTCCAGTCCTTAGTCCTCTTCAACGACGTCACTGTTTGGGCCAGCTTAAAACCTGCCAGCTGACCACACACAACAGAATTGCGATAGAGTACTTCAACACTGTAAACATGGAACATCAACTACACATCTTCAAAACAACCTCATCAATCACATATCGTTGACATATACTGATATAAACACATTTAGCTGCAATCATATACCCATCTGCCTCTATTTAGCAGTGGCCTTACTTTCTGAGTTTATCGCTTTGTGGTGCCAACACATATGGCTGTGTAGTGGACAGCATTGAACCTCATACCTTTACTCTGTACCTGGCATCTACCAGGAACTTGCTGCTGTTGATGCATCCATGCACTTTAAACTTTTCCTCAGACTGGTGCAATCTATAGTGATATAAATATTAGCTAGTCTTGACAGGGTAGCTCAATGTGATTAAGGTACACTTTCTAGTGCTCTGAACTTTGGTGAGAGAGGCACAGGGCACAGATCCAGTGTACCTATTGTTTTAGTGAAGAAACAGAACATACTAATATTGGTGGACAGAAGTTTTAGTAGGTGGATCATGGACACATGAACAGGAATCTAACGTTCTTCTGTTGAATATAGCCAAATTGAACCTGCCGTGTTACCTGTGACACTTGGCCATGGCAGGGCCATCAGAGCTGCGACTTTATTAGCCAGCTATTAGCATTGCATTCCACCGCTCTGGTGAAGTCCTGTCATGTGTGCACAGGACACACGCCTTTGTACTTTTGGAGAGGTCGGGTGGGAAGGGTAGAAACTAGAAAGGGAAGGTGCTTGGACTTTACCCGACAGAGACATTATTCAACTAAAAGATTAGACTATAGATTGATTCTTTATTGTTTCAATATAACACATTTATGGTAACAATATGATAGAGATAGTGCTCTATGTGTCATGTGCAATAGGCTGGTTCTAATCCCAGAGCCGACTAGGTGAAAAATCTGCCGATGTGCCCTTGAGCAAGGCACTTAACCCTAATTGCTCCTGTAAGTCGCTCTGGATAAGAGCGTCTGCTAAATGACTAAAATGTAAATGTAAATGTGTAGTGACTGGTCTACTTGTGTAGGGCACAGGGTAAAGACATTCATTTCTATGGTGGTATACCTGTAGACACCCTGTGCTGCGTCCAGACTCATGCGAGCCTTTCTGTCCCAGAGCATGTCGCTTTGGGAATCCAGCACCTCTCTCAGACTGCCCTTCTCACAAAACTCCATGACAATGAGGAAGTTTGGAATGGGTCCTGCAGGACAACCACGGTAGAGAAGAGGATTATTAAATGCAACAAGGGCACATAATCATCACATTTTGATATCATATCCTGAAATCACATGGTAATATCATATCCTGCAATCACTTGGTGATTACTTTGCTCATTATAACTGTACTTTGCTATACACATTCTTGCACATACGTGGTTGCCAATTTGCCCTCTGCCACTGTCGTAGAAATATTTGACTCAAAAATAGTCAACTCAAAAATATCTCTCAAGACATCGGAGCTTGTGAATCTAAGAATTAGACTTTATTATTTGCATGACAAAGCCGAGCTTGCTCCATGGAACAACAACTGTCTCTCTTTGGCTTAGAGCTCCCTTTTATACACACAAATGCATAATCATGTTACATAGCATATACAGTCCCTCCCCTTAGGGCAAATGATTAACTTATTTTAGTGCCACTCTACCCTTATCTTTCAATGTCCAAATGTCACATGTGGTTTACTCCAAAAGGTCATGGGCGCTTTTCCACAGGAAGCCTCTTCCCTAATCTCATTATATTGGTAGCAGACCCTTTCCCTAATCTCATTACACATACATACATTTAAACATTTATCATTTACCATCCTCCCTGGCCCTTGAGATTATGTGCATGTGGCCATGTGTCAGGTCATAGGGTCATAAGCAAAACAAATGATAACACTAGGTCCATTGTTACTCCAATCTCCACACAGCCATCACATGTCATTGACATACCTAGACCAGCTGCAGAGAGTTTATGAAAAACACATAAATGTCTCTGCTCTGTATTAACCCTTCAACTGGTTCTCAATCCATAAACATTTTAAGGCATATAGGTGTTTAATTCTACAACATATGTAATTGAAAATCATCCATACCACTGACTGACTGCATGTATAGTTCCACTCCATTGCTGATAGATTAATTATTAATGACTAATTATTACACCCTGAAACTGTGTGTAATGTGTTAGAAATGTGTGAGTGTAGGACCAGTAAAGGCTATGGCATTGAGCCACTATTTAGCAATGTGAGTAAGAGTTAGGCCAGACAACAAAGGCAACTGATAACTGAGGAATTTAGGGAGTAGAGAAACTGTTATGAAAACATGGTGCAGAATATTGTGAGAACGGCAATAACTGAGTAATGCAGGGAGTAGGCTATGATGAGTGTGTATGCATGTGTGTGTGTGTGTGTGTGTGTGTGTGTGTATGTATGTATGTGTGTGTGTGTGAACTGATGGTCAGGAGAGCAGTTTAAGAGTGGAAAACTACAGCCCGCCTACAGAGGGGAGGGATTTTTTTGTATGACGTATGAGTATAAAAGATGGACTCTGAAATTGTAATGGCAGAATTCTCAATGAATAAATCTCTGACCATGATTCGTGTAAATTCTTCATCTACAGTGGGGAAAAAAAGTATTTAGTCAGCCACCAATTGTGCAAGTTCTCCCACTTAAAAAGATGAGAGAGGCCTGTAATTTTCATCATAGGTACACGTCAACTATGACAGACAAAATGAGAAAAGAAATTCCAGAAAATCACATTGTAGGATTTGTTATGAATTTATTTGCAAATTATGGTGGAAAATAAGTATTTGGTCAATAACAAAAGTTTCTCAATACTTTGTTATATACACTTTGTTGGCAATGACACAGGTCAAACGTTTTCTGTAAGTCTTCACAAGGTTTTCACACACTGTTGCTGGTATTTTGGCCCATTCCTCTATGCAGATCTCCTCTAGAGCAGTGATGTTTTGGGGCTGTCGCTGGGCAACACAGACTTTCAACTCCCTCCAAAGATTTTCTATGGGGTTGAGATCTGGAGACTGGCTAGGCCACTCCAGGACCTTGAAATGCTTCTTACGAAGCCACTCCTTCGTTGCCCGGGCGGTGTGTTTGGGATCATTGTCATGCTGAAAGACCCAGCCACGTTTCATCTTCAATGCCCTTGCTGATGGAAGGAGGTTTTCACTCAAAATCTCACGATACATGGCCCCATTCATTCTTTCCTTTACACGGATCAGTCGTCCTGGTCCCTTTGCAGAAAAACAGCCACAAAGCATGATGTTTCCACCCCCATGCTTCACAGTAGGTATGGTGTTCGTTGGATGCAACTCAGCATTCTTTGTCCTCCAAACACGACGAGTTGAGTTTTTACCAAAAAGTTCTATTTTGGTTTCATCTGACCATATGACATTCTCCCAATCCTCTTCTGGATCATCCAAATGCACTCTAGCAAACTTCAGACGGGCCTGGACATGTACTGGCTTAAGCAGGGGGACACGTCTGGCACTGCAGGATTTGAGTCCCTGGCGGCGTAGTGTGTTACTGATGGTAGGCTTTGTTACTTTGGTCCCAGCTCTCTGCAGGTCATTCACTAGGTCCCCCCGTGTGGTTCTGGGATTTTTGCTCACCGTTCTTGTGATCATTTTGACCCCACGGGGTGAGATCTTGCGTGGAGCCCCAGATCGAGGGAGATTATCAGTGGTCTTGTATGTCTTCCATTTCCTAATAATTGCTCCCACAGTTGATTTCTTCAAACCAAGCTGCTTACCTATTGCAGATTCAGTCTTCCCAGCCTGGTGCAGGTCTACAATTTTGTTTCTGGTGTCCTTGGACAGCTCTTTGGTCTTGGCCATAGTGGAGTTTGGAGTGTGACTGTTTGAGGTTGTGGACAGGTGTCTTTTATACTGATAACAAGTTCAAACAGGTGCCATTAATACAGGTAACGAGTGGAGGACAGAGGAGCCTCTTAAAGAAGAAGTTACAGGTCTGTGAGAGCCAGAAATCTTGCTTGTTTGTAGGTGACCAAATACTTATTTTCCACCATAATTTGCAAATAAATGTGATTTTCTGGATTTTTTTTCCTGAATTTGTCTGTCATAGTTGACGTGTACCTATGATGAAAATTACAGGCCTCTCTCATCTTTTTAAGTGGGAGAACTTGCACAATTGGTGGCTGACTAAATACTTTTTCCCCCCACTGTATATTCTGTTTGATTATTCTGTTTACTGTGGCAGCACCATTTCACCAAATCAAATTCCTGGTGTACATGGCGAGTAAAGGTGATTTGGATTATATCCAGTCTCCCATTTCTTCAGCAACTACAGTATTTCACATACTGCATAACAAATAGAGAAGCTCACTCACCGCTGTCTTCCTGGACACAGATCCCAACCATTTGTAGGATGTTTGGTGATTCAAAGTGCTTCATGGTTCCCACTTCCTTTTTAAAAATGGTTCTCACCTGACTGTGTGGGACAAACATAACCCATTAAACAAATAGATGTTTAGCACTGAAGTTGATATTACAAGACCTCTCTGAGACATCTTGTATGCTATGCTACATACCTCAGGCTTGTACTCCTTGAGTAGCTGTATCTTTTGATGGCCACTGGGAATTTGTTGTACTCTCCTTTGAATATCTCTGAATTTTTGATGAAGGGCTCTTTGGGCACGTTGTAGATCAGCTCCTCTGGCTTGATCTCTCTGATGTCTTGATAAAAAATACTGGGCTTCATTACTGTCAATGGGAAACACACAACAAAGTCAATGAGATAGATAGCAAGTCACACATGGACTTAGGAACATAACACATCAATAACACAGAGAACTGAAGGTCCAACAGGACAACACACCATCATGCAAAATACAGTGCGGCTTGAGAGACCATGGGGTGCTTTCCTGGTGCAGGATTGAAACTGTGCTGTGTTTTGTAACCTGATTTGATTGACCCATTGTTTACTATCGCATGCTCACTACTTTCATCTGTACAGAGTGCCGTCAATATAGTTTGTATGAGTGGAACTTGAGTGATTGTAGTATCAAACAAAAACAGAGAAAGGTATAAACCACACAGGAACGAACAAGCAAACAGACCCACATTCTCCTTTATCATCAGACGCTGGTCAAGGGCAACGAGAAATGAGAAACAATAGTTGTTCAGATTCCAAATTAAGTAGTACAGCTAGTAAACAAATAAAGATTAAACTTTCTTAGTTTCATTCAATTGGACATTAATCTATAGAGGCATACTTGCATGTTTCCAAAACAGCTTTGATGTATTTTACATCTTCTTGGGTGGAGTCCACTTTCCCAAACACTGCTTCCACTTTCTCATGTAGCACTGTGGGATAAATGTTCACAATGTCACCTGCCTGTGATTAACCCCAGTCAAGCCACACACACACACACACACACACACACACACACACACACACCGCTACATATGGTGTAGTCGGCAGGATCAGTGACTGGCCATAAAACAGCCCAGACCTCCTGGCAGTGACCACAGTACACATATACAGGGAAGCTACATGATTAATACCTTGCACTAAAAACTGCATGGTAGCAGCGTCTCACATTTCTGCAGCTACAGATTATCGATCTCCCTGTCCGCCTTATCCTCTCTCAATTGCATGTCCTCTCTGAACATCTGCTGTAGCTTCTCTCTGTGATCCACCTGCAGGGCTAGCGACAGCATCTGAGCTGAATCTTTCAGGCGCATGGTCTAACTCTCAAGCTCTTCTCACTGCTTGTAGGCCTTTAACACGCGGTTCATGAAGTTGGTGCTGGCGTAATTCTCAACCATGTCCTGGGCATTTTCCAGGGTGAGTTTGAGCTCACGCAGGCTGTTCTCCACAGGGGCAGGGTCTTCCCCCAGCCCCTTTACCATGCTCACCGTATTTGCCAAGGCTTTTACGCGCTGGGCCAAACGCTGACAGCACTTTTTATTGGCTTACACTTCAGCACATAAAGAATAGAGCTTCTTCGCTATGCCCATGTCACGGAATCTGCCGAGGCTGCTCCTCCTCCTTGTTCGGGCAGGCTTCAGCGTTCGTCGTCCCCGGAGTACTAGCTGCCACCGTTGAATGTTTCGATGTTCGTTTGGTTTGGTCTGTCTGTTACACCTGTGTCCGTTTGGTCTTGATTATGTGCCTTATAAGTTTCCTGTGGTTGTTTTCGTTAGTTGTGTGTTATTTTATTTCCTGTCTGTTGGTGGTATCCTGTGCAGTACTCTGGAATTGTTATTGTAACGCACTGTGTTGCGTTGTCGTTCTGCCTCCTCGTTAGAGGTACTTTATTTGGTACTGGTTGTACATTTAGTAAAGTCTTGTTTGACTTAGCTTATGCTGTCACGCCCTGGCTCTGGGGACTCTAATATGTTGAGCCAGGGTGTGTATAGTCTATGTGTGTTCTAGGTTTCACTTTCTGGTTTTGTATATCTATGTTGGCCAGGGTGGCTCCCAATCAGGGACGGCTGTAGCTCGTTGTCTCTGATTGGGAGTCATACTTAGGTAGCCGTTAGGCATTCATTTGGTGTGGTTTCTTGTTCGTATTTGGTTTGTGTATTGTCGTATCGGGTGAATGGTGGCAATTATTGCTGTCAACAAAGAGTCCGCTTATGCTGCACAATGATTAGAGGCTTTTATTAATATCACAAGGTTACAGCATAAGTTACAGACCCGCGGTGTCTGGAGAACGGCATCCCAGATTGCAATGGCCGTTCTGCCTTCTCCTTCGGTTTTCCCCCTACTTATAAACAATGCAAAAAGATGCTCCCTCTTCTGGCCAATCACCAGTCTCCCCTGTCTACAACACACTTCCTGTCTGTTGTATGTGACGTTACACTAAAACATTCCCTCTTGATACTAAAATCAACATTCTTTCAGTTCCACTTAAAAACATTTAACAACGTCATAATCTCAATACACGACAGTATGACCATTGACTGTCACGTCATCGTTTTGTTGTTTTGATCGTGTGATCATTAATATAATAAATATGTTCTCATTCGACGCTGCGCCTTGGTCCTCCTCTCTCACCGACGATCGTGACAGAAGAAACCACCAAGATTTGACCAAGCAGCGTGTCCAGGAGCCATCGCCAGGGAGATCTCTAGCAGATCTCCTTCGCCTCCTCGACTGGGTCAAGCTGGGTGAGGAAGAGAAGGGCTTGACATTGAGGCAGAAGGGCGAGAGGCTGGCGAGGGACATGGAGACCTGGTCCACGGTAGGAGAGCGCCCAGAAAATGTTTAGGGGGGGGCTAACGCCGTGGACGACGGGCCAGCAGGAGACCGCGGCAGAGCGGCCCAGCGGGTTGGCAGAGGAGGCCGCCAGGTTACGGGGGCCACTGGTCGAAGAGGGGGTGGAAGGTGTAGAGGCACGGCGAGAGGTACTGGGGTGTGTTACCAGTCCGGTCCGGCCCATTCCAGATCCCTGCGTAGGACCAGTGGTGTGTGTCCCCAGTACGGTCCGGCCTGTTCCTGCTCCCCGCACCAAGTCAGTGGTGCGCTTCGTCAGCCCGGCTCGGCCCGTTCCTGTTCCCCGCACCAAGTCAGGGGTGCGCTTCGACAGCCAGGCTCGGCCCGCTCCTGCTCCCCACACCAAGCCAGTGGTGTGCGTCGTCAGTCTGGCACGGCCCGTGCCTGTTCCACCGGTGGCTGGTCCGGCACTGGTCAGATGCTTCACGCCGGAGCTAGAGCAATCCGCTCCACCAGTGTGCAGTCCAGCTCCGGCCAGCGGGGCCACACCGGACCAGGAGTACTTTGGGGGGTTGGAGAGGGAGCGGGGATCAGGCCCGGAGCCGGATCCGCCGCCTAAGCGGAGTGCCCACCCGGTCCCTCCCCTGTGGTATTTGGTGGGCGCGGTCGGAGTCCGCGCCTTTAGGGGGGGGTACTGTCACGCCCTGGCTCTGGGGACTCTAATATGTTGAGCCAGGGTGTGTATAGTCTATGTGTGTTCTAGGTTTCACTTTCTGGTTTTGTATATCTATGTTGGCCAGGGTGGCTCCCAATCAGGGACGGCTGTAGCTCGTTGTCTCTGATTGGGAGTCATACTTAGGTAGCCGTTAGGCATTCATTTGGTGTGGTTTCTTGTTCGTATTTGGTTTGTGTATGACCATTGACTGTCACGTCATCGTTTTGTTGTTTTGATCGTGTGATCATTAATATAATAAATATGTTCTCATTCGACGCTGCGCCTTGGTCCTCCTCTCTCACCGACGATCGTGACATATGCGTCCTGCGTCTGACTCCTCTCAACGCACCCACATCAACAGTGACAGCCCAAGACGGGCACTGTGATGTCCATGGCTGAGGAGAGAGGAGACAAAGGTTTAGAAATGCATTAGTTTCCCCCTAAAACATAGGTCTGAGAACGTCTCTAGCTACAGTATACAGTATATATTTTTATTATCAGAGGACATTGGAGTTCGCCAAAAAAACAGTAGATTATTCTGGTTGGAATTGTTACTTTCCTGCCATGTAAAAATTACTGCTATGGCAGATTCGAATGGGACTAAAATTACAGATGTGGTGTTTTGTGTTCGTGCACATAATTACAGTGAGGGAAAAAAGTATTTGATCCCCTGCTGATTTTGTACGTTTGCCCACTGACAAAGACATGATCAGTCTATCATTTTAATGATAGGTTTATTTGAACAGTGAGAGACAGAATAACAACAACAAAATCCAGAACAACGCATGTCAAAAATGTTATAAATTGATTTGCATTTTAATGAGGGAAATAAGTATTTGACCCCTCTGCAAAACATGACTTAGTACTTGGTGGCAAATCCCTTGTTGGCAATCACAGAGGTCAGACATTTTTTGTAGTTGGCCACCAGGTTTGCACACATCTCAGAAGGTATCTTAACATTTTAATTGTGATGTACACTACCGGTCAAACGTTTTAGAACACCTACTCATTCAAGGGTTTTTCTTAATTTTTACTATTTTCTACATTGTAGAATAATAGTGAAGACATCATAACTATGAAATAACACATATGGAATCATGTAGTAACCAAAAAAGTGTTAAACAAATCCAAATATATTTAATATTTGAGATTCTTCAAATAGCCACCCTTTGCCTTGATGACAGCTTTGCACACTCTTGGCATTCTCACAACCAGCTTCATTTCAATGAACAGGTGTGCCTTCTTAAAAGTTAATTTGTAACTTTCTCACTCATCATTATTGACGTTTATTCATGATTATCAGTAATGACACTCCAAAATGACAGAACACATTATTTACCATTCGTTTCTATTGGACACAACATCATCTAAAATACAACCAAATGCATTCAACAAGTTTGTAGAGCCACAAGCTTGATGTAGTCATTATGTGCTAGGAATATGGGACCAAATATGGGACCAAATACTAAACTTGACTACTTTAATACACTTCAATACACTTCATTTTTTACATTTTAGTCATTTAGCAGATGCTCTTATCCAGAGCTACTTACAGTTGGTGAGTGCATACATTTTTCATACTGGCCCCCCGTGGGAACTACTTATAACACCTTCAAATTGGGGGGGGGGGGGGGGGGGGGGGGGGGCTAGATACATAAAATGCTTTAATCTCTAAATGGTAAAGCAGATATGAAACATTTGATATCTAATCCAAAATGCTGAAGGATAGAGCCAAAGTAAAAGTTTTAGCTTCACTGTCCAGATAAATACGGAGGGGAGTGTATATAAAGATGTTAAATAATTCACTGAATTTTGTTAAGAATGTGCCCAAAAAAGTTGTCAGATTTGTCACTGATTTCTGAAGATGGTAATAATTGCAATATTTAATCTTCAAACATGTAAAATGGATATGCACATGTGAGTATTCGTGGATATAAGCTGATTAAAATTATATGAGTTATTTTATAACATATACAACATTATCTTATTATCCTTTTCAAATTTAATAAAACATAGGACTAGAAACTTGCATCATTCCATAGGAATACCAGTACATTTTAACCTAATATCTTGATGATGAGAGCAGCAAACCATTACACTTAGTTATTCAAATTAAGATGTGTTCTTACTATGTTACTAGAATACCAAAAATATTGATTAATATAAGTGGCCTCCACAGGTCCAACATTGGATTTTACAACATTGTAATGTACGGGGCAGGTTTATAGTCCTCAAAATTAAAACAGTTAATAGGATAACTTTGTATATAATTTTAATCAGCGCACATCCAGGACTATTTACATGTATAAATACATTTTAAATAATTGAAGATTAAATGTTGCAAAAAAGGATCAAAACATACTCAGAAATCACAGATTCTGACAGGGCACATTCTTACCACATTTCTGTGAACAATTTAACATCTTTATATACCTGCTACACCTGACTCATTTGGTTGTGTATTCTACATCACATTTTAAGATATTATTGTGCATACTACAATTACATTTCATGCAGGTGTGGTCAGATGAGAACAGAGTTGTTTGGCAGCCATATTGGAAAAAGGCTTCTGTGGGGTTAATGCGTGAATCCTGTGTTAGCCCAATATCTACACACACAGCTAAAACCCTGTTCTAGCTGTGTGTGTGAAAAGTTACAATCCAAAAACATAACCGCCTCCCTACATGGGATTCTATGGCTGAGCTCCCAACATTCTAATGTCAATGGCACAATATGGGCGGTTTTTAACATTGGTGGAAAAAATACCCAATTGTCATACTTGAGTAAACGTAAAGATACCTTAATAGAAAATGACTCAAGTAAAAGTGAAAGTCACCCAGTAAAATACTACTTGAGTAAAAGTCTAAAAGTGTTTGGTTTTAAATATTCTTAAGTATCAAAAGTAAATGTAATTGCTAAAATATACTTAACTATCAAAAGTAAAAGTATAAATTATTTCAAATTCCTTATATTAAGCAAACCAGATGGCACCATTTCCTTGTTTTTATTTTATTTACGGATAGCCAGCGGTACACACCAACACTCAGACATCATTTACAAACGAAACATGTGTTTAGTGAGTCCGCAAGATCAGAGACAGTAGGGGTGACCAGGGTTGTTCTCTTGATAAGTGTTTGAATTGGACCATTTTCCTGTCCTGCTAAGCATTCAAAATGTAACGAGTACTTTTGGGTGTCAGGGAAAATGTATGGAGTAAAAAGTACATCATTTTCTTTAGGAATGTAGTGAAGTAAAGTACAAATATAACAATATAAATAGTAAAGTAAAGTACAAATACCCCCCAAAACTACTTAAGTAGTACTTTCAAGTATTTTTACTTAAGTACTTTACACCACTGGTTTTTAAACAATAGTTGTAGCTGGTGCTTTCAAAGTTGGTTATATTATATATGATTTGAAAGGTAGTTTCATGACCTTTCAGTACCACTTGTCAAACAAAGTTTAAAATGTATCAGGGTTTCCTTTTCAAAGCAATCTGATATGTAACCTAGAGGTCAAAGGTCAAAGTTATGTTGACCTGAACATTTAAAAAAGTATATCTGATGGATAGTTGTGAATGTACGGTTTCCAATGATATATGATTAAAGCGTGAGCAATAACTTGTTGTATACTGACATTGTTGGTCATAGGGTAAAAAAAAATGTATGGGATAGAGGGATGAAAGAAAGAGTGGTAATACACAGAAAGCTACTATGGAAGAGGACAATTTAATTTGTTATCTTATATGGCCTGAAGAAAGGACAGGTCATATTTTTCCTCTTAATTTCTGTAAGATTGCTCTGTTCTCTGATATGCTCTCAATCGCGTGTCCTTGAAATGATTTGTCTGCTGCCTCTGGGGCTGCTAACTACCTGACTCAAACGAATGGCATGTGAAACACCCCACCTATCCTGGGTCTGTATAAAATGTCTATGAGAATAAAGAGCGAGTTGAATTGGTTTTCCCATGCATGTTTAAATAAAGCTTTTGTATATTGAGACTGGACTGTCTTATGAGTGTTTTTTCTACCACACTAACATATGGCTGCAATGCTACAACACATTTCCCAAAATCACTATGAGACATCGTCACCCCAACTGAGCCTGATGGCCATCCATCCTCTTATCACTTGTGTGATAATAATCATTACATTTTAATGTAAGCATTTAGATTTGAGCTTCTATATCAAAATATTCTATATTCCTATTAAAGTAAGGGAAATCAACACACAAAAAAACAGACACTTCATCATTTCAAACCCTTCATTCTGGGTTGTACAATCCAATTAGTATGGTAATACTATGATTATAATAAAGGTTATACTTCTATTAATGGGAGTGAGTATCAAAAATACACACACATACACAAGGGATCTGTAGATTCAGAGGTGAATAAATCTCTCAATGTTAACTATTGTTTCCATATCTCTTACAACAATCGGGTTGGATTGACCTATGTTTTTCACTAACTGTCCCTGGGACATCAACTTAGTCAAAATATAAAACCATGTTGTTTAACTGCTAAGACCTTCAAAAGGTTGGTGCTGGCTCAACAGCTCAGTGTTCCACATAATGTAAACAGGTTAAGGGTTCAGATGACCTTACCCTCAACTTGTTAAATTAAAACAACCTTCAATCATTACTCATCGTCCATATCTACAGGGGGAAATGTGAGTTCATCCAGAGTTTCAGCTCATTAGTTTCACCATCCTCTGGAGGAGCAGAAAACATGATAGCTGTTGAAATCTTATCAGCCAGAGAGGCACAGATTGCCTTACAGCATGTTAATAACATTTCACAGGGAAAAGAGAGAGAACACATATTATAACAGTTTCACACCAACCTTGCTAAGAATTAGATTTGGGCAAGGTTAGCCCAAGCTACAATCTAGTGGCTCTCCTCACATTTTAGGGGCATATCTCTGTCTCTAGAAGCCTCGCCTTTCCAAATATTTGTTATCTATTGATAGAAAACTTCGCACACACCGATACTGGCAGAATGTACATTTACATTGACATACAGTATATTCATCTTATTTTTCTAGCATTAACTTTTCTCACCACTTGTGGTAATGACAGATTGGTATCTCAATGCATTCTTAGTCTAAATGACTATACATTTTGCAGTGTGCAGACCTCCACAATCAACCTGATACCCCAAATAAACTATTTTGGATAAGCCTAAATAAATTACGGGCACGGTTGACCACCCCCCTCCATCCCGGCACTGACCCTTCTGGCATTTCTTCATGTTCTTCTTCAGATAGTGTTTCAGTTCGTCTTTTTAATGGCACATGTTCAAAGTGGATGGCCCTTGATAATGTCTCTCACCTGAGCTGCCACTGTCCTTTACAGTCCATTATGTCTTTGTCCATTTTCCTACCAGTACACCACCAAGTTTAGACGGGATCTCTCTCCATGCTCACTCCACGTGGACCCATGTCGCACTCCTGAGAGAAAAAGGCATGAGATGAAAGGCAGTTGATAGCTTCGATTGGATGCTGTGTACAGGTTGCTGGCTCGGACTCAGCTCTCATGGTAGAAGTGGTGAAGGACCATACTGAACGCCATTATCGCCATTGCTTCAGCCGGTTAGAGGAGGTGTTGAGGTTCACACTGTTCTTGGTCATATTATCCCTTCCATGCATCTAGACACCATCTGTGGTCACCTTCGCCATAACCTCGAGAGAGGACAGACCAGAACAACATTTTTTTTTTTTTTTTTTTTTTTTTTTTGGGGGGATGGATCAGCTTAATATTGCAGATAGATTGTATCTTCTATCAATGTAATTGTCTGCATCACTTCCAATCCCCCATGTTTATTTTTATTTTTTATATATATATTCCCCTTTATTACTTTTCAACCCCACCATCCTTTCCCTACTTGGAGTAAATTAGTGAACAACAACGCCCAGGCCTCTACTTCCGGTCTATACTTACTATCTACACCTTATGGACAGAGTTAATTTTACAATAATTCTATATATATATATATATATATATATATATATATATATATATATATATATATATATATATATATATATATATATTTATTTATTTTTTTGCTCCTGAACTTCTTCTACTCTCAACCTCTCCGATCATTTTCATGATGTCCATCCGGTTTGCTTCTAAATGTCATATCTTTCTAACTGTGCTCTTTCCCAAAAGCTCCCAACATACAACCTATATACTTATTATGGACACAGTATGCTTACATTATTAGCTATCTTTGTTATTATTTGTTGTTATTTGTTATTAGTCCCATCCTTCAACTCTATTCAATACCTCCCATCTATCTCTTAACACCATCCATATAGGATTTCTATTTGCCATATACAGTGGGGAAAAAAAGTATTTAGTCAGCCACCAATTGTGCAAGTTCTCCCACTTAAAAAGATGAGAGAGGCCTGTAATTTTCATCATAGGTACACGTCAACTATGGCAGACAAAATTAGAAAAAAAAATCCAGAAAATCACATTGTAGGATTTTTTATGAATTTATTTGCAAATTATGGTGGAAAATAAGTATTTGGTCAATAACAAAAGTTTCTCAATACTTTGTTATATACACCCTTTGTTGGCAATGACACAGGTCAAATGTTTTCTGTAAGTCTTCACAAGGTTTTCACACACTGTTGCTGGTATTTTGGCCCATTCCTCCATGCAGATCTCCTCTAAAGCAGTGATGTTTTGGGGCTGTCGCTGGGCAACACGGACTTTCAACTCCCTCCAAAGATGTTCTATGGGGTTGAGATCTGGAGACTGGCTAGGCCACTCCAGGACCATGAAATGCTTCTTACGAAGCCACTCCTTCGTTGCCCGGGCGGTGTGTTTGGGATCATTGTCATGCTGAAAGACCCAGCCACGTTTCATCTTCAATGCCCTTGCTGATGGAAGGAGGTTTTCACTCAAAATCTCACGATACATGGCCCCATTCATTCTTTCCTTTACACGGATCAGTCGTCCTGGTCCCTTTGCAGAAAAACAGCCCCAAAGCATGATGTTTCCACCCCCATGCTTCACAGTAGGTATGGTGTTCTTTGGATGCAACTCAGCATTCTTTGTCCTCCAAACACAATGAGTTGAGTTTTTACCAAACATTTCTATTTTGGTTTCATCTGACATATGACATTCTCCCAATCCTCTTCTGGATCATCCAAATGCACTCTAGCAAACTTCAGATGGGCCTGGACATGTACTGGCTTAAGCAGGGGGACACGTCTGGCACTGCAGGATTTGAGTCCCTGGCGGCGTAGTGTGTTACTGATGGTAGGCTTTGTTACTTTGGTCCCAGCTCTCTGCAGGTCATTCACTAGGTCCCCCCGTGTGGTTCTGGGATTTTTGCTTACCGTTCTTGTGATCATTTTGACCCCACGGGGTGAGATCTTGCGTGGAGCCCCAGATCGAGGGAGATTATCAGTGGTCTTGTATGTCTTCCATTTCCTAAAAATTGCTCCTACAGTTGATTTCTTCAAACCAAGCTGCTTACCTATTGCAGATTCAGTCTTCCCAGCCTGGTGCAGGTCTACAATTTTGTTTCTGGTGTCCTTCGACAGCTCTTTGGTCTTGGCCATAGTGGAGTTTGGAGTGTGACTGTTTGAGGTTGTGGACAGGTGTATTTTATACTGATAACAAGTTCAAACAGGTGCCATTAATACAGGTAACGAGTGGAGGACAGAGGAGCCTCTTAAAGAAGAAGTTACAGGTCTGTGAGAGCCAGAAATCTTGCTTGTTTGTAGGTGACCAAATACTTATTTTCCACCATAATTTGCAAATAAATTAATTAAAAATCCTACAATGTGATTTTCTGGATTTTTTTCCCTCAATTTGTCTGTCATAGTTGACGTGTACCTATGATGAAAATTACAGGCCTCTCTCATCTTTTTAAGTGGGAGAACTTGCACAATTGGTGGCTGACTAAATATTTTTTTTCCCCACTGTATATTTCAACCGTACTGTGATGTTTTACAAAAGTTCTGAACCTTTCTATTCTCATTGCTTCTACAGATTGTGAATTAAAAATAAACATTTTTGCTAAAAGTATTATTATATTATTGATTGATTGACTATGACTTTTCAGATCACCCAGTAATGCTATCTGCAAGGTTAGTTCCAGGTAAATATTGCAATCCTTTAGCCATTCCTGGACCTGTGTCCAAAAACAAGCTACAAATGGACAGAACCAAAACAAATGATCTAATGATTCTATCTCTTCACAGCAAAATCTGCAGAGCTGGGAAGATTGTATCCCCCATATAAATAACATTCTATTGGTAGCAAGAATTTTATATAATAATTTAAATTCAAAGATTCTAATTTTTGAATCCGGTGTAGTTTTGCGTGTCAGTTCATAAACACTATGCCATGGGATCGGTACGTCAAAGATCTCTTCCCAACTATTTTGCAATCTATATGGGACGGCTGTCAATCCTTTGGTCCTTAAGTGAAACTGATATACTTTTTTATTAATCACAGTTTTCCTTAACCAATTATGTTCTTTAATGCAAGGCCGACAGACAAGTTCCTTACTTTCTCCCCCTTCAACTTTCCTCTTCCACTTTTGCGGTAAGGCTGCAATTATTTGGTTGTAATTTTGGGTAGAGCAGACATTTCCATATGTTTTTGTTAGCTGCATGTGCGACATAACTCCACCAGTCCTACCGATGATATCATTTACGAAGATTATACCTTTTTTAAACATTCTGTCAAAAAATAAAGGTTTTTTGTCAATTAGTATATTTGAATTTAACCACAATATTTGTTGCATTATTTGTTCTGTCGTTTCTGGAGGATTAAATTGAAATTGCAACCAACTTTCTATGGCTTGTTTTAGAAATAGTGACATTTGGGAGATTATTTCCTTTTCAAATAACTGAAAGTGAGAGGTTGTAATCTGAATAAAGGGAAAAAGGCCTTTCTTGAACAGTGGGTGAGACAATCTTACTAATTTGCTTGAGAACCAGTTCGGATTTAAGTATAACTTTTGGATGACTGAAGATTTTAGTGATAGGTCTAATGCTTTAATATTTAATAATTTCTGTCCTCCGAATTCATATTCATTATATAAATATGCTCTTTTAATTTTGTCTGGCTTGCCGTTCCAAATAAAATTGAATATTTTTTTCTCATATAATTTAAAAAACTGTTTGCTAGGCGTAGGCAAGACCATAAGCAAATAGGTAAACTGGGATAATACTAAAGAGTTAATCAGGGTGATTTTTCCACAAATTGACAGGTATTTTCCTTTCCATGGTAGTAAGATCTTATCTATTTTTGCTAACTTTCTATTGAAATTTATTGAAGTGAGATCATTTATTTCCTTTGGGATATGTATTCCGAGTATATCTACATCACCATCAGACCATTTTATTGGTAAACTACATGGTAATGTAAAAATTGTATTTTTTAGTGATCCAATACGTAATATAGTAAATTTGTCATAATTTGGTTTTAATCCAGAGAGGTTAGAAAATGTATCTAGATCCTCTATGAGGCTGTGGAGGGATTCTAGTTGTGGATCTAAAAGAAAACATGAATCATCTGCGTACAATGACACCTTTGTTTTTAAGCCCTGTATTTCTAATCCTCTGATATTATTATTGGATCTGATTTTAATAGCTAACATCTCGATGGCCACAATAAATAGATATGCCGATAGTGGACAACCTTGTTTCACTCCTCTTGACAGTTTAAAACTTTCTGAGAAATAGCCATTATTTACTATTTTACACCTAGGGTTACTATACATGATTTTGACCCATTTTATAAGAGATTCTCCAAAATTGAAATGCTCCAGGCATTTATATATAAATTCCAGTCGAACTTTATCAAATGCCTTTTCGAAGTCTGCTATGAATAGCAGGCCTGGTTTCCCATATTTTCCATAGTGTTCTATTGTTTCCAATACTTGCCTTATATTATCTCCAATGTATCTTCCATGTAAAAAACCTGTCTGATTAGAATGAATAATATCCGACAATACCTTTTTAATTCTATGCGCTATACATTTTGCTAGGATTTTTGCATCACAACACTGAAGTGTAAGTGGCCTCCAATTTTGTAAATGGACTGGATCTTTATATTTTCCACTTGTATCCTGTTTCAGTAATAATGAGATCAGACCTTCTTCTTGAGTGTCAGATAATCTACCATTTACATAGGAGTGGTTAAAACATGCTAATAACGGTCCTCTTAGTATATCAAAAAAGGTTTGGTATACCTCGATTGGTATGCCATCCAACCCTGGAGTTTTCCCGGACTTAAAGTCTTTAATTGCATCCAGAAGTTCCTCCTCTGTAATTTCACCTTCACATGAGTCTTTCTGTGTGGCTGTTAATTTGACATTATCAATAGAAAAAAAATCTCTACAATTAGCTTCAGTTAGAGGAGATGGAGGCGACTGAAAAGAAAACATATGCTTAAAATACTTTGTTTCTTCCTTCAAAATATCATTAGGTGAATTATGGGTGACTCCGTCAATTGTAACCAGTTTCATTAAGTTCTTTTTGGTAGCATTCCTATGTTGAAGATTAAAAAAGAATTTTGTGCATTTTTCCCCATATTCCATCCAGTTTGCTTTATTTTTATAATATATTACACTTGATCTTTCTTGAATAAGTTTTTCCATTTCTTTTTGTTTTTCCTCTAATTTATTCTGAGCCTCTATGTTACAGTTTTTATTGCCATCTATCTGTTCTGTTAGACTTTCTATTTCCTTTCTTAGTATAAACTCTTTTGACCTAAATTGCTTTTGTTTTCGAGATGAGTACTGAATTGTATGGCCTCTAAAGGCACATTTAAAGGTGTCCCATACAATAAGGGGATTCGCTGTACCTATGTTATGTTGGAAAAAGTCAGTTATAAATTCCTTTGTTCTAATTATAAATAAATTATCATCTAATAGGCTTTGATTAAATTTCCAATATCCTCGCCCACGTGGAAATTCAGTCAGAGTAATGTATATGCCTATTATATGATGGTCCGACTGCATTCTGTCCCCTATCAACACTTTTTTTTACTTTTGGTGCCAACGAGAATGAGATAAGAAAGAAGTCAAGACGACTAGCTTGATTCAGTCTCCGCCATGTATATCTCACTAGATCAGCATATTTAAGCCTCCATATATCTACTAGTTCTAATGTATCCATGACATTCACAATTTCCTTAAGAGCATGTGGGTGATTGTTTGTGGTGTGATTTCCTTTTCGGTCCATTGAGCTATTTAAAACAGTATTATAATCCCCCACCATAATAATATTGTCTTGAGTTGCTTGCAGGCTTGATAATTTATTATATATATTGTCAAAGAATTGTGGATCATCATTATTTGGTCCGTAAAGGTTAATGAGCCATATCTGTTTATGGTCCAATACCATATTTAAAATAATCCATCTACCTTGCGTATCTATTTGGACAATTTGCACATTCGGATCGAAATTACTATTAATTAATATCATCACCCCTTTTGAATTTCTTTGCCCATGGGAGAAGTATATTTCCCCCCCCCCATTCTTTTTTCCACGCTACTTCATCTCAAATTGTTGAATGAGTTTCCTGTATACAATAGATATTATATTCCTTCTCTTTGAGCCATGTAAATATTGTTATTCTTTTGTTATTATCAGCTAAGCCATTACAATTATAACTGGCTATACTTATTTCACCATACACCATAATGAGATACAAGTTTCAAGTCTATTTATCATTATATATGTTTGTAAATTTACCAATAAAAAATAGCGTAATGATTGAGTGTCCATATAGCTGTACCGTGATATTTGCATTGCTACGGAGTAACCCTTCAATTGTTCTCCACTAATTCCCCCGCTAAAGCCCCTCCCCATCCCAAGTTGAGCCGTCATCCCAGTGATCAGCATCCCACCCACGTCCCTCCGTATCCCTAAGGCCCCGAGAGGCCAGGACCCATCCATCGAAAACAGCACACAGTGCCAGCCACAAAACAGAAGCAGGTTAACCGCCAAAAGCATTTCCAATGCTTTCACCTCTCTATATATATATCTATATAACTATTATTATTTTTTTAATTATGCATATCCTATTTTCCATCATTATCAATTAATATGCGTAATAATGTCGGCAGTTCACGCATATGATTCTAACATATAACCAGGATTGCCATTGTATTACATTTAATTAATTGACAAGCAATTATTATCCTAGCAAATAATTCCCGCGGTCCATCCCATACCCCCCCCCCCCACAACCCCCCCCCCCACAACAGATGCCAGACAAGCACACATGCACATACTCACATACTCCAACACACTCAACCCCCCTCCTCCACAATCCACCATAAAATCCGATACTCAACGGCTGTTATATCCCAGAGCCCAACTCGAGAAATAACTTGATCTACGAGTGCACATACAGTTAAAGCTGATTGAGAAAGCATGCAGATTGAGCAGAAATTGATAACAATGTGAGATTTGATTAATCTACTTAATCTATGTCAAGTCCTAGGTGATGGAGATCAGATCCACCCTCTTCACCTGAGACACAAACACTCTGATCCCCTGTTGTAACCATTTTCCCAAGCATCTCCATGCGGTCAGACCTTTGATTATTTTGTGCCACAATGATAAACCCCCTCTCTGATTGTCCGAGTGTGACCCCCTCCCCATGGGTTACTGCAGCCAGTGTTGCCAGCACTGCCACTACCTGGGTGGGCGTACCCCACCGGAATCCCCACCGGCTAGGTAAAAGGTCGTCAAGGTTCTCATTAGCAGCTTTGAGAATTTCCTTGTATATTATGCTCTCCCATCAGGGGGCTCTGGCTTTGTAGGACCAACCCTGCCAGGCAGGCTCAGAATCTTGAGGGGGCGGTGCTGCTCAAGTAGGTCTCTGACCGCATTTATTTCTCTGTTTAGGCTGCATATTCACAGCAGGTCCATAAAATAGATGGGAACTTCTCTTTGGTGTATGGGTCGCTCAGGTGGGTGTCCAGGTTATAGGGTTAGGGATCTTTCCATCATGATAGGACAATGAATAATTAGATTAGATGTATACTATATTTAAAAATGTATATCCCTCATCTACACAAAATTGAAAGCTCTCTCTCTCACTACCCCTGTTCATAGACCCCCGGTCGGCTCTGGGATATGCAACCATTTCCCCTCTCACTCACTTAACGCCACACCTTTTCAAACACAAAAATGCACACCACATGGTTGACTGCGGAAGAAATGGGCCGAGCGTGCAAACGCACCCGCATCCACATCTGCTGCAATGGGGAAAGGACGCCAGAGAGAACACAGGACCAACCACAACAACCATCCGCCAAAACAACAACCTCCCGCCAAAAAATCCATGTTCTAATTATTTGTATATAAAGATGTATTATTCTGCTTGTTATATCGTTTTATCCATTTATAAACTACTATACTTACTATAAATGTTATTTAATATTACAATCCCTATCATTGCTAGTATCAGGTGCTCCAATATTTGACTCCTCTATTACAACTTTTAGAATAGCCATGGAGTAGTCTTTGTGTCTCTGAACATTTGGTTGTCAATATATAATTTATCCACCACTAGTGCAACACGTTTCCCTTTTAATCTGTTTTCGTTGAAGATTGGATACAGAACTTTGCGCCTTTCTACAATCTCCTTCGGGAACTGATCATTCATGCCAGCAAGTCTTTTTCCCAGGCTTTTCACCATAGCTTTGTCCTTAAAAAAAGCAAATTTGGCAACGATTGGGCGCTCATATTTCTGTCCTCTTTTTCCGAAACGATGTACACGTTCGAGTTGGATTTTATCGACAGCCTCGAGTGGGATTTGTAGCGCTGTATGCAGGAAGTCCTTCATAATATTCTCTGTTATTTCTCCCTCCTTTTCCTGAATACCCGTAAGTACTAGATTTTCCCTCATCGATCTAGTTTGGATGTCTAGTAAGGCTTCTCTCAGAAGATTGTTCTCCTTTTTTAATTCCCTAACGTCCGTTTCCATTTTAGAGACTGTCACTTTTATTTCTTTGGTTTCTTTCTTCATTACCAAAGCTTTTTCGTCACTCATTTGAAGACTCGCTTTCAACTCTTTTAAGTCTTTACTGACCAATTCTAATATGCCCAATTTGTCATTTATCGACTTCAACAGGTCGCTTTCCACACTTACCATACCCAGTGGTGAAAAGCATATATCATCTGTATCTGTCGATGAGTCGCGTTTCCTTTTGGGGATCGGCTCTCCACGCTTGTCTTCAGTCATGCTTGGGTGTTGCTTGTTGTAGTAATATTTGTCGATATATTTCTCTAGCCTTATGATCTTATTTCTGTTATTATCCAGATTGAATTATATTAACTGCGAATATATGAAATGCTAATATTTAGTCTAACTTACTGATTTTGAATATTATGTTTTTATCTTGAGGTGTTTTGTACCGATTTCTATTCAATACGCCATCTTGTTTACGCGTGCCCCGCCCTTCGCAGCTGAGCCGTCGTTGAAGTCTCCGAATAAGTCTACGTCCCAAGACCAGAACAACAGTTTAGGGCATTCCTGATTCAGGAAATCCAGACAAATTATTTACGGTATGACAAATTATTACTTCTACCAATATTCTTAATACAGATTTCTAAAACAAATGTCAAAGAGAATAACAACACACAGTTGAAACCATTTTTTCTCCAAATTTGCTTAAACTCCCGTTTCATCTTGGCGATCTCACTGCAGAGTTAGAGGTCAGGGAGTTAGAGGGCTAACCCTTATGGAGAAATCCTGACCATCCAGCAGATTTGTTATTGAAGCAAGACAAAAACAAACAAAAGAAAAGAAAACAACAACAGCAATACACATATCACTTGATGTGGGGAGAACTTCAATCCACTTGGAATTACTGTCAACCATTACCAACCATTACCAACTTTTACAGGCATGAGAAGAAAATCAATTTGCAGAAAATCAATTTGCATATTTACCAAAGGGCCCCATGGGACTGGTAATTCCCCCTTGGACACATGACTCACATTGTGATTAATATGTCCAAAAAAACAACAACACTGCCTGTTAAATCAAAAATAAACAAATTAGAATAACAAATCAAATTAGAATTACAACTCTTGATAACGCCATGAGGAAATAATTGTATTCCATAAGGTAATGGTAAAATAGACTAGAGGCAGGGGCAGCGCTCTCTCTCTCTGTCCTTCTCGTGGTCCGAATCACACATGGGGCTATTGATAAATTACAAATGTATTCTATTAATTAGTGTTTACATAGCCCATTTAAATCTCAGCCAATGTCTCTAGGCTCTCTAGTGAGGATGATCAGGCCTCACCAGAAAATCAGAACAGAGGTCAGAGGTTATTCAATCCCATTAAGTGAGTGTCTCGTTCCCTTTTCTTCCCCTGTACCTCAGACATAATTTAAAGACACTTCAAACATTTTGTGTACCAGGTTTTCATTGGGTTTTTCCAGTACATTTCTTATCAGGAGAATTTACATGTGTGCAACCAAAACTCTGACAATAGAAACTTCTAAACATTTCATTTGTGTACAGAATCCTTTATAATGCCTGAAAAACCCACTAAAACAAAAAAAATAAAAGACCCCACACCCCTACATCAAACAGAGTATTAACCACTAACAAATATTCGTTAACAGGTGGGTTGTGTGTGGGTGCTGGCATGTGTGTGGCAAAAATCGTAGGGTAAACACAAACAAAATGGCCAGGCCTTGCTGAATTTAGGAGGTCCCTTAACAGCTGGATCCGGGTACTTTTTAACTTCTCTCCCAAGGCACTTGCCTTGGGAAGCCTTTCAAAGGTAGAGATACAGAATCATCGATAAACATGTAAACAAAACTTGGTAGCGGACATTCCATCAGTCCTGGAAGAAAGAAAATAAACATAATGGAGTTTACTGCATCTTGGGCAGGAAGTCTTAATAAACCCATGCGTATACAGAATTATACTTCAGACTCATTTATACTTCAGACACATCAGATGATACAGTGTCCCTTAAAGCTGAATTAGGCACCTTCTAAAGTAAACAATCCCAGAGCCCCTCTTAAATCCCTGGTGCTACCCAAACTATAGAATTGAGAAATAAATGGTCAAAAACGTGTCTTATTCAATTATTCACCTTTGTCCCAAATTTCCCACTGTCTCTCTTACAGCCTGTTTGAGTTCAGTGTGTACTGGCGGCTATCTATTGTTCCACAGGAAGCTTATCTCTTAACCCAAACACCAGATGGCTTAAAGACGAGAGCAGTGGACCAGGCCTTGAAGAGTGTCTTACTTCTTCTTCAAATTACTAAGATATTGCATTATTGGATTGCTATCTGAATGCCAATTACCATTCACTTTGTTACTTTCACTAGTCTCCATATCTGTTTCCCTCAACTTGGACTTCTTTCCATATAGGAAGACCTCAATCACTACTGCTTAAACACAAAGATCACTCTCAAACAACATTCTGCTTTTCCCCCTAATTCAAGGTTTAAAACAAAACAAACATGATAACTTTCTCCATATTGGAAGGCATTGTTTTCATTTTAGTATACCTTCAAAAAGTTACTCTATATTTGTATTACCAATCTCTGTTGGATATTCACTTTCTGCTTCAATATTTATTAACCTTTTCACACGTACCAACAAACGGGTGTGATCATTCTACAGTGGTCCCTGCAGCGTACGATCAAACCGGTTTGATTAGAACGCTTATTTAGAACGTCCAGTTTTGATTGACACAACAGTCAGCATTTGAGCTAGCCACATTGTTTTGACAGAAACATTTCGCACAAACACAGTCCTTACAAAGTTATGTCCTGAATGTGACCAGTTTATTTTTGGATGGAATGTTCAGACATTCACAGAAGTAGCGACAGCATACACAATCATCCAAATCGGAAAATGTAGGCTACATTAGTCCTAGCTCTAACTGAGGAAAGATTGACATAACACAAGAGGTCATAATTAGAGAACTCTCAGCTGACAGAAACCACAATATGAATTAGCTAATAGCAATTACTATTTATAATTAATCACTTCACGGGTGAGCTCACCATTGATCAAAATAATTAAGTAAAACACATTCTATTAATCGAAAGTAATTCGATGATGGGTAGTTTGTGCGCGCCGCCATGTTTGTTTTTTCACTTCAACCAAAGATAAGAGGAGACAATATGTGTTTGGTCTATTTGCAGAATGCATGTTGAAGGGGGTGTGTCATCTAGGATCATTCACTTCCCTTCATTCACTTCCGGAGGTTTACGCGAAAGATGAAAGAACCATTCCTTCACCTCAGTATAACATCTTTGGTCTGACAGACGTTTATGTGACACCCAGAATGCATTGTATAATGTCAACAAAGATGGCGCCACACATTGCTGGCAAATAGCTTAGCATTAGCTCATTATAATCAGTACAACCTTCAAAAAAGTATTTTACACACATCATAGGTGTCCATTTCAACCTATGCAATAATCGGAATGCATTAGCTGGCTCAGTAAAGCCTCAAACATAAATTGTCCGCAACACTGAAATGGGCTACTTCTATGTGAATGAATGAGGAGGCGGAACACACCTCAATTCAAACTGTTGTTAGAAAATAAAACTTGTTAGAAAATAATACGAAATTGACAAGTTAAAACATAGCCTATAGATAATTATCAGGCAGTACGTGTTAATTGTCCTATTGTGTCCCATTTCCACGAGCATAAAACAACTCACGCTGGGGCGACCTTTAGAGATATTTGGAACTTACGTGCGAAAAGGTTAAAAACCTTACTCACGTCAGCCTCGGAGAGCACGGCTCGCTGTTGTTTTTGTCGAAGCATGCATAAAAAGCATTGAGTTTGTCTGGTAGAGGGGCATCGTTGGCCAGATCACGACTGGATCTTCCTTTGTAATCTGTAATGGACTGTAGCCCCTGTCACATGCGTCGGAGCCTGTTTAATAGGATTCCACCTTGTTCCTATATTGTCCTTTTGCTTGTTTGATGGCTCTGCAGAGGTCGTAGCGGAACTTCTTGTACTTCTTTGTGTTCTCAGCCGTATCCTCGGGGTTGGCAGCAATAGTCCTGTTTGCGGTAGCTTTGCAATTTAGTTTAGTGCCAACTTCAGTGTTAATCCAGGGCTTTTGATTGGGGAAGCAGCAAACCTGCACTGTGGGGACGAGGGAGGGCCTTGTATGCTTGCTTGTGGGTAGAGTAACAGTGGTTTAGGACTTTACCGCCCCTAGTGGCGAAGGAGACGTATTGATGGAAATTGGGCATTACGTGTCTTAATGACGTGGAATTGAAATCACCGGCAACAAGGAAAGCTGCCTCCGGGTGCATGGCTTCCTGCTTGTTTATAGCCTCTTACAGTTAAGTGCCAGCTTGTTTTTTTCTTGTCCTGAGGTGGAATATATACAGCAGTCACGATAATAGATGAAAACTCTCTCGGGAGGTAGAAGGGTCGACATTTGACCATCAGGTATTCCAAAACAGGTGAACAATGGGTCGAGACTTCCACTGCGCTAGAGTCAGTACACCATTTGCTGTTGATGAAGAGGCATACCCCCTCCCCCTCTTGTTTTCCAGTCATACAGTACGGTGCCATCATCCTCTAATAACCCAATAGTCTCAGCCCACACCCTCTCTCCAGCAAGCTATCTCTTGAGTAACCCTGGAGTATCACAGGGCAAGAGAGTATTAGATCTGGGGTGTGGCTGTGGAGACTCAGCTAGTCTCGCATTGCCTCACCTCCAAATTCACGTTGTTGTCACAGAAGCCTGGTTCGCGATGAAGCTAAGCCTCAGCTATAGATGCGGGTGTAAGGTAACCTAGCGATTATAGTGTTGGGCAAGTAACCAAAAGGTCGCTAGTTTGAATCCTTGAGCTGACAAGGTGAAATATCTATTGATGTGCCCTTGAGCAAGGCACTTAACCTTAATTGCTCCAGGGTGGCATACCCTGGCCGTGACTTCTCTCCGAGGGTGTCTCAGGGAGAATGTGTGCCTTCAGAAAGTATTCACACCCCTTGACTTTTTCCACAATACCCCATGATGTCAAAGTGGAATTGTGTTTTTCAAAAATGTAAAGCTGGAATGTCTTGAGTTAATAAGTATTCAACCCCTTTCTTATGGCAAGTCTAAATAAGTTCAGGAGTAAAGATTTGCTTAACAAGTCACATAATAAGTTGCATGGACTCACTCTGTCTGCAATAATGTGTTTTGCATGAATTTTGAATGTCTACCTCATCTCTGTACCCCACACGCAATTATCTGTAAGGTCCCTCAGTCGAACAGTGAATTTCAAACACAGATTCAACCACAAAGACCAGGGAGGTTTTCCAATGCCTCGCAAAGAAGGGTGATGGGTAAAAAAAAAAGAAGCATACATTGAATATCTCTTTGAGCATAGTGAAGTTATCAATACACCTAGTCACTACAAAGATACAGGTGTCCTTCCTAACTCAGTTGCCGGAGAGAAAGGAAACCGCTCAGGGATTTCACCATGAAAAGAGTGAAAAGAAGGAATCCTGTACAGAATGAAAGTATTCCAAAACATGCATCCTGTTTGCAATAAGGCACTAAAGTAAAACTCCAGGGTCGCCATTGAATGGCAGACCCTGGCTGTGACCCCACTCTCCGAGGGTATCTTAAGAAAAATTGGATATGCAAAAAACACTGGACAAATTTAAGCACCAAATTATTATAGCTGCCAAGCTCAGCAGTGCTTCTCCTGTAGTAGCCAATGACATCGACCCTGGTAAATGATTCCGCATGCTTCCCAGCCGGAAGAGTTCGTGCATATATTAGGATTACATATTGTGATGTTATGACGACATTTTGTGACGTTTTTGTTCGTTTGGGACTTCGTGAGGTTTTTTTCAGGCTGTTCAGGAGCACAACATTTTTTCTAGAGGCAAGCAGAAGTGGGTAGCCGAAGTCTACGCCCCTTCGTCGGTGTTTGGTCAACAGAAGAGATTCTTCAATAAAGTATTTGTTGTCATTCAACGAGAGACGACTCGTTTTCATGCAGAAGTTTTCATTGAGAAATATTGCACTAAACATCTTAGTTAAATTGCGTGACTAAGACCTCCTCAGCAAAAACGTCAAAATTAATGACAGATTTCTTGAGTTATCTTAGATTAATTCTGACTATTTTGAGGAAGTTGTAACGTAGGCGCAGGGAGTCAGGAAACAAGTGCAGTTAGTGAGTTTAATAATAATGAACATGGACTGATACAAAACAAGCAAAGCGTCTGACATGGAAACATAAACAATACTACCTAACGACTACTAACAGAAGAGTACTATATAAAGGGTGAGTAATCAAGGGAGTAATGAAGTCCAGGTGTGACTGATGACGAGACACAGGTGTGCGTAAAGATGGGTTGGCAGGACCGGTGGTTAGTAAACCGGCGACATCGAGCGCCGCGGGAGTAGACGTGACATAAGTGTATACTGACTATAGCATCTCAAAATGGACAAACAGTACTATTGAAAAAAATACAAATAAAATCAAGTCAAATTTTTTTTGTCACATGCGCCAAATACAACAAGCCCTTAACCAACAATGCAAGAAAGAATACCAAAAAAAAAAATATATATATATATATATATATATAAATAATAAGAATAAATAAAAGTAAATAATAACTAAAGAGCAGCAGTAAAATAACAATAGCGAGGCTATATACAGGGGGTACCGGTACCGAGTCAATGTGCGGGGACACTGGTTAGTCGAGGTAATTTAGGTAATATGTACATGTAGGTAGAGTTATTAAAGTGACTATGCATAGATAATAAACAGAGAGTAGCAGCAGCGTATAAGAGGGGTGGGTGGGGGGTGGGGCAATGCAAATAGTCTGGGTACTGGATTAGATGTTCAGGAGTCTGGATTAGATGTTCAGGAGTCTTATGGCTTGGGGTTAGAAGCCTCTTGGACCTAGACTTGGCGCTCCGGTACCGCTTGCCCTGCGGAAGCAGAGCGAACAGTCTATTACTAGGGTGGCTGGAGTCTTTGAAAATTGTTAGGGCCTTCCTCTGACACCGCCTGGTATAAAGGTCCTGGATGGCAGGAAGCTTGGCCCCAGTGATGTACTGGGCCGTACGCACTACCCTATGTAGTGCCTTGCTGTCGGAGGCCGAGCAGTTGCCATACCAGGCAGTGATACAACCAGTCAGGATACTCTCAATGGTGCAGCTGTAGAACCTTTTGAGGATATGAGCACCCATGCCAAATATTTTCAGTCTTCTTAGGGGGAATAGGTTTTGTCGTGCCCTCTTCACGACTGTCTTGGTGTGCTTGGACCATGCTAGTTTGTTGGTGATGTGGTGTCACGAGAATTTCTATCTCTAATTAATCAAACTTCATGCTTTGAATAATTCCCAGAGGGTGTAAGGCTCTGGTTTAATCATGAATTAAACAAAGGTCCGCAACCAACAAGAATGATCTGTATGTTTTAATCATGGAGAGCTCTGCCGCCAAAAAACATACATACAGCATTTATACCCCTTGACACACAAAGGCACTTTGCTCCGCCCACCTTTAAACAGTTTCTGTCCCCTTCATCCTGGAATGTTTAGTCTCAGCAGTTTCTAACTCACCCCCTCTGTTAGTGGGTTTATAATGATAACCTTAACACAGTCATCATCAGTATTGGGGTTAACAATTTTAGTCATAATCATAATTCCTCCATCATGTGGACACCAAGGAACTTGAAGCTCTCAACCTGCTCCAATACAGCCCCGTTGATGAGAATGGAGCTGTGCTCGGTCCTCTTTCTTTTTCCTGTGGTCTACAATCATCTCCTTTGTCTTGATCACATTGAGGGAGAGGTTGTTGTCCTGGCACCACACGGCCAGGTCTCTAACCTCCTCCCTAAAGGCTGTCTCGTCGTTGTCGGTGATCAGGCCTACCACTGTTGTGTCATCGGCAAACTTAATGATGGTGTTGGAGTCGTGCCTGGCCATGCAGTCATGAGTGAACAGGGAGTACAGGAGGGGACTGAGCACGCACCCCTGAGGGGCCCCCGTGTTGAAGATCAGCGTGGCAGATGTGTTGTTACCTACCCTTACCACCTGGGGGCGGCATGTCAGGAAGTCCAGGATCCAGTTGCAGAGGAAGGTGTTTAGTCCCAGGGTCCTTAGCTTAGTGATGAGCTTTGTGGGCACTCTGGTGTTGAACGCTGAGCTGTAGTCAATGAATAGCATTCTCACATAGGTGTTCCTTTTGTCCAGGTGTGAAAGGGCAGTGTGGAGCGCAATAGAGATTGCATCATCTGTGGATCTGTTGGGGCAGTATGCAAATTGGAGTGGGTCTAGGGTTTCTGGGATAATGGTGTTGATGTGAGCCATGACCAGCCTTTCAAAGCACTTCATGGCTACAGACGTGAGTGCTACGGGTCGGTAGTCATTTAGGCAGGTTACCTTAGTGTTCTTGGGCACAGTGACTATTGTGGTTTGCTTGAAACATGTTGGTATTACAGACTCAGACAGGGAGAGGTTGAAAATGTCAGTGAAGACACTTGCCAGTTGGCCAGCGCATGCTCGGAGTACATGTCCTGGTAGCGGGATTTCTTATAAGCTTCCGGGTTAGAGTCCCGCTCCTTGAAAGCGGCAACTCTACCCTTTAGCTCAGTGCGGATGTTGCCTGTAATCCATGGCTTCTGTTTGGGGTATGTACGTACAGTCACTGTGGGGACAACGTCATCGATTCCCTTATTCCATCGGAAGAATCCCGGAATATATTCCAGTCTGTGCTAGCAAAACAGTCCTGTAGCTTAGCATCTGCTTCATCTGACCACTTTTTTATTGACCGAGTCACTGGTGCTTCCTGCTTTAGTTTTTGCTTGTAAGCAGGAATCAGGAGGATAGAATTATGGTCATTTTTGCCAAATGGAGGAGGAGGAAGAGCTTTGTACGCATCTCTGTGTGTGGAGTAAAGGTGGTCTAGAGTTTTTTTCCGTCTGGTTGCACATTTAAAATCCTGGTAGAAATTAGGTAAAATGGATTTAAGTTTCCCTGCATTAAAGTCCCCGGCCACTATGAGCGCCGTCTCTGGATGAGCGTTTTCCTGTTTGCTTATGGCCGTATACAGTTAATTGAGTGTGATCTTAGTGCCAGCATCGGTTTGTGGTGATAAATAGACAGCTATGAAGAATATAGATGAAAACTCTTGTTAGATAGTGTGGTCTACAGCTTATCATTAGATACTCTACCTAAGGCGAGCAAAACCTTGAGACTTCCTTAGATATTGTGCACCAGCTGTTGTTTACAAATATACATAGACCGCCACCCCTTGTCTTACCAGAGGCTGCTGTTCTATCGTGCCGATACAGTGTATAACCCGCCAGCTGTATGTTATTCATGTCGTCGTTCAGCCACGACTCAGTGAAACATAAGATATTACAGTTTTTAATGTCCCGTCGGTAGGATTTACATGCTTGTAGTTCGTCCACTTTATTATCAAGCGATTGTACATAGGCCAATAGTATCGATGGCAAAGGCAGATTAGCCACTCGTCGCCGGCTCCTTACCAGTGTCACGATCGTTAGACGGAGTAGACCAAGGCGCAACGTTGAAAGCAAACATACTTTATTAATCGAATGATAACACGAACAGCAAAACAAAACAACAAACAATACGTGACATCCAAAGGACAAACCTAACTAGGAACAAACCAACTGGAAACAAGATCCCACAACTATTGTGGGAAAAACAGCCTCTATAAATATGGCTCCCAATCAGAGACAACCAGCAACAGCTGACACTCGTTGCCTCTGATTGGGAACCACTCAGCCAACACAGAAATACAATACATAGAATATACACACCCTGGCTCAACATATATAGTCCCCAGAGCCAGGGTGTGACAACCAGGCACCCCGATCTCCTTCCGTGATATCTCCTTTTCTTTCTACTGCGAATGATGGGGATGAGGGCCCTGTCGGGTGTCTGGAGCAAATCCCTCTCGTATGACTCATTAAATACAAATTATTAGTCCAGTTCAAGGTGAGTAATCGCTGTTCTGATGTCCAGAAGCTCTTTTCGGTCATAAGAGACGGTAGCAGCAACATTATTGCTGCTTTTTTCTTGTTTTCAAGTGAAGGTCTTTTAAGGGAGTATGCAAGCACACTCGTTCGGTTCGCTTAGCCGACTTCGGCTAGCCGCCAGCTGAACTAAAGCATGCTGACGCCTTAAGATATCAGGGTTGTTCCACCAATAAGAGTGCCTTTTGGGCAGTGTAATTTGGTCAAATTGACATTTACATTTCACCTCATTTTAACATTCTGTCATAAAGAGCACATGTTCAACTTCATTAAGAGGTTAAATACAAAAAATTACTATAGTAAGTGCCAAATAAATTAACAGGGTTGACCATAACAGGGTGGATGTTTTCATCTTAAATTAGCGATACATCCCCTTGTGACAGGGGGAATGGAAGCTTGTTGTGTGCAACAGGGGAGGATATTGAATTGCCATAATTTTCCAACATCACCATTGGTGCAGAGCCAGACTACTAATTATTATGCTACTTAATACATATAGCTACTGTATCTGGAAATAAGTTGTCACAAACAAATGGCTTTATTATATTTTATTTTTCAAAGAGTTGTGCCAGCAGAAAAAAAATATGGTGGTGCTTTAATGGTCAGATCAATTGCAAATAGTTTCAATCAAAGTTATTCCTGAATAATGCTTATAGTGAAAATGCATTCCATTAGGCTAAATTGTCCATTGAGAGATATAGACATTCCTTCCTTCACAATATGTCACAGGCATTTGATCAACCGTCTGTCGGTGTGGTGTGGTTGTTGTTTATCTCATAAAGAATTTGAGACAGTAAATTGGTCTTCCTTTGACCTGGGGTTGATAACCGCTCTTGGTTTTCCTCTTTTCTGAGAACTGGAGATGGAAACCTGTTTGTTAGTCCTCCTCTAACTTCTCCACCACTTTGCGGAGCTTGTCAACCAACACTGTGGAACAGAAACTTGATTACTCAATCTGTCCTGGGTATGATAACACCTCTTAATGATGATTATAATGATGGAAATAAGAAACAAGGATAACTGAGAGGACAAATAGAAATCAATATGGACAGGTGAAATTATTGTATGTAGGGGTACAGTATATCATACAGTGCTCTCCGTAATGATTGGGACAGTGAAGCATTTTTTCTTATTTTGGCTCTATACTCCAGAAGTTTGGATTTGAAATCAAACAATGACTATGAGGTTAAAGTGCAGATTGTCAGGCAAACTGTTTAGAAATTACAGCACTTTTTGTACATAGTCCACCCATTTCAGGGCACCAAAATTATTGAGACAAATTCACTTATGTGCATTAAAGTAGTAAAAAGTTAAGTATTTGGTTCCATATTCATAGCACGCAGTGACTACATCAATCAAGTTGGTATGATATTTGTGGGTCTAACTTTCTCACTCACCATTATTCACGATAAATTCAGGATTATACATAATCATGGTAGCATCCACATGAATGTAGAAGTTTTCAGAAACATATTCTATTCACAATAGAAGTCTCAAAATGACAATACATTATTTACCATTCATTTCTATTGGGCACAAAATAATCTGAAACACAACCAAAACAAACAGCAAATGCATCCAAAAAATTTGTAGAGTCACAAGCTTCATGTAGTCATTGCATGCTATGAATATGGGACCAAATACTTCACTTTTTACATTATTTATACCTTCCTTCTAGGCGGAGTCAACTCCTTGCACATCTAGACAGCCAATACATCTCTGTTGCTAGTCAGGAACTTAATTGGTTCCTCTCACTGGTGTAGTCATGGCCCTGCCTCATGCTAGACCCTTCGTGGGCGTGGAAGTATGTGTGTGTGAGATAGGACTGTTCCTTCTCACTTCATCTGACCTGACCTCGGGCCGAATTACTCGCGCCTCCCTAATCCACGACTGTCCTACTTTATCAGTGACTGAAACCAGACTGTTGCCCTTTGCCTCATTCCTTAGGAGCCATGAGATTTAACAATAACATCTTTTGACAGAATGTAAACTTTCTGCACTCCCTCGTCTCAGTGTGTAACTTTCCATACACCTAGTTCTTATCCATCCTCCATTGACCCCAACATATACATTCCTTTTACATGTACAGTAATCAATAAGTTCTATTCTGGTAACATTAATAAGTATATTTCAAGCTAGAATCCAACACCACGTAGTCATTGTTTGATTTCAAATCCAAACTTTTAGAGTATAGAGCCAAAAGAAGAAAAACTGCTTCACTGTCCCAATAATTACAGTGGGCGCTCTATACAGGTAGCTTAGTGGGTAAGAGCGTTGTGCCAGTAACCGAAAGGTCGCTGGTTCTAATCCCCGAGCCGACTAGGTGAAAAATCTGTCGATGTGCCCTTAAGCAAGGCACTTAACCCTAATTGCTCATGGAAGTCGCTCTGGATAAAAGCGTCTGCTAAATGACTAAAATGTAAAATGTAAATTTTATCTAGGCCTATGAGTTGTGTGTGTTGAAGGTATTACCTCCAGCCGTTGGCCTTTGGAAGCTGTCGTAGGAGCGACAGTCGTTGATCAGTTCTCCCAACTGTTTAGGGCAACCTTCAGGAAGAGGTTCAGTATATTTGTCTTTACACACCCTCTGATACACCTCTTTGTCTGAGCAGTCTGATCAGAAGTACAAGAGAAAACAGAAATGGAATGATACATTTCTAAATATGACAGAGCAAGCAAATGTTTATAGAGGGAGCGAAAACCCAACCATGCTATTTCCAGATATACAGTATCATTGGTATTGCTGATAGTGTTTGTTACACACAGTACTTTCACTAATTGACACACACCTCTGAAAGGAATCTTGCAGGTTGCAATCTCCCAAAGGACAATACCAAAACTGCAAAGAACACGACAATTTAAACAGAGTGAAATTGCAGTAGACTGAGGCCTGAAGGGCCTACATTAGAACAACAGAGACCATTTCAACATAGAAAATGTACAGTGCCTTCAGAAAGTATTCATACCCCTTAACTTATTCCACATTTTGTTGTGTTACAGCGTGAATTCAAAATTGATTAAATATATTATTTTTCTCACCCATCTACACACAATACCCCATAATGACAAAGTGAAAATATGTTTTTTTAGAAATTACTGCACATTTATTGAAAATGAAATACAGAAATAATTCATTTACATAAGTATTCACACCCGAGTCAATGATATAATCACCTTTGGCAGCGATTACAGCTGTGAGTCTTTCTGGGGAAGTCTAAGAGCTTTACACACCTGGATTGTACAATATTTGCACATTATTATCTGAAAGATTCTTCAAGCTCTGTCAAGTTGGTTGTTGATCATTGCTAGACAGACATTTTCAAGTCTTGCCATTGATTTTCAAGGTGATTTAAGTCAAAACTGTAACTAGGCCACTCAGGAACATTCAATGTCGTCTTGGTAAGCAATTCCAGTGTTTATTTGGCCTTGTGTTTTAGGTTATTATCCTGCTGAAAGGTGAATTTGTCTCCCAGTGTCTGTTGGAAAGCAGGCTGAGCCAGGTTTTCCTCTACACTCCTAGAAAAAAAAGGTTCCATAAGGGTTCTTCGGCTGTCCCCATAGGAGAAGCCTTTTTTGGGTCTAGGAAGAACCCTTTTTGGTTCCACGTCGAACCCTTTTGGGTTCCATTTAGAACCCTCTGTGGAAAGGGTCCTACATGGAACCCCAAAAGGGTTCTACCAGGAACCAAAAGGGTTCTACCTGGAACCAAAAAGGGTTCTTCAAAGGGTTCTCCAATGAGGACAACCGAATAACCATTTTAGGTTCTAGATAGCACGTTCTTTCTAAGAGTGTAGGATTTTGCCTATGCTTAGCTCTGTTCCGTTTCTTTTTATCCCAAAGAAACTCCCTAGTACTTGCCGATGACAAGCATACCCATAACCAAGGGTTGGAACCGGTTCAGGAAACAGAACCTGTACCGAAAGTGATCTATACCGGAACAGAACCGTTATTTTAAAAGCATGGGAATCAGTTAATAACATTATTTTACGCTCTGGGATGCATGCTTTGGAATATGTTTTATTCTGTACAGGCTTCCTTCTTTTCATTCTGTCATTTAGGTTAGTATTGTGGAGTAACTACAATGTTGTTGATCCATCCTCAGTTTTCTCTTATCACAGCCATTAAACTCTGTAACTGTTTTAAAAGTCGCCACTGGCCTCATGGTGAAATCCCTTAGTGGTTTTCTTCCCCTCCGGCACCTGAGTTAGGAAGGACGCCTGTATCTTTGTAGTGACTGGGTGTATTGATACACCATCCAAAGTGTAATTAATAACTTCACCACGCTCAAAGAGATATTCTGTGTCTGCTTTTTAAAATTTGTATCCATCTTCCAATAGGTGCCTTTCTTTGCGAGGCATTGGACAACCACCCTGGTCTTTGTGGTTGAATCTGTGTTTGAAATTCACTGCTCGACTGAGGGACCTAACAGATAATTGTATACAGTGGGCTCCAAAATTACTGGCACCCCTGACTGGCAATGCACAAACAATACTTCATTATGCCATCAATCTTAACCAGTGCCCCTGGACCTCTGGAATTAAAACAGCCCCAAAACATCACTGACCCACCATCATATTTTACCGTGGGTATGAGGTGCCTCTCCTTGTATGCATCTCTGTTTCGACGCCAAACATGCCGATGCTGTTTCTGACCAAAACGTTCAATTTTGGTCTCATCTGACCAGAGCACCTTCTTCCAGTCATAATTTAAATGACGTTTGGCAAACTCCAAGCACTTGCGTCTGTGTCTTGTGGTCAGAAAGGGCTTTCTTCTGGCAACCTTTCCAAAGAGCCTGTGCTTGTGGAGGTGGCATCTGATTGTGCTTTTTGAAACCTGGTGACCCCAAGATGCCACCAAGGCCTGCAATTCTTTCACAGTGATTCTTGGGGATTTTGTTGCTTCTCTCACCATCCTCCTCCCTATCCTGGGGGGCAAAATGCATTTGCGTCCTCTACCCGTGAGGTTTTCAACTGTTCCATATCTTTAAAAAAATGTAATAATTGCCCTGACAGTGTTCTGTAGTATATTCAATTGTTTGTGGATCTTCTTGTTGCCATTACCAGATTTATGAAGGTCTACAACCATGTCTCTTTTGAACTGCCCGTTCTTTTGTTTTCTTCATGGTTTGGATGACAAAGGGATATTGCATGCGTGTTACCTAATTTTTATACCCTAGTGAAACAGGAAGTGATGTAATGGCTCATATAGTTCCTTAAGACTTAGATAAACTTAAATAAGTGGAATTTTATTCTTGGTTAAATTTTGGTAGATGTTATTTACAATAATCTTTAAGGGTGCCATTCATTGTGAAACCTTGATTTGGAGGACATTGATTTTTAATTAAAATGAATAAATTATTTTGGTGGGTTCCATTGGAACATTAATATAGTACAGTATTTCTCACATGTTGGTATTTTGAGTTTCTCTCTATAATTATATTGTAAGTCTTGTTTGTGCATTGCCAGTCAGGGGTGCCAGTCATTTTGGAGCCCACTGTATGTGGGGTACGGAGATGAGGTAGTCATTAAAAAGTCATGTTAAACACAATCATTGCACACAGATTCCATGCAACTTATTAAGTGACTAGTTAAGCACATTTTTACTCCTGAACTTATTTTAGGCTTGCCATAACAAAGGGGTTGAATACTTATTGACTCAACACATTTCAGCTTTTCATTTTTTATACATTTTTTAAAACCTAATTCTACTTTGACATTATGGGGAATTGTGTGTATGCCAGTGACACAAAATCTCAATTTAATCCATTTTAAATTCTGTAACACAACAAAATGTTGAAAAAGTCAAGGGGTGTGAATACTTTCTGAAGGCACAGTAATGAGTTTTATGTGATTTTACATTCATGGTTCAGTGGTTGAGAGTGTGTAGTATTTTGGCTTGAAGCTGACCTGTACATCTCACATTCCTTGTTGTATTTATGGTTAATATTCTCAAGCTGCTGAGGGGAGCTGTAGCAGAAAGAGCTTCGATTGCTGTCCTTAGTCCTCTTCAATGACGTCTCTGTTTTGGCCAGCTCAAAACCTCCCAGCTAACCATGTACAAAGGAAAACCGAAAATTACATTGAGATAGAGTACTTCACCTATCACTTTGTAGTGTCAAACACACATGGATGTCTACAGGACTGCATTGAACCTCATACCTTCACTCTGTACCCGGTATCTACCAGGAACTTGCTGCTGTTGATGCATCCATGCACTTTAAACTTCTCCTCAGACTGGTGCAATCTACAGTTAGAGAGGGATTAGCTAGTCATGACAGCTCAATGTGATTAGGATACACTTTCGCTTTCTGTGAACTTTTGTAAGAGAGGCGCAGGGCACTGATACAGTGTACCCATTATTTTAGAGAAGAAGAAACACCAGAGCATACTGGATAGTATTGGTGGATAGAAGTTTAAGTAGTTGAATCATAAGCTGCATGAATAGGATCCAACGTTCCTCTGTCGATTTAGGCAAAATTGTACCTGACGTTACCAATGACATGTGGCTGTGGCAGGGCAATCAGAGATGCGACATTATTAGCCAGTTTTAGGCGTGGCATTCCACCATGCTGGCGGAATCCTTTCATGTGCACCAACACTTCATGTTGAAGGTGTCTGTACTTGTTGCGACAGAGACGTGGCATATTGGCATAATATATATATTTGAGCATCATGTAGTAGCCTAAGCCTATTGATGTTACATTGAGCTGGGTGAATGGAATATGAATGACAGTCATCCAAGAGACTGTAATAGAAATAAGGCAATGCTCATAAAAAATGTTTTCGTCCTCCCTCATCATAAATGGCACTGACTGCCAATGATATGAGGTTGCTACAACCTGGCCTATGAATGAAAGTTCACAACGTAGGTGCACAGGTTGAGAGAAATGTGAGTAATCAAGATGACAGACATTGACACATTCAATACCGCCTTGCACAATTTTGCCTGCATCTAGATGATCTAGGGTGTAATCATTAGTCCAACAGCTGCAAACAAGAGTTTCTATTGGACAAATGCAGGTATGTTTATCCCCGTTTCGTTCCATTTGCTTTCGTTTAAGAATACACCCGATCACATGCAAACACAGTTCACTTTCATAGCAGCCACATACAAACAGCCCCAGACCATTATACCTCCTCCACCAAACTTTACAGTTGGCACTACGCATTCGGGCAGGTAGCGTTCTCCTGGAATCAGCCAAACCCAGATTAGTCCGTCGGACTGCCAGATTATGAAGTGTGATTTAGTACAATGGCGGTGAGCTTTACACCACTCCAGCCGACGCTTTGCATTGCACATGTTGATCTTAGGCTTGTGTGCGGCTGCTCGGTCATGGAAACCCATTTCATGAAGCTCTGTACGAACAGTTCTTGTGCTGACGTTGCTTCCAGAGGCAGTTTGGAACTCGGTAGTGAGTGTTGCAACTGAGGACAGAAGATTCTTACACACTACACGCCTAAGCACTCGGTGGTCCCGTTATGTGCGCTTGTGTGGCCTACCACTTTGCGGCTCAGCCGTTGTGGCTCCTAGACGTTTCCACTTCACAATAACAGGGCAGAAATTTTGAAAACTGACTTGTTGGAAAGGTGGCAACCTATGACGGTGCCTCATTGAATGTCACTGAGCTCTTCAGTAAGGTCATTCTACTGCCAATGTTTTTCTATGGAGATTGCAAGGCTGTGTGCTCAATATTATACACCTGTCAGCAACGGGTGTGGCTGAAATAGCCGAATCTACTAATTTGAAGGGGTGTCCTCATATATACAGTGTGTGTGTGTGTGTGTATATACAGTGAGGGGAAAAAAGTATTTGATCCCCTGCTGATTTTGTACGTTTGCCCACTGACAAAGAAATGATCGGTCTATCATTTAAAATAGTAGGTTTATTTGAACAGTGAGAGAAAGAATAACAACAACAAAAATCCAGAAAAACGCATGTCAAAAATGTTATAAATTGATTTGGATTTTAATGAGGGAAATAAGTATCTGCAAAACAAAATACTTAGTACTTGGTGGCAAAACCCTTGTTGGCAATCACAGAGGTCAGACGTTTCTTGTAGTTGGCCACCAGGTTTGCACACATCTCAGGAGGGATTTTGTCCCACTCCTCTTTGCAGATCTTCTCCAAGTCATTAAGGTTTCGAGGCTGACGTTTGGCAACTCAAACCTTCAGCTCCCTCCACAGATTTTCTATGGGATTAAGGTCTGGAGACTGGCTAGGCCACTCCAGGACCTTAATGTGCTTCTTCTTGAGCCACTCCTTTGTTGCCTTGGCCGTGTGTTTTGGGTCATTGTCATGCTGGAATACCCATCCACGACCCATTTTTAATGCCCTGGCTGAGGGAAGGAGGTTCTCACCCAAGATTTGACGTACATGGCCCCGTCCATCGTCCCTTTGATGAGGTGAAGTTGTCCTGTCCCCTTAGCAGAAAAACACCCCCAAAGCATAATGTTTCCACCTCCATGTTTGACGGTGGGGATGGTGTTCTTGGGGTCATAGGCCGAGAGAGATTGACAGTTTTTGTGTTTCATCCATTTGCGAATAATCGCACCAACTGTTGTCACCTTCTCACCAAGCTGCTTGGCGATAGTCTTGTAGCCCATTCCAGCCTTGTGTAGGTCTACAATCTTGTCCCTGACATCCTTGGAGAGCACTTTGGTCTTGGCCATGGTGGAGAGTTTGGAATCTGATTGATTGCTTCTGTGGACAGGTGGGTGGTGTAGTGTGTTGGTAGTGAGGTCCTCCACCCTCCAGGTCTCCAGGGCTTGGTGTCTGCTGTGGAGTGTCCAGGTGTGGGGCTGGAGGGGGTCAAATACTTATTTCCCTCATTAAAATGCAAATCAATTCATAACATTTTTTACATGCGTTTTTCTGGATTTTTTTGTTGTTATTCTGTCTCCCACTGTTCAAATAAACCTATCATTAAAATTATAGACTGATCATTTCTTTGTCAGTGGGCAAACGTACAAAATCAGCAGGGGATCAAATACTTTTTTCCCTCACTGTATATACACACACACACACAGAACCAGTCAAAAGTTTGGACACACCTACTCATTCAAGTGTCTTTCTTTAATTTTACTATTTTCTACATTGTAGAATTATAGTGAAGACATCAAAATTATTAAATAACACATATGGAATCATGTAGTAAAAAAAAAAGTGTTAAACAAATCAAAATATATCTAATATTTTAGATTCTTCAAAGTAGCCACCGGTTGCCTTGATGACAGCTTTGCACACTCTTGGCATTCTCTCAACCAGCTTCATGAGGAATTCTTTTCCAACAGTCTTGATGGAGTTCCCACATATGCTGAGCACTTGTTGGCTGCTTTTCCTTCACTCTGCGGTCCAACTCATCCCAAACCATCTCAATTGGGTTGAGGTCAGGTGATTGTGGAGGCCAGGTCATCTGATGCAGCACTCCATCATCCTCCTTGGTCAAATAGCCCTTACACAGCCTGGAGGTGGTTTTGGGGTAATTGCCCTGTTGAAAAACAAATGGTAGTCCCACTAAGCGCAAACCAGATGGGATGGCGTATCGCTGCAAAATGCTGTGGTAGCCATGCTGTTTAAGTGTGCCTTGGATTCTAAATAAATCACAGACAGTGTCACCAGCAAAGCACCCCCAAACCATCACACCTCCTCCTCCATGCTTCATGTTGGGAACCACACGTGGAAATCATCCGTTCACCTACTCTGCGTCTCACAAAGACACGGCGGTTGAACCAAAAATCTCTAATTTGGACTCATCAGACCAAAGGACAATGTTCATTGCTCGTGTTTCTTGGCCCAAGCAAGTCTCTTCTTATTGGTGTCCTTTAGGAGTGGTTTCTTTGCAGCAATTCGACCATGCGCTTTAATTATTTGTTAATTTTATTTTGTATTATTTTATGATTTTCTTTTGGTATTCTTTCTTTAAAAATGCATTGTTGGTTAAAGGCTTGTAAGTAAGCATTTCACTGTAAGGTCTACACCTGTTGTATTCGGCGCATGTGACAAATAACATTTTATTTTATTTGATGAAGGCCTTATTAACACAGTCTCCTCTGAACAGTTGATGTTGAGATGTGTCTGTTACTTGAACTCCGTGAATCATTTATTTGGGCTGCAATCTGAGGTGCAGTTAACTCTAATGAACTTATCCTCTGCAGCAAAGGTAACTCTGGGTCTTCCATTCCTGTAGCTGTCCTCATGAGAGCCAGTTTAATCATAGCGCTTGATGGTTTAAGAAGGATAGAAATTCCACAAATTAACTTTTAACAAGGCACACCTGTTAATTGTATTGCATTCCAGGTGACTACCTCATGAAGCTGGTTGAGAGAATGCCAAGTGTGCAAAGCTGTCATCAAGGCAAAGGGTGGCTATTTGAAGAATCTCAAATATAAAATATATTTTGATTTGTTTAACACTTTTTAGGTTACTACATGATTCCATATGTGTTATTTCATAGTTTTGATGTCTACACTATTATTCTACAATGTAGAAAATAGTAAAAAATAAAGAAAAACCCTGGAATGAGTGTGTGTCCAAACTTTGGACTGGTACTGTATATATACTGTAAATATAAATAAGATAAAAGGAGAGAAAGGGAGAAAGAGAGACTTATTCAACTAAAGAAATTCAATATAACACATTTATGGCAAAGATATGATAGAGATGGTGATCCGTGCGTCATGTCATGTGTAATTGGTGTACTGTCTGGTTTCATGTGTGTACAAGGTAAAGTGATTCATTTCTATAGAGGTACTGTATAACTGTAAGTAGGTTGGCATTTATTGTCATGAATCTTGCCCTGGTAGCAGCTCTGCAGAGTGGTCACTAGCTGGCACAGCCACAAAGTCATAAAATCTATTTTATACGTAACCTTAACCCAAACCTTAACCACACTGCTAACCCTAATGCATAAAGAAATACCTTAAATTAAGACCAAAAAGCAGCTTGCCCATCTAGCCCATCATTACTGACTCCAGGTCAAGATTCATGAGAATAAACATCAAACTGCTACCTGTAGAGACCCTGTGCTGCGTCCAGACTCATGCGAGCCTTTCTGTCCCAGAGCAGGTTGCTTTGGGAAGCCAGCACCTCTCTCAGACTGCCCTTCTCACAAAACTCCATGACAATGAGGAAGTTTGGATTGGGTCCTACAGGACAACAAGGGTAGAGAAGATCATTATAAATGCAACAAGGGCACATCATCACATTTTGATATCATATCCTGCAATCACATAGTGATTATATCCTGTCTTATATTTGTTCAGCAACTATTTCACATACTGTAAAACAGCTTACTCACCACTCTCGTCCTGGACACAGATCCCAAACATTCGCAAGATGTTTGGTGACTCAAAGCGTTTCATAGTCTCCACTTCCTTTTTAAAGATGCTTCTCACTTGACTGTGTGGGACAAACATAACCGATTAAACAAATAGATGTTTAGCACTGAAGTTGATATTACAAGACCTCTCAGACATCTTATATGCTATGCTACATACCTCATGCTTGTGCTCCTTGAGTAGGTGTATCTTTTGATGGCCACTGGGAATTTGTTGTACTCTCCTTTGAATATCTCTGAGTTGTCATTTTTGATGAAGGGCTCTTTGGGCACGTCGTAGATCAGCTCCTCTGGCTTGATCTCTCGGATGTCTTGATTAAAAATACTGGGCTTCATTACTGTCAATGGGAAACACAACAAAGTCAAACACAACAAAGCCACTCCTGTACTCCCTGTTCACCCATGACTGCGTGTCCAAGCACGCCTCCAACTCAATCATGAAGTTTGCAGATGACACAACAGTAGTAGGCTTGATTACCAACAATGACGAGACAACCTACAGGGAGGAGGTGAGGGCTCTGGGAGTGTGGTGCCAGAAAAATAACCTCTCACTCAACGTCAACAAAACAAAGGAGATGATCGTGGACTTCAGGAAACAGCAGAGGGTGCAACCCCCTATCCACATTGACGGGACCGCAGTGGAGATGGTGGAAAGCTTCAAGTTCCTTGGCGTACACATCACTGACAAACTGAAATTGTCCACCCACGCAGACAGTGTGGTGAAGAAGGCGCAACAGAGCCTCTTCAACCTCAGGAGGCTGAAGAAATTTGGCTTGGCACCTAAAACCCTCACAAACTTTTACAGATGCACAATTGAGAGCATCCTGTCGGGCTGTATCAACGCCTGGTATGGCAACAGCACCGCCCGCAACGGTAGGGCTCTCCAGAGGGTGGTGCGGTCTGCCCAACGCATTACCGGGGTCAAACTACCCGCCCTCCAGGACACCTTCAGCACCCGATGTCAAAGGAAGGCCAAAAAGATAACAAAACAAATGTATGAATTATACATGTTGTAGAATGAAACACCTATATGCCCTATATGCCTATGGATTAAGAACAAATTCAAGGGTTAAAACAGAGCCATGATGAAATGGCTCTCTAGGTATTTCTCCATTACATATATTATAATATGCTTAACAATAGTAGAGACATTTCTTTAGTGCAAATGCTGTGCTTCTGAGAAAGGATGGTTCCCTCTAGCTACCTGCAGCTGGTCTGGGTGTGTAGTCAAGGACATGGGATGGAGATAAACTTCAGAAACAGATAGACCTGTATAGACCTGTATTGTTTCTTGTTGCTTCAGAGTAACCCGGTCACACGGTTAAAACAAAGAGCCTTAGAGTAACCACAGTTTTTCAGTTCATCCTGTCTTTTACTATCTTCCAAGGGTGCAGCTGTGTGGAGATATGAGTAGCAACAGAACTAACGTTTTCACTTGTTTGTGCGCTATGACCCGATACACATAGCCACATACACATAGTCACAAGAAGAAACCATAGTGGCTCAAGGTCCAGGGAGGGTGGCTGTTTGGATAAAGAGGGGGTTCAGATATGATATGAAAAGGAGACCAAGCAGACATGGGGATAGACAGGTAAGAAGCCAATTGTTCAGTACACTCCCAAGTAGACTATAAGTTAAACACATTCTTCAGTAGACTATAAGTTGAACATAGTTAAATATTTTTAGAATATAAAGTTAAAACATAGTTAATCACAAAGACAAGCAGTAAGACTAAGTGAAACAGAGTGTGGTACAGAGTGGTACACAAGGAGGGAGCCTGAGCCAGAGTCAGGACATGGCTCCTGGGAATGGGCCTGCTCATACTTACAATGTGTGGGAAATATACACTGTGTGCACAATTATTAGACAAGTCAGTATTTTCACCATATCATCATTATTATGCATATTTCACAACTCCAAGCTGTATAAACTGGAATGCTTATTGGATTTAAGCATATCAGGTGATGTGTATTTGTGTAATGAGGGAGGGTGTGGCCTAAGGAGATCAACACCCTATATCAAGAGGTGTATAATTATTAGGCAGCTTCTTTTCCTCAGGCAAAATGGGCCAAAAAAGAGATTTAACTCACTCTGAAAAGTCAAAAATTGTAAAAAGTATTTCAGAGGGATGCAGCACTCTTGAAATTGCTAAGATATTGGGGCGTGATCACAGACCCATCAAAAGTTGTGTTGCAAATAGTCAACAGGGTCGCAAGAACCGTGTTGAGAAAAAAAGACGCAAATTAACTGCCAAAGATTTGAGAAGAATCAAACGTGAAGCTACCAGGAACCCATTATCCTCCAGTGCTGTCATATTCCAGAACTGCAACCTCCCTGGAGTGCCCAGAAGTACAAGGTGTTCAATGCTCAGAGACATGGCCAAGGTAAGGAAGGCTGAAACCTGACCTCCACTGAACAAGACACATAAGTTGAAACGTCAAGACTGGGCCAAGAAATATCTGAAGACAGATTTTTCAAAGGTTTTATGGACTGATAAGATGAGTGACTCTTGACAGACCAGATGGATGGGCCCGTGGCTGGATCAGTAACGGGCACAGAGCTCCACTTCGACTCAGATGCCAGCATGGTGGAGGTGGGGTACTGGTATGGGCTGGTATTATTAAAGATGAGCTAGTTGGACCTTTTCGGGTTGAAGATGGACTCAAACTCAACTCCCAAATTTACTGCCAGTTTTTAGAAGACACTTTCTTCAAGCAGTGGTACAGGAAAAAGTCTGCATCTTTCAAGAAGACCATGATTTTTATGCAGGACAATGCTCCATTGCATGCATCGAAGTACTCCACTGCGTGGCTAGCCAGTAAAGGCCTTAAAGATGAAAGAATAATGATATGGCCCCCTTCCTCACCTGACCTAAACCCTATTGAGAACTTGTGGTCCCTTCTTAAACGGTCGATTTACGGTGAAGGAAAACAGTACACCTCTCTGGCCAGTGTCTGGGAGGCTGTGGTTGCTGCTGCACAAAAAGTTGATCGTCAAGAGATCAAGAAACTGACAGACTCCATGGATGGAAGGTTTATGACTGTTATTGAAAAGAAGGGTGGCTATATTGGTCACAGATTATTTTTTTATGTCAGAAATGTTTATTTGTAAATTTTGAGTTGTTTGTTTATTATTCTCACTTTAACAGATGAAAATAAACAAGTGACATGGGGAACTTTTCGTTTTTCATTTAGTTGCATAATAATTCTGCACACTAATAGTTGCCCAATAATTGTGCACACAGATATTCTCCAAAGAAAGCCAAAACCTCACTTTTACTTTCTTAAATATTCAGGTTTGAGGTTTATTAACATTTTGGATTGACCGAGAGCACAGTAGTTGTTCAATAATAAAATGAATCCTCAAACATACAACTTGCCTAATAATTGTGCACACATTGTACACTATGCATGAGAACTGTACATGTCTAAGAATTGATTATACTGCTATACATGAGGCCATGCATAAGGAATGTCTTAAACGTATATGGTTGAGAATAGGTTATGGACCTGCCCTGTTTAAACCATATTTAAGTATTGATTGATATGTTTTAGAATAAACAGAGCAGAGCCAGGAGATGGCTCTGTTATTTTTTACATGAGAAAGCTTGGTCTTGCCACTATTGTTTCCAAAACTGAATACATAGGAGGAGGAGGAGTCAGATTTCGCCACTATCATAAATTAAGAGAGTGGGGGGAGCAGTCAAAATATGATTTGGAGACAATGGTGGAAGAACTAAACAGGTAGGGATTAAGCTAAAAAGTATGTCAAATGTGCAGGAATAGAACTGTATATAAAAAGTGTTAGGAATTCAGGTGCTCTGCAGACCAGCTCGGCTTTGTTGCTTTGTGTAATAAAGTCTATATTGATTCTACAAAAACTCTGAAAGTACTGTTTGTTTTAATAAGTATAGGGATAATTTTCCACAACAATAATCAAAGACATCAACCACCTGAGCCACTGCCTGTTCACCCCACTATCATCCAGAAGGAGAGGTCAGTACAGGTGCATCAAAGCTGGGACGAGAGACTGAAAAACTGCTTCTATCTCAAGGCCATCAGACTGTTAAACAGCCATCACTAGCATATTAGAGGCTGCTGCCTATAGACAGACTAGAAATCACTGGCCACTATAAGAAATGGAACACTAGCCACTTGTCACGAATACAGCCGAGGCTGCCCCTCCTCCTTGCTCGGGCAGGCTTCTGCGTTCGTCGTCACCGGAGTACTAGCTGCCACCGATCGATGTTTCTGTGTTACACTAGTCTTGTCTTTATTAATCACACCTGTTACCCATTATGCTTATTTGTGTCCCTATAATTACCTCTGTTTTCCCTCCTGAGTTTGTGCGTGATTGTCTGTTGTTTTACGTTGTTTGGTGAGCTGTTCTGCTCTTCCCTGCGTGGAGGGTTTGTTATGGTTTACTTTTGTTTAGTAACTCCATTCATTTTCTCAGTTCTGTGTCCTGCGCCTGATTCCGTTTCACCACTTCACCCAGACGTTGACAGAATCACGCACCACCTATGGAGTCAGCAGGCACATCCGATCCCAGCGCCTCGGTGGAGGAACGCATCCAGCAGCACTCGACCATGCTGCAGGCTTTAGGTTCGGCTATGGATCGAGTGGTGAACACCATGGATCGATGGGAGAGAAGTGGGTTTCCTACACTTCTCCCCCATCAAGACCATCAAACCCTGGATCCAGTGGAATTCGGCTCTCGCTCCCGAGGGAATATGATGGGACAGCTGCCGGGTGTAAGGGTTTCCTGCTCCAGGTGGAGCTCTACCTGGCAACCATCCACCTGGCTCCCTCAGGATACTGGAGCGTGTCCGCCCTCATCTCCTGTATGTCGGGCAGAGCGCTGGAATGGGCCAACGCGGAGTGGGGTGGAATAGACGCTGAGTCCATACGTTACAAGGATTTCACCCGCCGTTTCCGGGCAGTATTCGATCATCATAGTGTCTGATCGGGGTCCCCAGTTTACATCAAGGGTCTGGAAGGCGTTCATGGACCATCTGGGGGTCTCGGTCAGCCTGACCTCAGGGTTTCACCCCGAGAGTAATGGGCAGGTGGAGAGAGTAAACCAGGATGTGGGTAGGTTTCTGAGGTCATATTGCCAGGACCGGCAGGGGGATTGGTCAGTTTACATCCCCTGGGCAGAGATGGCACAAAATTCCCTCCGCCACTCCTCCACTGACCTGTCTCCCTTTCAGTGTGTACTAGGTTACCAGCCGGTCCTGGCACCATGGCATCAGAGCCAGATCGAGGCACCTGCGGTGGATGAATGGTTTCGGCGCTCGGAGGAGACATGGTACGCTGCCCATGTACGCCTGCAAAGGGCTATTAGGAGACAGAAGGCGAGTGCCGACCGCCACCGCAGTGAGGCTCCGGTGTATGCACCGGGGGACCGGGTCTGGCTCTCGACCCGAAACCTGCCCCTTCGCCTGCCCTGCCGGAAGCTGGGTCGGCGGTTTGTGGGGCCCTTTAAAGTCCTGAGGAGGTTGAACAAGGTTTGTTATAGGTTACAACTCCCCCTGATTACCGTATTAACCCCTCGTACCATGTGTCTCTCATCAGGCCGGTGGTAGCTGGTCCGCTCCAGGAGTCTGAGGTGCGGGAGGTTCCTCCGCCCCCATTGGACATCGAGGGGGCACCGACGTACTCGGTCTGTTCCATTCTGGTTTCGAGGCGTCGGGTGGGAGGCCTGCAGTATCTCGTGGAGTGGGAGGGGTACGTTCTGGAGGAACGGAGCTGGGTTCCCAGGAGGGCCATCCATCGTCGTCATCTGACTCGCCCTGCTCCGCGTCTTCCTGGCCGTCCCCGAGGCCAGTGTCGACGCATGGCTGGAGCCGCGCGTCGGGGGGGGGGGTACTGTCACGAATACAGCCGAGGCTGCCCCTCCTCCTTGCTCGGGCAGGCTTCGGCGTTCGTCGTCACCGGAGTACTAGCTGCCACCGATCAATGTTTCTGTGTTACACTAGTCTTGTCTTTATTAATCACACCTGTTACCCATTATGCTTATTTGTGTCCCTATAATTACCTCTGTTTTCCCTCCTGAGTTTGTACGTGATTGTCTGTTGTTTTACGTCATTTGGTGAGCTGTTGTTCTGCTCTTCCCTGCGTGGAGGGTTTGTTATGGTTTACTTTTGTTTAGTAAATCCATTCATTTTCTCAGTTCTGTGTCCTGCGCCTGATTCCGTTTCACCACTTCACCCAGACGTTGACACCACTTTAATAATGTTTACATATCTTGCATTACTCATCTCATTGTATATACTGTATTCTATACTATTCTACTGTATCTTAGTCCATGCCGCTCTGACATCGCTCGTTCATATATGTATTTATTCTAAATTCATTCCTTACTTAGATTTGTGTGTATTGGGTATATGTTGTGAAATTATTAGATATTACTTGTTAAATATTACTGCACTGTCGGAGCTAGGAGCACAAGCATTTCGCTACACCCGCAATGACATCTGCTAAACACGTGTGTGACCAATAAAATTTGATTTGAGATCACATCAAACCAATAACACAGAGAACAAGATATCACAGCACATCGTCACACAAAATACATTGAGGATGGATAGACCATGGGATGCTTGCCTGATGTAAGATGCAAAACTGTGCTGATAGGATATACTCACAGTGTCCTTTATCATCAGGTGCAGGTTGAAGTCAGTAAGAAATTAGAAACAGCAACAGTTGCTCAGATTCCAAATTAACAAGTACAGTTTGTAACAACAATTAATCTATAGAGGCTTACTTACAGGTTTCCAACATGGCTTTGATGTCTTTCACATCTTTTTCGGTGGAGTCGACTTTCTCACGCACTGCGCCCACACTTTCCTTCGTGTCCTCCGCCAGAGACTGTAGCACTGTGGGACATAACAGTAACACACACAGCTAAATTTGGCGTAGTCAGCAGAATCAACAACTCAAGCTTTCCCTGCCTGCTCATACGGGGAGGCCACTTGATTATGACTGAAAACGGCATGGTAGAGCTGTCTCACATTTCTGCAGCTCCAGACGATCACTCTCCCTGTCAGCCTCATCCTCTCTCCGTCGTGTCGCCTCTCGAAACACCAGAAGTAGCTTGTTCCTCTGATCCACCTGCAGGGCTAGCGACAGCACCTGAGCCACATCATTCAGCCGCTCATTTAAACTCCCAAAATCATCTCCTTGGTCGTAGGCCTTCAGGATGCGCTTCAGGTAGCTGGTGCAGGAGTATTTCTTAACCACGTCCTGGGCATATTCCAGGGTGAGTTTGAGCTCGTATAGGCCGTTCTCCACAGGAACAAGCTTTTGCCCCAGTCCCTTCACCTTAACTGCTCTCACCAGCTCTTCCAAGGCTTTTATGCGCTGGGCCAAACGCTGACAGCGCTTCTTATTGGCTTTCACTTCACCACATAGAGAGTAAAGCTTCTCCGCTATGCCCAAGATGGGATCTATGATGTCCATGGCTGGAGAGAGAATAGTGGATTAAGAAATGCATTAGACAAGGTTTTCCCAAAAAATAGCTCTGAGAAAGTCCATCTACCGTAGCAGTATACTAAACTGTCGAACTGACCTTGTTGACAGAGCACCAAACTAGTTAAATAATCAATGTTGAACGCATCACATAACAGTCATACAAGTTCTAGAGATGTCTCTCTCACTTCAGTAAGACATTGTATGTCCAAATTGTGTGTGTGTGTGTGCGCACGCAGGGAAGACATTGTTACCACCTGAAGACATAAATAATATCATCTGAAATGGGTACATCAGGTTCTGGTCATTTTTAACCATAGCTACTTATTTCCTAGAAGCTACTTTGGCACTGTGTAATGTCAGTTAATGTATTTCGAAAACTAGTCTGGTAGAGGAAGGGAAACTTGCTTATCCCTGATACACATCCGATGTGAGACTGTAATGTGCAGTTTTTAAGTTCTTGTGAAAGCTGAGGGGAGGTTATTTTATTTGGCCTTGATTTTTAAGTAATGTTCAGCTGAGCAATCAATGACAAATGAACAGCATTAGTTATGACAAACAATAAGGTCTGGTTTCCCGGACCTAGGTTAAGCCAAGTCCTGGACTACAATGCACTTTCAATTGGTATTCAACTGAGAACATTTCTGGTGATGGCATGTATATGATGTAGCTACCCCTTTGTGTTGGTTGGCAACCCCTGTTTAGGATTATTCAAAGCAATAGCATATGTGTTAGCCATTCCAAAATCACATAACTGTATAATTCTACAACCTAACCTGTTTTTCTATTGACTATATGAGGTAACTGAAAAACATTGCTGACAAGGAAATAATTCCTAAGCAGCTAAGTTCAATAGACCCCCTTCCTCTGGAGAACCCAAGGGGGCCTACAGCTTTCCCCACTTGGGACCACAGCTGGCTCCATGTGAACTACTCTACTTTCACATAATAATAATAATATGCCATTTAGCAGACGCTTTTATCCAAAGCCACTTACAGTCATGCATGCATACATTTGCACACAGTCATGAAAGCCTACAGCTTTCCCCACTTGGGACCACAGCTGGCTCTATGTGAACTACTCTACTTTCACATAATAATAATAATAATATGCCATTTAGCAGACGCTTTTATCCAAAGCCACTTACAGTCATGCATGCATACATTTGCACACAGTCATGAAAGCCTACAGCTTTCCCCACTTGGGACCACAGCTGGCTCTATGTGAACTACTCTACTTTCACATAATAATAATAATAATATGCCATTTAGCAGACGCTTTTATCCAAAGCCACTTACAGTCATGCATGCATACATTTGCACACAGTCATGAAAGCCTACAGCTTTCCCCACTTGGGACCACAGCTGGCTCTATGTGAACTACTCTACTTTCACATAATAATAATAATAATATGCCATTTAGCAGACGCTTTTATCCAAAGCCACTTACAGTCATGCATGCATACATTTTTTTTGTTGTGTGTGTATGGGTAGTCCCGGGGATCGAACCCACTACCTTGGCGTTACAAGCGCCGTGCTCTACCAGCTGAGCTACAGGAGGACCACCCACATCTCATCAAAAATAATTTCACTAATGCAAAATATACACTTACTGTGCACTGTTTTAATAGGTTTTAACACAGTTGCAGCTGACAGTATTTTTCAGTTACAACCCTTTTCTGGCATCCTTCCATTACACACAGGCGGAGCACGCTAGACAGTTAATTAGCACAGTTAATCATACAGGTTTGATTTCTGTATTTAGAAAGTTACATATCTTGAAAACTTGATGGCTGACAAGCTAAACATTTTTGGGACTATGTCAACAACGGACTAATGAAACAAATACCAAAATATAGTTTTTGGGTGGAATTTTCCTGTAAGTACCAAATGTTTCGAAAACGGTATTGCAGGCGAGGCGTACAGACGTTTAGATAGAGCATTTGTACAGCGTTGGGGCATTTCGCTCAGGCGGCAGACAGCTTCGTGAATAGACGGTATATGTTTATATGTTTGAATGGGCTATAGAGCCCCCATATCACTAATAGTGAGTCACATCGGTCGATTGGTTGCATTATTGAATGTTTCACACTTGCCAGCATATATAAATGACAATCACCAGTTCTCGCCTTTCAGAGGAGACAGACACTCTAGTGAGAACTTTTGATTAACGTTTTGAGCAAAAGGCATTGTTCTCAAAAGCAGGAAGTAGACTATAAGCCAAATCACACGCAACAAGCACTAGTTACTGTTCTCTGTTCAACCTAAAACCTATTGTACGTTTGAAATGAAAAATACCTTGAGAGACTGTTGCTATCGGTTCTGAGACTCTGACATCTGAAACAGAAAGGAGATCACACCCTTAGTGTGCACTGACACGGGTTTCTATGGAGCTCCTCCTACACAACTACCGCTCACAGCAGAGCTATGCACTTCCTCTGTTTATTTCAGTTCAGGTCTGCTTTTCTAATTTCTTTCAATAATAATTGCCCTGCTATAATATGGTCTGGCATTCATGCCTAGGTCTACTTGCTTAAACAAGGGACCCCAAATGACCCCCATAAAAAAAGACTGAACAGTCAGCAGGTATATAGTTGGTAGACTTGCAGCTAGCTAGCATACTGCGTTTTAATAATTGCTGTGTGATTTACTAGCTAAGTAGCTAGCTAGATATCCAGTGGTATTCAGTATGCTTTGAACATTAAATGAGCACTCAAAATTGTACGACTTTGTTGATTTTGGGAGGATTCAATTTAAAGAATGCTAATATATTTTCTTACATACTTTTTAGGTGGTTTGACACTTTATTCAGACAGTAATGAAATAAGATAGGCAAATGCTAGAAACAGTGGGAAGGTTGGAAGCAGGGATTGATCCCTGTTCTCAGGTGGAAAATTGTATGCGACGTGCCAGGGGAGTGTGCTCTGCACAGGAAATATTAATGGTTGATGGCAGTGGCTAACCAAATCATAGATTGCAGTGTCCTTGTCTATAGACTGCTTTCAAGGTTTGTATTTTGTCATTTGGGTGAACTATCTCTTTAAAATAGTACAGGAAGAAATCCTGCTTGCTCTCCTGGAGGGTTGGCCACCCCTGCTCTATGTTTCCAAAGTGCTAGGTGTTTGAAAATGTTCTTGTTATAACAATTAATGTCTCAAAATCACCAAACCTTCAAGAAAAATCTAATTAATATCAATACTCAGGTGGTTTATGCCTACTAGTTGAAGATCCTTGCCATCATCTTACTCTACAGACAAAATATGATGCGTTTATGAGTTGCCTAGCATGTGCACAATACTAAAATGGCAAAAATTATATTTGATTCCTGTAGCATTTAATATTCTATGCTTATTTGTATGACTTATTCAAAACTGTCCATGAATGACTGCAAAAATACATCGCCTGAAATAATTCATTTTCAAGTAGGCATATGAGATTTCAAATATGTGATTACACTGGCAAAATTGGGAAGAAGAGGAATAATAAAATAAGTGTGGGGAATAAAGGTAGTGTTCTTGCTGACAAGCACAGTAATTACCCTATATTTTAGGCCATTGTTAAGAATGAGAATTGTTCCACTGATCAGACTAAATAAAGCAAATACAGTGCCTTGCAAAAGTATTCATCCCCCTCTGCTTTTTTCCTATTTTGTTGCATTACAACCTGTAATTTAATTTTTATTTGGATTTCATGTAATGGACATTCACAAAATAGTCCAAACTGGTGAAGTGAAATGAAAAAAATTACTTGTTTCAAAATATTTGAAAAATATAAATAACGGAAAAGTGGTACGCGCATATGTAGTCACATCCTTTGCTATGAAGCCTCTAAATAAGATCTGGTGCAACCAATTACCTTCAGAAGTCACATAATTAGTTAAATAAAGTCACCTGTGTGCAATCTAAGTGTCACATGATCTGTCACTTGATCTCAGTATATATACACCTGTTCTGAAAGGCCCCAGAGTCTGTAACACCACTAAGCAATGGGCACCACCAAGCAAGCGGAACCATAAAGACCAAGGAGCTCTCCAAACAGGTCAGGGACAAAGTTGTGGAGAAGTACAGATCAGGGTTGGGTTATAAAAAAATATCCCAAACTTTGAACATCCCACGGAGCACCATTAAATCCATTATTTAAAAATGGAAAGAATATGGCACAACAAAACTGCCAAGAGAGGGCCGCCCACCAAAACTCACGGACCAGGCAAGGAGGGCATTAATCAGAGAGGCAACAAAGAGACCAAAGATAACCCTGAAGGAGCTGCAAAGCTCCACATCGGAGATTGGAGTATCTGTCCATAGGACCACTTTAAGCCGTACACTCCACAGAGCTGGGCTTTACAGAAGAGTGGCCAGAAAAAAGCCATTGCTTAAAGAAAAAAATAAGCAAACACGTTTGGTGTTCGCCAAAAGCCATGTGGGAGACTCCCCAAACATATGGAAGAATGTACTCTGGTCAGATGAGACTAAAATTGAGCTTTTTGGCCATCAAGGAAAACACTATTTCTGGCGCAAACCCAACCCCTCTCATCACCTCGAGAACACCATCCCCACAGTGAAGCATGGTGGTGGCAGCATCATGGTGTGGGGATGTTTTTCATCGGCAGGGACTGGGAAACTGGTCAGAATTGAAGGAATGATGGATGATGCTAAATACAGGGAAATTCTTGAGGGAAACCTGTTTCAGTCTTCCAGAGATTTGAGACTGGGACGGAGGTTCACCTTCCAGCAGGACAATGACCCTAAGCATATTGCTAAAGCAACACTCGAGTGGTTTAAGGGGAAACATTTAAATGTCTTGGAATGGCCTAGTCAAAGCCCAGACCTCAATCCAATTGAGAATCTGTGGTATTACTTAAAGATTGCTGTACACCAGCGGAACCCATCCAACTTGAAGGAGCTGGAGCTGTTTCGCCTTGAAGAATGGGCAAAAATCTCAGTGGCTAGATGTGCCAAGCTTATCAAGACATACCCCAAGAGACTTGCAGCTGTAATTGCTGCAAAAAGTGGCTCTACAAAGTATTGACTTTGGGGGGGGTGAATAGTTATGCACGCTCAAGTTCTCTTATTTTGTCTTATTTTCCTATTATTTTGCATCTTCAAAGTGGTATGCATGTTGTGTAAATCAAATGATACAACCCCCAATTTTAATTCCAGGTTGTAAGGGAACAAAATAGGAAAAATGCCAAGGGGGGTGAATACTTTTGCAAGCCACTGTATATACTAAAATCTCCTGAAGACAATATGTCATAAATCTGCCCCTACACCCTAACCAAATAATTTTTCTATTCATTGTCCCCTCTCTAGAATCAAACATACACTTTTGGGTTCACAATCTGTTTGACAAGATTATTTTCATGGTTACAAATCAGGTCACCCTACCAAACTTCCCTGCTAAAACATACTGTAGGTCTGTCTGCTGCCTTTCGTTGTCACAGCCTAAATGCCAATCACCAAACGGGGAGGGGACTAATGCAAGTGTGGATTAAATCAGTTTTAGTACATGCTGTCAAAAGGCTGCATTCTGCAATAGGGACGGGAGTAAAAGCAACCAAAATTTGTTGACAACATTGTAAATAAAACACTATTTTTACAGTTTTATAAACTCAGTGGAGAAAGTTCTCACTCTCCATTCAGCTCCACTCTTATCTTGAGGAGTGTTTCTTTAAAAAATGCATCCATCCAATCCCCTTCATCACTTACATAACTAGACCAATCATATGCTTCAATGTGCCGCGGTTCACAGCGCTGTGGCAAGACAGGACAATGATAGAGGTTCCGCTCGTGATGTTAAATTGCAGGAGCAGATGCTCCGATTTTAAAACAATTTGGAGCACTGTTGAAAAGTTAACGCGAATTACAAAAATAAAATCAGTACTTTTCAATGCGTGAGATATAAGAGGTGTGCCATGAGAGTGTGAGAAGAGGATCAAATACGTGTCTCACGAACAATGCGTGAAAGTTGGCAGCTCTTGACTTAAGTATCAAAAGTAAAAGTATATATCATTTCAAATTCCTTACAGTAAACTAAGAAAACCAGAAGGCACAATGTTCTTGTTTTTTGAATGTATGGATAGTCAGGGCATAGTTGCGGGACGTAGGGGTGCTGCAGCACCCCCTGAAAAATCGGAATAAAAAATAAAATAAATTCACTAAAGTAGTGCACTGGGCCTTTACTAGTATTAGCAGACCGATATATATATCTGTAGCACAGGCAAAAAAAAGGTAGTTGTATAATTAAGAAAAGTGTCTTGCAGGATTCAATAGTTGGAATTGTAAGAGTTGTTGCCCCATTCCTTTCTCTGTGATTATCATTCTAAAGGAATCCAGAAATAACAAAACCCTGCCCTCAAACATTTACACCAAAAGGTGCAAAGTTATGGGCAAAGACACAAAACATATACATCAAATTAAATATTTTTCTTGATCAAATAACATGGAAAACAAACACTTTTTGTGCAGTATTAATTTACCATCTTTACAAACCACTTAATGTAAATTACTGTATTGCACATAGGCTGGTCATCTAGGTTTGTACCTGTAGACCAGGGGTCTCCAACCCAGTTCCTGGAGAGCTACCCTCCTGTAGGTTTTCTCTCCAACCCCAGTTGTAACTAACCTGGTTCAGCTTATCAACCAGCTAATTATTAGAACAGATGTGCTAGATTAGGTTTGGAGTGAAAACCTACAGGACAATAGCTCTCCAGGAACAGGGTTGGAGAGCCCTGCTGTAGACTTTCCATCACCATGAAGAAAAACCATGCACAATACAGTAATTGATTACATTGAGACATCAAGTGGTTTGTGATGATGTGGTTCAGTTGGTAGCGCATGCACTTGCAATGCTAGGGTTGTGGGTTCAATTCCCACGGGAGACCAGTACGAAAAAGTAGGAAATTGTTTGCACTCACTACTGTAAGTTGCTCTGGATAAGATTGTCTACTAAAAGGAATGAACAGACCATTTCAGTTTTCACATGGAAATAAGTTCCATTTGCAAAGTATTTCAAGAAACTGGAAAACATATCAAGTATTTTTATATTCCACAAGTGTAATATATGGAGCTATACACCTTTAATGAATCCATAACACCCTTATGTTTAACAGCCAATCAGTATCACTCGAGGTTGAAGGTCAAGGGGATATGTAAATGAGCGGTCTTGCAGTTTGAAGTATGCATGCGTGCACAGTGTTAATTCTTACCATGCTTCAGATATAAAGCTAAAAGTACATCAGTCTCTATTGTCAAGTTAATTCTACCGTGCAATCTAGAGCACGACAACAAGTATTATTAGATTAACTATTTTGTACAGATAATTATCAGACTCAAGTTACAAATGATGGTAAACACTCCAATACATTTTACATTTTTTCACAAAAGTAGTGCATTGGGCCTTTACTAGTACTTAATTAGCAGACCAATATAGGCGTCTTCAGCGCAGGTAATGTTATCCAAGTATGTTGGAGTTTTGTACCTGAAAAAGACAACAGTTACAGTTGAAATATGAAGTCTACATACACTTAGGTTGGAGTCATTAAAACTCGTTTTTCAACCACTCCACACATTTCTTGTTAACAAACTATAGTTTTGGCAAGTCGGTTAGGACATCTACTTTGTGCATGACACATGTAATTTTTCCAACAATTGTTTACAGACAGATTATTTCACTTATAATTCACTGTATCACAATTCCAGTGGGTCAGAAGTTTACATACACTAAGTTGACTGTGCCTTTAAACAGCTTGGACAATTCCAGAAAAGGATGTCATGGCTTTAGAAGCTTCTGATAGGCTAATTGACATCATTTGAGTCAATTGGAGGTGTACCTGTGGATGTATTTCAAGGCCTACCTTCAAACTCAGTGCCTCTTTGCTTGACATCATGGGAAAATCAAAAGAAATCAGCCAAGACCTCAGAAAATTTCTAGAGATTAACATACTTGGTGCGAAAATTGCAAATCAATCCCAGAACAACAGCAAAGGACCTTGTGAAGATGCTGGAGGAAACAGGTACAAAAGTATCAATATCCACAGTAAAACAAGTCCTATATCGACATAACCTGAAAGGCCGCTCATCAAGGAAGAAGCCACTGCTCCAAAACCACCATAAAAAAGCCAGACTACAGTTTGCAATTGCACGTGGGGACAAAGATCGTACTTTTTGGAGAAATGTCCTCTGGTCTGATGAAACAAAAATAGAACTGTTTGGCCATAATGACCATTGCTATGTTTGGAGGAAAAAGGGGAACGCTTGCAAGCCGAAGAACACCATCCCAATCATGAAGCACAGGGGTGGCAGCATCATGCTGTGGGGGTGCTTTGCTGCAGGAGCGACTGGTGCACTTCACAAAATAGATGGCATCATGAGGAAGGAAACTTATGTGGATATATTGAAGCAACATCTCAAGACATCAGTCAGGAAGTTAAAGCTTGGTCGCAGATGGGTCTTCCAAATGGATAATGACCCCAAGCATATTTACAAAGTTGTGGCAAAATGGCTTAAGGACAACAAAGTCAAGGTATTGGAGTGGCCATCACAAAGCCCTGACCTCAATCCTACAGAAAATATGTGGGCAGAACTGAAAAAGCGTGTGCGAGCAAGGAGGCCTACAAAGCTGACTCAGTTACACCAGCTCTGTCAGGAGGAATGGGCCAAAATTCACCCAATTTATTGTGGGAAGCTTGTGAAAGGCTACCCGAAACGTTTGACCCAAGTTAAACAATTTAAAGGCAATGCTACAAAATACTAATTTAGTGTAAGTAAACTTCTGACCCACTGTGAATGTGTTGAACATTTGTGGGCCCTCTGTAGCTCAGTTGGTAGAGCATGGCATTTGCAATGCCAGGGTTGTGGGTTCGATTCCCACGGGGGGCCAGTATGAAAATGTATGCACTCACTAACTCTAAGTCGCTCTGGATAAGAGCGTCTGCTAAAATGTAAATGTAAAATGTAATGAAAGAAATAAAAGCTGAAATAAATCATTCTCTCTACTATTATTCTGACATTTCACATTCTTAGAATAAAGGGGTGATCCTAACTGACCTAAGACAGGGCATTTTTACGAGGATTAAATGTCAGGAATTGTGAAAAACTGAGTTTAAATGTATTTGGCTAAAGTGTATGTAAACTTCCGACTTCAACTGTATATGAAACTTGTCAAAGCACTTTGCACTAGTACAAATAGATACTGTCAAGGCTTTGGCTCGGATAATGATATAAATAACTTTATTATAGAAATCACTGCAATAGTAAGTAAGCATAACTTCACTACAGAAGTCCATTTGAGACTGTTAACTCCATATTTTTGGTTTTGGCATTCAAGACCAGAACTGTGGCCCTTCTTCTACATTCTGGACAGTATACTGGCCAGGGGACAAGCACTCGCCAGCTATACACTAAATATACAAAAGTATTTGGACACCCCTTCAAATTAGTGCATTTGGCTATTTCAGCCAGACCCGTTGCTGACAGGTGTGTAAAATCGAGCACACAGCCATGCAATCTCCATAGACAAACCTTTGCAGTAACATGGCCTAACTGAAGAGCTCAGTGACTTAACGTGGCACTGTTATAGGATGCCTCCTTTCCAACAAGTCAGTTGGTCAAATTTCTGCCCTGCTAGAACTGCCCCAGTCAACTGTAAATGCTGTAATTGTGAAGTGGAAACGTCTATGAGCAACAACGGCTCAGCCGCAAAGTGGTCGGCCACACAAGCTCACAGAACCAGACCGCCGAGTGCTGAAGCTTGTAACGCATACAAATTGTTTGTCCTCGGTTGCAACACTAGCAACGTCAGTACAATAATTGTTAGTCGGGAGCTTAATGAAATGGGTTTCCATGGCCGAGCAGCCACACACAAGCCTAAGATCACCATGCGCAATGGCAAGTGTCGGCTGAACTCTGGAGCAGTGGAAATGCGTTCTCTGGCAGTCCGATGGACGAATCGGGGTTTGGTGGATGCCAGGAGAACGCTACCTGCCGGAATGCACAGCCCCAGACCATTATTCCTCCTCCACCAAACGTTACAGTTGGCACTATGCATTCAGGCAGGTAGAGTTCTCCTGGCATCCGCCAAACCCAGATTCGTCCATCAGACTTCCAGATCATGAAGCGTGATTTATCACTCCAGAGAACGCATTTCCACTGCTCCAGAGTCCAATGTCGGCGAGCTTTACACCACTCCAGCCGACACTTGGCATTACGCATGGTGATCTTAGCTCATGTGCGGCTGCTCGGCCATGGAAACCCATTACATGAAGCTCCCGACGAACAGTTATTGTGCTGACGTTGCTTCCAGAGGCAGTTTGGAACTCGGTAGTGAGTGTTGCAATCAAGGACAGACGATTTTTACGCTCTACGCACTTCAGCACTGTTGTTGCGCTTAGATATTTCCCTTTCACAATAACAGCACTTACAGTTGACCGGGGCAACTCTAGCAGAGCAGAGATTTGACGAACTGACTTGTTAGAAAGGTGGCATCCTATGACGGTGCCACGTTGAAAGTAACTGAGCTCTTCAGCAAGGCCATTCTGCTGCCAATGTTTGTCTAATCAAATCAAATGTTATTTGTCACATGCCCGAATACAACAGGTGTAGACCTTACAGTGAAATGCTTACTTACAAGCCCTTAACCAACAATGCAGTTTTAAGAAAGAATACCAAAAAAAAAAAAAAAATCAAAGTTACTAATAATTAAAGAGCAGCAGTAAAATAACAATAGAGAGGCTGTATACAGGGGGTACCGGTACCGAGTCAATGTGCGGGGGCACCGGTTAGTCGCAGTAATTGAGGTAATATGTACATGTAGGTAGAGTTATTAAAGTGACTATGCATAGATAATAAACAGAGAGTTGCAGCATTGTAAAAGCCATTTTATTAGATGTTCAGGAGTCTTATGGCTTTGGGGATAGAAGCTGTTTAGAAGCCTCTTGGACCTAGACTTGGCGCTCCGGTACCGCTTGACATGCTGTGGCAGAGAGAACAGTCTACGACTTGGGTGGCTGGAGTCTGACAACTTTTAGGGCCTTCCTCCGCCTGGTATAGAGGTCCTGGATGGCAGGAAGCTTGGCCCCAGTGATGTACTGGGCCGTATGCACTACCCTCAGAAGTGCCTTGCGGTCGGAGGCCGAGCAGTTGCCATACCAGGCAGTGATGCAACCAGTCAGGATGCTCTCGATGGTGCAGCTGTAGAACCTTTTGAGGATCTGAGGACCCATGCCAAATCTTTTCAGTGGAATAGGTTTTGTCGTGCCCTCTTTTACATTTACGTCATTTAGCAGACGCTCTTATCCAGAGCGACTTACAAATTGGTGCATTCACCTTATAGCCAGTGGGATCACCACTTTACAAAAAAAAAAATTTCTTTTTTTTTCTTTTTCTCACGACTGTCTTGGTGTGTTTTGACCATGTTAGTTTGTTGGTGATGTGGACAGCAAGAAACTTGAAGCTCTCAACCTGCTCCACTACAGCCCGTCGATGAGAATGGGGGCGTGCTCGGCCCTCTTCTTTTTCCTGTAGTCCATAATCATCTCCTTTGTCTTGATCACGTTGAGGGAGAGGTTGTTGTCCTGGCACCACACGGCCAGGTCTCTGACCTCCTCCCTATAGGCTGTCTCATCGTTGTCGGTGATCAGGTCTACCACTGTTGTGTCGTCGGCAAACTTAATGATGGTGTTGGAGTCATGCCTGGCCATGCAGTCATGGGTGAACAGGGAGTACAGGAGGGGACTGAGCATGCACCCCTGAGGGGCCCCCGTGTTGAGGATCAGCGTGGCGGATGTGTTGTTACCTACCCTTACCACCTCGGGGCTTCCCATCAGGAAGTCCAGGATCCAGTTGCAGAGGGAGGTGTTTAGTCCCAGGGTCCTTAGCTTAGTAATGAGCTTTGAGGGCACTATGGTGTTGAACGCTGAGCTGTAGTCAATTAATAGCATTCTCACATAGGTGTTCCTTTTGTCCAGGTGTGAAAGGGCAGTGTGGAGCGCAATAGAGATTGCATCATCTGTGGATCTGTTGGGGTGGTATGCAAATTGGAGTGGATCTAGGGTTTCTGGAATAATGGTGTTGATGTGAGCCATGACCAGCCTTTCAAAGCACTTCATGGCTACAGACGTGAGTGCTATGGGTCGGTAGTCATTTAGGCAGGTTACCTTAGTGTTCTTGGGCATAGGAACTATGGTGGTTTGCTTGAAACATGTTGGTATTACAGACTCAGACAGGGAGAGGTTGAAAATGTCAGTGAAGGCACTTGCCAGTTGGTCAGCGGATGCTCGGAGTACACATCCTGGTAATCCGTCTGGCCCTGCGGTCTTGTGAATGTTGACCTGTTTAAAGGTCTTACTCCCGTCGGCTACGGAGAGCGTGATCACACAGTCGTCCGGAAGAGCTGATGCTCTCATGCATGTTTCAGTGTTACTTGCCTCGAAGCGAGCATAGAAGTAATTTAGCTCGTCTGGTAGGCTCGTGTCACTGGGCAGCTCGCGGCTGTGCTTCCCTTTGTAGTCTGTAATAGTCTGCAAGCCCTGCCATATCCGACAAGCGTCGGAGCCGGTGTAGTACGATTTGATCTATGTAGATTGCATGGCTGTGTGCTCGATTGTATACACCTGTCAGCAACGGGTGTGGCTGAAATAGCCGAATCCACTCATTTGAAGGGGTGTCCACATACTTCTGTGTATATGGTGTAAATCGCAACACTTTGGTCCCAGAAGCTTCGATCATTTTAGACAATGTTTTCATCCATCTAATGGGTAGGTTTAGGATTGGGGTAGGGTGATCTGTTCCTAATATGTTGACTAGACCGGGCGCGCGCCTGCATGTTGATTTTGTCCACCCACACCAGACGCGATCCGGACACGCAGGTTGAAATATCAAAACAAACTCTTAACCAACTATATTAATTTGGGGACAGGTCGAAAAGCATTAAACATTTATGCTGTTGCTAGCTAATTTGTCCTGGGATATAAACATTGGGTTGTTGTTTTACCTGAAATGCACAAGGGCCTCTACTCCGACAATTAATCCACAGATAAAAGTGTAAACTGAGTTTGTTTCTTGTAATGGCTTCTTCTTCTTTGGACTTTATATGGCGGTTGGCAACCAACTTTAAGGTACATTACCACCACCAACTGGACTGGAGTGTGGACCTCAGTTCATCTTTCAATCACCCACATGGTATATACTCCTAAAAATCAATGAGGAGATGGGAGAGGCGGGACTTGCAGCGCGTCAAGTTCTATTTTAGCGCCTGGCCACGCAGGCGCTCGTTGACGAGCGCGAGCAGTGTGGGTGCAATGATTGAATAACATGTATGTGTACATTTATTTTGAGACGCGAGCGGTGTGGTCAGCATATAAGTCTGCATTTATGGATAACTTCTCCCTCAGTACACTGTCCATGATACCCATTGGAACTTATCCGGGCCTAAAAGGCTGCGCAGAGACTCTTGATCTGAAAGACAAAGGTTGTTAGGGTTACATACAGTTGTGAATTTACCACACTTTTGAATACCAATGTATTAAACACACATACAGATCTGGACCGGGCTAGACAACTTATACTATGAGCCAAAAGCTCACCAGTGATGAGAGGACATCTGTCGAAGGTGAAGAGCCGGACATTGAGGCAGTTTGTAAGGACAGCCCTCACCGCCTTGTCTGTCAGGTTACGACATTGGGTCAACTGGAGTTTCTACAACACAATCAATCACATAGTTTAGAGATCCCTGTCTGCTTAGAAACAATACTCTGGCTCCAAAAACATGTGAAAACGAAACACTTGGAAAAACAATGACAACCTTGATTCAAGTATTTGTATAAAAACAAATAAACTAACAAGACATGAATCAAGGTCGGTGTGTTATCTTTCCAAGTGTGCAGTTTTTGCACGTGTCTGGATACTAAGTTGCTCCTGCCATAGCCCTCACCTTGAAGAAATGTGCACAGGCCTTCTACTTTTTTGCATGCTTATACTAGTCTCCCTTGGCAGACGGATTGCCTCCCACAATGTATCCAATGCTACGTTGCCTAGAGTTGGGTTTACGAAGACTACACTTATACTATGGTATATTTTGAGATTTGAAGTGTGAACAAACATGATCCACACAACACAAGCAGAAAGGGACAGTTTATTGACCTTGATGAGGAAATTAATTTTCATATGCACATTTGTTTGTCTTGTAAGTCGCTTTGGATAAAAGCGTCTGCTAAATGGAATATTATTATTATTATTATTATTCTTACCTTTCAACTGTTAGAGCACGGTGCAGTAGCCAGCCCAATGATACCCTCATCTGTAACCTGAAACAAAGAGCAAATCATCTGTTTTACTGGGGTGATTAACAAATAGATATGTATAAGCAATAAGCTAATGTCCATCAAAGTACTAACCTGGTAATGCACCGTCCAGAGGGATAAATAATGCATTCCTGTTACACTGAAATAATATAAATATTAGGAATAGGATGAGCGCAGCCTTCACGTAGCCTTCAGTCTTAAACCCTGGGTTAAGTTTATTAGAAAGATATGTCATCCAATCTGTTCGTGAACCTACAGTGAAAACTTAAGCATTTCACTCACTCAATTGAATTACCTGGGTTCCCGAGAGGCAAGCGCCAAAAGGGCAGCGTCTCCCACAGAAGAGCAACCCCAGAGCGAGAGGACCTCCAGGGAGCTGCAGCCGTGGGCCAGAGCCAGGACCCCCTCATTTGTCATTGCAGCACACCTAGTTAGGTCCACCACCTGCAGGCCGGGGCAGGAGGCCGTCAGGGCCCTCATACCTACAGAGAACCAACAAATCAACATTTAAGTTGTATAGCGCAATGTAATTGTATTACATCACATTATATTATGTAATATTGTAATGTATTGTAAAGTACTTTATTGTAATTGTATTGTAAACAGTGAGGTGGTCCAGTAAAAAGCATGAGCTGGTGCACACTAGATAATGTTGGTAGAGGTGCTGACAAACAGAATAGTAAACAGTGTAAAACACTTTACACAGTATATACAGAGTATATTTTTAAACACAGATATGGTTACTTTTGGTAGTTAAGTACCCTCTGAGGTGATACTGCAGGTGGCTCCTCCAGAGCAGTGGGTAGCAGATTTGTCAGAGGGCAGAGTCAGACACTCCGCAGTCCAGCATGTGTCCCAGGATGCATCAGCTGAGGGCATGCACAGTAGGAATCAATTTAGACTTTATAAGAATCAATGTAGGGCGCTCTGATTTTGAGACCTCTATCAGGAGTTGGTTCTAGCCCAGTAGTAACACAGAATGAATACCAATATTTTGATTATTGCTGAACCACATCCCCAGGTTCAATTGTGAGAGAGCCGCTGGTGGACGTGATAAGTACTGGGCTGGGAAGAAAACCTGCACATAGTAGTTCTCCAGAACCTGCAGTGGACACCACTATTTCATAAAGCACACAGCTATTACCTTTTTTTTTTTTTCTTTTTAGCAGACGCTCTTTAGCAGAGCGACTTACATGAGCAATTAGGGTTAAGTGCCTTGCTCAAGGGCACATCGACAGATTTTTCACCTAGTTGGCTCGGGGATTAGAACCAGCAACCTTTCGGTTACTGGCACAACGCTCTTAACCACTAAGCTACCTGTCACCCCATTAACTAACTGATGTTTAGGTCGGTCATCATGCCCCTTGATGACATGATTCGCAACAGCTTGTCTTTTATGCCCGCAGGTAAAGCCATGAAGTAACTGAGGTATCTGTCCGCATCGATTGCAACACATACGGCGCTTCTGCAAGAATGGAAATATAGCTACATCACTGAACATCTAGCTAAATCACCTTTCAGAGCCGCTCAACGAACATTACTGTAACCTGCAAGAAATACTCACTCACATATTCAAAAGCGAATCCGCTGCCATAATGCCACTTATATGGCTGGGAAAGTGAGAATGGAGACGCTAGTTAAGCTACGAAAGCTAGCTCCCTGTCAGGTGGTCCAATTAAGTGATAATGCCCTCGAAGCCGGTATTTGGAGGATATATTGGCACTGGTGTTGTTAGGGCCGAGACGAAGTCGAGCCCCGGAAAACCGTGCCAATATATCCTCCAAACACCGGCTTCGAGGGTATTATCACTTTTATACAACGGGTTACCAACATATTCAAATAGTGATTGACATATATTCATGAATTTATTCATACTATTTCATCCATCTGTTAAGTTGCGTCAATTCAAATCTGGTATAGGAACAAAAAGAGGTCAACACACGTCTTCTAAAATAGACTAGTATTTTAATTAATGCAAAACACTTCAATGGTAAATATGATGTTCGTATATACGGGTCCACTGAAATACCACGCAGGGCAGTCAGAGAACTGGTCCATTGTTATAAGTTATTCTTTAAATACTCTGACAGAGATAGTTCCCGCTCCCTGCTGGCCTATCAGAGTAGAGACTGAGCGTGGTTTAGACTTACTCAGCCTATCGTTGGCGCACAGGCTGGTCCCAGCCCCTTGGCGCTTCACTGTTGCCAGGCATAAGTTGTTATCGTCACAACTTGTCTCAATAGTCAGCACCCATAGACACAGTTTCCTGTTCCTGAGATTTTAGTACTTTCCCACTCTAACTGTACTCTTTGTACATATGTCCTTGGACAGTTCAACAAAGAGGCAGTGTTTGTGTAAGTGAGTCACAAGCCTTATCTCACCCTACTCCCTAACAGTTCCTCACATTAATCACAGCTTGTTATGTTGACCAATTTATATCAGTACAGTACAAACCTATTATGTTTAATAATTAATGCTTTCTTATTAAGCTAACAGCACATCTAAAATATAAGAGAATAATTTCACACACTTCCACGAGATATAGGGTGCGTTCGTAAATTCACTCTGGATATCTACTCCGATTTCAGCGTGCAGAATAACTGATGAATTTACGAACGATCAACACCCGTTGAATATCAGTAAACGTCGGCAAAAAAGCGTAATTAAATTGTTGCCAGCAGCGCAGTTACAGTCACCTACGCTCTGGATAACATGAAAACACCCTAACCAGCTATGCTAGGGCGAGAAAAATGGTCAGAGTGAGGTGTTCTCTCATTTGTCTTGAAGTAGCTAGCAAGCTACCTAACTTTAGCCAGTTAGCTTGGGTGCCGTTGTGAGGTCAGAACGCTCGGATCAACCCTACTCCTCCTTCCTGGAGATATAATAATATAATAATAATAAATATAGAGAGCCGCTGATATAGTCCCAACATAAATCTAGGGTTGCTACCCAAACCGGCTGGTCTTTTTGTTCTGTATCTATGGACGCGACCCAGTCGTTCGTTCTAAATGTTCCATTGCCATACTTGCTGGCAACGTTCTTATTGCTTGCTAGCTAGCCAACTACGGCTAACTTACAGTCACGTCAAATAGTGTAGCCAGAATAACAGCAAAGTAGCCGCATTTGTTTAAGCTGTTTTCTAGTGACATTTATTTGGATACATCCATAACAATGAGCTAATGAGACGTGACTTCGCCTGGAATAGAAAATGTACTCACTCCTCAGGACACTGTTGTTCAGAGGAGCTAGCCAACAACACAACTAACACAATCACGTCAAACTGAAGCTAGAAAGACTGCAATTCGTTTCATTTCATATTTTTTTCAATTGACATGTCTTTATATATATCCATAAAAATGATGCCAGCTGATTCATCATTTCGACTGGCTGAAAAACACTGCATGTCTGTCTCATCCCGACACATTCATTACAATGGGACAGCTAGAGATCGAATTTGAATATTGAAACAATGTTGCAAATGTCAGAGAGACAGACAGCAAGGTTTATACAAATCTGTTGAAAACTAAATGTTAGTCTAAAAGACATGTGAGATAATGTCTAGATGCTTTTTATATTGGAGATCATGTTCATAAATAGCCATGCTGGGCTGATGAGACAGTGGATTGTGCAGTCAGATGGAACAGAGTAAATAGGCATTTTAACGTCATAGATTTAGCGGGTGGTAACTTGTGGAATAGACACCGGCTGGAATGCGGTTTTAACCAATCAGCATTCAGGATTAGACCCACAGTTATATAAACATAAACAAACGAATGTTTGGGTGTAGTGTGAGTGTGCTGCTTTGTTGCGTGTTGAGGGAATAGAGATGCGCATTTACTGCGCATAACCTGGCAGCATTTTCCATGTAGACCTGAGGCAATTCTTATTAGTTTCATAAAGCAAGTCAGAATTGGCTTTTATGTAGGGATAAATGTTTAGCTTGCTATATAGATAAAATCAAATTGTATTTGCCACATGCGCCGAATATAACAGGTGTAGACATTACCGTGAAATGATTACTTTACAGCCCTTAACCAACAAAGCATTTATTTGTTAATAAAAAAGTAAAATAAAACAACAACAACAAAAAAGTGTTGAGAAAAAAAGAGCAGAAGTAAAATAAAATAATAGTAGTGAGGCTATATATGTATCTCCCGAGTGGCGCAGTGGTCTAAGGCAGTGCTAGCTGTGCCACTAGAGATCCTGGTTTGAATCCAGGCTCTGTCGTAGCTGGCAGTGACCGGGAGACCCATGGGGCGGCGCACAATTGGAGTAAATGGCCGGCAGGGATGTAGCTCAGTTGGTAGAGCATGGAGTTTGCAACGCCAGGTTTGTGGGTTTGATTTCCACGGGGGGCCAGTATGAAAAATAAATAATGTATGCACTAACTGTAAGTCGCTCTGGATAAGAGCGTCTGCTAAATGACGTAAATGTAAAAATGCTATATACAGGGGGGTACCGGTGCAGATCTGTGGGGGCACCGGCTAGTTGAGGTAATATGTACATGTGGATAGAGTTGAAGTGATTGTTCTATGTCTTCTTGCTTGTATCCAGTCTCACTCTCTGGATGTATCCTGTTGGTTGGTCTCTGGCAGGAAGCAGCTGTGATGGATTGTTCCTGCAGCGGTGGCAGCAGCATTGTGTATGTGTTCTGTGGCTAAAGCAAATAGATAACAACAGTGGGTATCCTTGTCTTGTCCCGTTTGATAACGTAAATCATTTGTCCATTTGTTCTTAAAGATTTATACAATAGCTCAATCCAACAGATTTATACAATAGCTACATTTTTTAAGACCGCCACCAAATATGCCCATTCCACTGTATCAAACGTTATTCAGCATCTAATGATACTGCCACCCCCGGATTGATACAGTTTGTGATTAAATTTTTTGAAAACTGAGTTTATTTCAGAGGTGATATTACGTGATTACACAGGATTTGGGAATGCCTTCAATCCATTTATCATTTTACATTTACATTTTAGTCATTTAGCAGACGCTCTTATCCAGAGCGACTTACAGTTAGTGAATACATTTTTTTTTTTTATACTGGCCCCCCATGGGAAACGAACCCACAACCCTGGCGTTGCAAACGCCACGCTCTATCAACTGAGCTACATCCCTGCCGGCCATTCCCTCCCCTACCCTGGACGACGCTGGGCCAATTGTGCGCCGCCCATGAGTCTCCCGGTCGCGGCCGGCTGCGACAGAGCCTGGATTCGAACCAGGATCTCTAGTAGCACAGGTAGCACTGCGATGCAGTGCCTTAGACCACTGCGCCACTCAGGAGCTATCATGTCACTCTGGGAGCCAAAAAGTCTGAAGGAACCACTGTTATTTATCTTAGAATAAGTTATAGAGGGACTGTCCCGTCTGGGGTGCCGGCTGGTACCTTCTCGGTTGGGAGGGTCCTTCAGTGATGGTTGACAGATGTTGGTTAAAAACTTGTTTATCTTGAAGGATATAAACTGAGAGATCTCTGTCTCTCATTCTGATAGCAAGAGGCAACTAACTTGCAGCTTGTTATGTTGAATCTGGTTCTGTATAATTAAATACATTGTATAAAATCTCCATCTAAGAGTTTATTTGTATTCTTGCATCCTGACTTCCTTAATACCAGAGAAACTCATTTTATCAAGAAGGATCCATTGTTATGCTACAATCTGGGGTTTTAATGGTAGTATAGATAGTGAATTACTCTTCCTCAATTTGCCAAGCAAGCATTTTCACCTTGCACAACATATCAGTTGGATTTCGTGTTAGCAATCTCTGCAGAGCAGGTGTTTGTATTATATTCAAGCTTCAAAGTGTTAGATGGTATTCCAGAAGTCAATAGGAATCTAACCAACTGATGCCCAACAGTTTCACAGACTAGTACTAATTGCTCTGGATTAGCATTCACACCTAACCAACAGACACCTCTGGTAACAGAATGTACCCTGCCTGTCTTACTTATAAATCAACAAAAGCCAAGTGAATGATGCTGCTGACAACAATATTAGTATACAAAATATTTATTTAGACACATAACATACACCAACATATTAAAGAAATAACACTAGGTAGACAAAAATATATAATATATATATATAAATGTAATGCACCAGGTCAGTGGTTACTACACACATACAGGTTTCCTGCTGTATCCATCCAGAATACTGCAATGCAACCTTGTTTCAGCTGGCTTAGTACAGTGAGGGGAAAAAGTATTTGATCCCCTGCTGATTTTGTATGTTTGCCCACTGACAAACAAATGATCAGTCTATAATTTTAATGGTAGGTTTATTTGAACAGTGAGAGACAGAATAACAACAACAAAATCCAGAAAACGCATGTCAACATTTTTATAAATTGATTTGCATTTTAAATGAGGGAAAAAAGCATTTGACCCCTCTGCAAAACATGATTTAGTACTTGGTGGCAAAACCCTTGTTGGCAATTTTTTTTTATTATTTTTATTTTTTTCACCTTTATTTAACCAGGTAAGCCAGTTGAGAACAGGTTCTCATTTACAACTGCGACCTGGCCAAGATAAAGCAAAGTAGTGCAATAAAAAACAACACAGAGTTACATATGGGGTAAAAAACATAAAGTTATCACAGAGGTCAGACGTTTCTTGTAGTTGGCCACCAGGTTTGCACACATCTCAGGAGGGATTTGTCCCACTCCTCTTTGCAGATCTTCTCCAAGTCATTAAGGTTTTGAGGCTGACGTTTGGCAACTCCAACCTTCAGCTCCCTCCACAGATTTTCTATGGGATTAAGGTCTGGAGACTGGCTAGGCCACTCCAGGACCTTAATGTGCTTCTTCTTGAGCCACTCCTTTGTTGCCTTGGCCGTGTGTTTTGGGTCATTATCATGCTGGAATACCCTTCCACAACCCATTTTCAATGCCCTGGCTGAGGGAAGGAGGTTCTCACCCAAGATTTGACGGTACATGGCCCCGTCCATCGTCCCTTTGACACGGCGAGTTGAGTTGATGCCAAAGAGCTCGATTTTGGTCTCATCTGACCACAACACTTTCACCCAGTTCTCCTCTGAATCATTCAGATGTTCATTGGCAAACTTCAGACGGGCCTGTATATGTGCTTTCTTGAGCAGGGGGACCTTGCGGGCGCTGCAGGATTTCAGTCCTTCACGGCGTAGTGTGTTACCAATTGTTTTCTTGGTGACTATGGTCCCAGCTGCCTTGAGATTATTGACAAGATCCTCCCGTGTAGTTCTGGGCTGATTCCTCACCGTTCTCATGATCATTGCAACTTCACGAGGTGAGATCTTGCATGGAGCCCCAGGCAGAGGGAGATTGACAGTCTTTTGCGTTTCTTCCATTTGCGAAAATAATCGCACCAACTGTTGTCACCTTCTCACCAAGCTGCTTGGTGATGGTCTTGTAGCCCATTCCAGCCTTGTGTAGGTTTACAATCTTGTCCCTGACATCCTTGGAGAGCTCTTTGGTCTTGGCCATGGTGGAGAGTTTGGAATCTGATTGATTGATTGCTTCTGTGGACAGGTGTCTTTTATACAGGTAACAAACTGAGATTAGGAGCACTCCCTTTAAGAGTGTGCTCCTAATCTCAGCTCGTTACCCGTATAAAAGACACCTGGGAGCCAGAAATCTTTCTGATTGAGAGGGGGTCAAATACTTATTTCCCTCATTAAAATGCAAATCAATTTATAACATTTTCGACATGCGTTTTTCTGGATTTTTTTGTTGTTATTCTGTCTCTCACGGTTCAAATAAACCTACCATTAAAATTATAGACCGATAATTTATTTGTCAGTGGGCAAACGTACAAAATCAGCAGGGGATCAAATACTTTTTTCCCTCACTGTATCTCTAACCATACAACACTGTTCATCCCGTGGCAACAAAAGGATTCTGTTTAAACTCCAGAAAAATAACTACTGATAAAGTTACCCACTTGTTATAAAAGATTGTAAAAGGGAACAGTCGAGAGGTGGGCGGGATGATTTAGCTTACAAATTCAAACAAACCAGTCAATTTTGCATTGTTCACATTCTGTGATACATTCAAACAGTAAACATGAGTTTTGCATAAAATACTGTTTACCCCAAAAAATGTCAGATACGACACTGAAATATCGTGGCGGCAGGTAGCTTAGTGGGTAAGAGTGGTGTGCCAGTAACCGAAAGGTCGCTGGTTCTAATCCCCGAGCTGACTAGGTGAAAAATCTGTCGATGTGCCCTTAAGCAAGGCACTTAACCCTAATCGCTCTGGATAAGAGTGTCTGCTAAATGACAAAAAAAAATGAAATAAACATTAAAATACAGCCATCCAATGACCCACAAAACTTTAGTTTAGGGTTTTTAAATTAGATGAAGTTTCGCAATGTTGCCTGTCAGGCCTGAGGTAGAGAGGAGTATCACGATCGTCGTAGGAGTGAGTAGACCAAGGCGCAGCGTGTGAAACAAACATGACTTTAATTAAATAAAGTACTAACAAAACACGACTCGTGAAGTCCACGGTTAAACATACTGACACGGAACAAAAACCCACAACACCCAAGGGAAAACATACAGTTTAAATATGGCTCCCAATCAGAGACAACCCACAACAGCTGACACTTGTTGCCTCTGATTGGGAGCCACTCTGGCCAACATAGAATACACAACCTAGAACACCCAACATAGAAAATGAACACATAGAATGAACACACCCTGGCTCAACATATAGAGTCCCAGAGCCAGGGTGTGACAGTACCCCCCCCTAAAGGCGCGGACTGCGACCGCGCCTCAATAAGAGCTAAACAGGGGAGGGCTGGGTGGGCATACCTCCTCGGCGGCGGTTCTGGCTCCGGCCTTGCCCACCACCCTCCAATCAACCCCCCATGGCGCCCCTGGGTGGATCTGGACTGGACATTGACGGAGCGGATTGCTTACGCTCCGTTGTGGAGCAGCTGACCGGTCTTACCAGGCTGACGACTCGCACCCCGGGCTTGGTGCGAGTAGCAGGAACGGGCTGACCCAGGCTGACGACTCGCACCCCTGGCTTGGTGCGAGTGGCAGGCAGGAACGGGCTGGACCAGGCTGACGACTCGCACCTCTGGCTTGGTGCGAGTAGCAGGAACGGCCTGGACCAGGCTGACGACGCACACCGTAGGCTTGGTGCGTGGAGCAGGGACAGGCCGGACAGGGCTGGCGACGCACCCCGTAGGCTTGGTGCGTGGAGCAGGGACAGGCCGGGCTGGGCTGACGACGCACACCGTAGGCTTAGTGCGTGGAGCAGGGACAGGCCGGACAGGGCTGGCGACGCACACCGTAGGCTTGGTGCGTGGAGCAGGGACAGGCCGGGCTGGGCTGGCGACGCACACCGTAGGTTTGGTGCGTGGAGCAGGGACAGGCCGGGCTGGGCTGTCGACGCACACCGTAGGCTTGGTGCGTGAAGCAGGGACAGGCCGGACTGGGCTGACGACGCACACCGTAGGCTTGGTGCGTGGAGCAGGGACAGGCCGGACAGGGCTGGCGACGCACACCGTAGGCTTGATGCATGGAGCAGGAACAGGCCGGGCAGGGCTGACGACGCACACCGTAGGCTTGGTGCGTGGAGCAGGGACAGGCCGGACAGGGCTGGCGACGCACACCGTAGGCTTGATGCATGGAGCAGGAACAGGCCGGGCAGGGCTGACGACGCACACCGTAGGCTTGGTGCGTGGAGCAGGGACAGGCCGGACTGGCGACGCACACCGTAGGCTTGGTGCGTGGAGCAGGGACAGGCCGGGCTGGGCTGACGACGCACACCGTAGGCTTGGTGAGTGGAGCAGGGACAGGCCGGACTGGGCTGGCGACGCACACCGTAGGCTTGGTGCGTGGAGCAGGGACAGGCCGGACTGGGCTGGCGACGCACACCGTAGGCTTGGTGCGTGGAGCAGGAACAGGCCGGACCGTACTGGGAACACACACCACTGGCCTTAAACGGGGATCAGGAACGGGCCGGACCGGACTGGCAATACACCTCAGTACCTCTCGCCGTGCCTCTACAACTTCCTTCCCTCCTCTCGCCAATGGCTCCCGTAACCCGGTGGCCTTCTCTCCTCGTCTCCCATTTCGCCCTGTGGCAGCCTCCTGCTGCCCAGTCGCCCATGCGGTGTGCCCCCCCCTAAAAAATTATTGGGGGTGCCTCTCGTCCGTCCGACGATGGCACTGCTGACGCCGCTGCTCCTCTCTCGCCAGGGCCTTGATCCTACCCCAAGGTCCCTTGCCCCCGAGCATGTCCTCCCAGGACCACACTTTGCCCACCTGGGCCATCGCCAGCCTCTCCATCTCCTTTCCTGGCGCTTCCTCCCATGTCCAGTCTGCCTGCTCCTGGACACGCTGCTTGGTCCTTTTACGGTGGGTTTTTCTATCACGATTGTCGTAGGAGTGAGTAGACCAAGGCGCAGCGTGTGAAACAAACATGACTTTATTTAATTAAAGTACTAACAAAACACGACTCGTGAAGTCCACGGTTAAACATACCGACACGGAACAAAAACCCACAACACCCAAGGGAAAACATACAGTTTAAATATGGCTCCCAATCAGAGACAACCCACAACAGCTGACACTTGTTGCCTCTGATTGGGAGCCACTCTGGCCAACATAGAATACACAACCTAGAACACCCAACATAGAAAATGAACACATAGAATGAACACACCCTGGCTCAACATATAGAGTCCCAGAGCCAGGGTGTGACAAGGAGGATACTGTCAGATATATTGGCTCACGATATCTACGGTAAATAATAACCGTATTATGAGCTGCCCAACCTTACCACAATAAGGTCAATTTCTGCATTCCAAAAGAACATACATTGTTTATGACAAATGTTCATAACCAAACAAAAAAACAAATTGTACCAATAGCCTATATTTCCATGGGAAACAAGTTACAAGAATCAGATTGTCATGCAACAGTCCTCACTCCACTCCTCCAGTCCATAACTGGAGGCAATACAATTTGTATTGGGATAGCTGCCGGGCCTACTTCTTCTGATTGAATTTCTTCTGAAACTTCTGGAAGGCGGTGGAGGTTGACCTGGGGACTTTAGTGGTCGAAGACGTAAGAGGACAATCTCTCTTCTGAAGGCCAACAGACCATACACCTACAGAGAGTGTAATAGTTCATTTGTTACAACAAATAAAACAAAAACCTACGTCCTCCTTATTAACACAAAGGAATAAATGGAGAAAGGGAACAAACTGCATAGATACAAGAAACACTTTCCTTACAAAGATATGGAAAACGCAATGTAGGAAGTGGCCACAATACATACATTTTCAACACATGGTTGAATAGATAGCATGCTTTATTACCTTGGTATTTTTGGACTATTGTCTTAGGACTCTCAGCCGTCGCAGCAACCAGACCAGCCATTTCTGATGGAAGTGTTTCAATGTGAAAAGAGCAGGAATAAATGTCTAATTACAGGTAACCTTAACATTTTAGTCATTTAGCAGACGCTCTTATCCAGAGCGACTTACAGTTAGTGAGTGCATACATTTTTCATACTGGCCTCCCCATGGGAATCGAACCCACAACCCTAGCGTTGCAAGCGTCATGCACTACAAACTGAGCTACAGGAGTAAGACCAAGCATATCTGTGTTGGTATTACTTACCCTTCATTGAACCTGTCTGTGTCGGAGGGTCCATGGGTTCTTTGAACTTGAACGACTCAGGCAGCACACTAAACATAAGAAGACTGTTCTCCTCATGATGCAAAGGAGCAGGGTTCCCGATCTCATATTTACTTTTTCCCACTATATCAGGGATACTGGATGGCACTGCCTCAATCCTTGATTTCTTCAGTCTGAGTTTCAGGCTGTTTAAGATTCTCTCTCTTTCAATGTGCCGCAAAGTCTGCTTGGCCTTTATAGATCTTTCTGGTGTGTCTCGTCTTTCAGAGGATAATGCACCTCCATCTATGTTGGTGGGGGCAACAGTCTTTTTGGCCACTTCAGCACAAACAATCTTTGGAGCAAAGCCTCTGTTTTGTAGTCTTGACGCTCTGCCCCTGGACTTTGTCTTCTTTGTCGGGACAAAACTGTTCTTCCACTCGTTTAAGATCCGTTGTTTGACTGGGCTTTCCACTGGAGGGCTGGTCTCGGAGGGCTCTGTCGTACAGGAGTTTACATTCACAATGAGGGTTATAGGAGGTGCTGGAGCTTTGTCTGAAAAAGGTCTGGCTCGAGAAGCATTATGGTCCTTGCGTTGGCCAGTTGCTAAAGTCCCATTTTTCATCTGGGGTGAGGAACCAAACAAGGCCAGAGTTACTGTGCTGACCCTCCACATCTTAGTCCCAATTCCAGGTTCTGTTGGCTTCAGGAGATTGCTACCTTTTAAAGGTTTCTCTTCTTCCAAAGATTTAGAAGTACTTGTATTGGGGGGCTCTAAATAGTCATCGCTGTTAGTCAAGTTGACCTCAGGAACGAGTTGAAAGAAGGGACCCAATCCATCTCTCATTTTCCTTTGCTTTCTTGGGACAGGCAATTTTGAATGAGGACTTTCAACACATCTTCTCTTGAGTCCAACCCCTTTTTGTTTAACCTTATAGCTATGATTTGTTTTAGGAGAGAGATGCTTTTGACATCTTTGTGCCAAGGAAAGTGATGTAAGGAAACAGATTTTGTCTGTTGGTTGGGGTTGCAGATTAGAAGTAGGAATGGAAACTATAGGAACAACTTCACTAGATCTAGGGTTTCCTTCTTCCAAAATGACACCAAGTTCTTGTACACATTCCAAATGTTTCTGCTTTGGCTGTACATTGTCCCAAACTAGCTCTGACATTGGGGTGGCTACTTTGAGAAAGTCTTCATAGCTCGAGAAGACCTCTTCAATTTCAACTTCAAGAATGTTTGTGTGGTTGATGGGGAGCTGCAGTGCTGGGGCTTTTGACAAAGGCAAGCTCTTCACCCCATTTCTGTATGGGCGAGCAGTCTCAGATTCGCTATCAGACAAGACAATCCTTTGGCATTCTTCAATGCCTGTAGATTTCCAAGATTGAGGATTCAAATTTTTAACAGGATTCTCTTCCCTCTTTCCTTCTGCTGTGCTATTTGATTTACACAAATGTAGACATTCCCTTTGTTCTGCTTTTGTTGTGCTGGGTTCAACAGACAATGTTTCCTCAACCAACGCCGTCGCTTTTACAGTGGCCTTTGCTGAACCCAATTCAGTCTTGTACTGGCATTTGCAGGACGAAGAATTGGTGGACCCACTGAACACTGCCATCCAACGAGAGAGGCAACAGTAATCTTCTGATTGGACATTGCCTTTGTTTTCGAGTTTTACATTCAAATTCACATCTACTCTCTCAGATGATTTATCCTCCACTGAGTGATCTTTCAACTCAATCAGCTCCGCGTCCATTTCTATTGTCAATTCCAACAGGTCTTTCACTTCGTCTTGTAGTAGCTGGCCACTGAAAAACTGCAAAGCCTCTTCTGGTGGCAGCACGTTGATCTCTAGGGAGGAAAATGGGTCACTAAAAATGATACCTGCACTTTCCCTCTTAACCACTGAGAGAGTCTGGGTGGAGCTATGTGCCAAACCTGAGCCTTGAATTACTTCAGATTCAGAGGGTGTTGACCTCTTCGTCTGAGTCACCTCAGTCTGCATGTCACTTGCAGAGTCTGCATATTTCTCATTTTCGGTACAAATCAGTTTTGGTTGTTCATCACCTCTTTGAAGAGTCTTTTGGTAATATCTTAGTGACCATGGGAATCCAAACTCCTTGTCTATGTCATCAAGCTGCTTATTGGTGTTCAACCATGATGACTCTTGCGCCGGGAATTCGGGGTGAACAGAATCATGTTTAAGAATGGCACATTTCTCTTCAACTTGACCCCAGTTTTTGCGCCTGACTTGTGAAAATATGACAGACTGTGATGACATATCGTCATCTTCGCCACACACAGATCTAACCTCTTGCATTATATTCTGTAATATACCAGATCTTGCAGCATCCATAAGCTTTGGCCCATCTCCACCCCAATAGAGGCTTAGTATTTTGCTTTCAACTGATGTGGCAGAGCATTTTTGACGTTGCACAGTATCTACCAACTCCTTCAATTTACCAAGGGTCCATTTGATTACAGGAACAGAGGACAATTCAAAAATGTCCTCATCTGAAACTACCTTTTCATTAGTTTCCTCACTCAATTGGTTAACATGCACATGAGTGGTAATTTCTGTGTCAGCTAACTCTTTTCTCTGAGTGGCTTGACATTCCGCATTAGATAATGGTTGAGAATCAAATTTCTCTGCACGTAACCAGTTTGATAGTGACCGTTCAGACTTGAAACATGAATATGTCTTGGCCATTTCAACATCAGATGTTTCTGAACCCTGAGTCAGTGTTTTTTCAGCCCCTGATTCTGGTCTGATCTTGGGGACCTCTTGTCCAGATTCATTTGTCAAAGAAGCAGATAAAGTAAGGGTTGTTTGGGCTTGTAATGGACTTTGGTCACAAGATTCTTCCACAGGGTTGCTCACATTTTCGACACCTGTTGAGAAAGACATACATTGGGTGGTCAAGCCAGCCACGTTTAGAGGTGTGTTTGTCTGCATACACTGCGATAGTGGTTGTACAACTGCGATGGCCTTCTGCGCCATAAGAACAGAGGGGGCATTACTTGCAGATGATCCTTGAAGGACCATAGCACTTTCATTAGCTTTATCTACTATGAAAATACAATTTTCTGCTCTAAATCCATTTCCACTTTTGTCCTCTGTTACTGTTATGTAATAGCCCTGTCTTATGGGGTGTGACGGAGTCACAGACTCACAGTTTTGCTGGCCTGAAAACCGCATACCATGGTTTGGCACAGATGAAGATGGTCCAGTGTTGGATATCAGAACACAGGTGTTTTTTGGCTTGTAATGTAGGGTAGGGGCTGAGCCTTGGTTTGGCACGTGTTGCAGGAAATGCGCTCCTGCCCCAACCACATGTTCTGGCTTGTTCAGTACGGGTCCATGGGAGTGCTGGCCTGGGTATGGTGGAGGCGCGGACTCACGGTTGTGCTGGACTGAGGACTGTATACTATCATTTGGCACAGATGAAGATGGTCCAGTGTTGGATACCAGAACATTGGTGCAGTCTGGCTTGTAATATAGGGTAGGGCCTGTGCCTTGGATATGGGGCCTAGGATATGTGGCATGGTGTGCATTATTTCCAATGGCCCCCGAATGACTGTTAATATTTGCACAATAAGATGGGAGTCTGTTCTGTTGTGGTGTGATGGGAATGCTTTCAGGGCAGATGGAGACATGTCTTGGAGAATTATTAAAAGGCGGGTTATGCATAACATTGTACTGAGGATTCTGGCTAATGTTATGCATTGGCATTGACTGCCCCACTGCAGCATTTGGTACATTGACCTGGTTGTTGCGGCCCGTGAGAGGTTGAGAGGGATACATTTGACTGTGGTTTGATGAGCCAGTGTGGACAGGTGCTCCATGTTGAACCCTGTTCATCTTAGTCCTGCTGTAATTTTTCTGATTTTGAAGTACATACAACAGTTGGTTATATGTTGTCTCCTGTGCACTTTGCAAATAGTTTGGTGTTTGTGGGTACCCCTGTTGAGGAGCTTTAACTGCTATCCTTCTTGAATCCTGCCCACTCACTATAGTCCATTGATGATGATTTAAATGGTTGGGGCTCCTACCCATTGCAAGAGAAGCAGAGGTACCACTGGAGGCCCAGTCTTGTCTGCCAAGTACCAGCTGCTGACTGCCACTTGCTGGGCTTTGATGAGACATAACATTTGTATTCAGTGGTGCATTAATATGAGGGGGGCAGTGAATGGTTGCACCCTGACCATCAGTTACAAGCCTCTGTGGATTGTTATTATTAACACCCAAATACCCCTGTCCCTGTTGGAAAGTGGGTTGAGCTGCACTGTTAAACCTTCCGGGCAAGGTGTGATGGTTTCCACTTTGTGATGTAACACCAGTTGATTGTGCAGCCGCTGCATTGTTAATCAAGAGTGATGTCAAAAGGGGACTGGTACCCATTAGAACCTGCTCTTTTGTGGGTGAATGCTGAGATGAGTTTATGTAAACCATTGATGCCTGTTGATCCAGGGTCTGTCCACTCCAGTAACCTCCACCGGTTACTTGTCCACTGTGTGGTAGGCATTGACCACCTTGTGTATACAGGACAACTGGTCTGACTGGCCCATATTGATAAGAATAGGTGCTCGGATTCCCACTCATCTGACCACTGGTAACTTGGGGACTTGAGGATTGTCCAGCGACGGATCGATCCGGTCCACTTTGGGTCCAGGTAGAGGTCTGCATTCTCCTTGTCTCCTCAGTCTCGTGGTATGGCAGAATGTAACCATTTCTGAAATTAAAAACATATTATGAACCGGGATTAGCGCAACAAACCCACAGTAACCAATGTAGACTGTATCCAGTGGTGTCATTTCTGTAAAAATCTTAGGTTTAGGGTATGGCAATCTGGTGCTACAAAGTCCTCATCAAATTCTCTGGCAGCATAGTCTTGTGACAGGTAGGCTAGCTAATATGTTTTACCAGTGGGGTATACTATGAATCAGGTTTGAGGAGTTAGCGAGGTAACTTTGGTCAACTCTGACTTCAACTCGGGATAACCGGTCTGATTCAATATGCATTCGGAAAGTATTCAGACCCCTTGACACTCCACATTTTGTTACATTACAGACTTATTATAAAATTGATTAAAACAATTTTCCCCCATCAATCTACACACAATATCCCATAATGACAAAGCGAAAAAAGTTTTTTAGAAATATTTGCAAATGTATTAAAAATAAAAACATAAATACCTTATTTACATAAGTATTCAGACCCTTTGCTATGAGACTCGAAATTGAGCTCAGGTGCATCCTGTTTCCATTGATCATCCTTGAGATGTTTCTACAACTTGATTGGAGTCCACCTGTGGTACATTCAATTGATTGGACATGATTTGGAAAGGCACACACCTGTCTATATAAGGTCCCACAGTTGACAGTGAATGTCAGAGCAAAAACCAAGCCATGAGGGTCGAAGGAATTGTCCGTAGAGCGCCGAGACAGGATTGTGTCGAGGCACAGATCTGGGGAAGGGTACCCAAACATTTCTGCAGCATTGAAGGTCCCCAAGAACACAGTGGCCTCCATCATTCTAAAATGGAAGACGTTTGGAACCACCAAGACTCTTCCTAGAGCTGGCCGCCCGGCCAAACTGAGCAATCGGGGGAGAAGGGACTTGGTCAGGGAGGTAACCAAGAACCCGATGGTCACACTGACAGAGCTCCAGAGTTCCTCTGTGGAGATGGGAGAACCTTCCAGAAGGACAACCATCTTTGCAGCACTCCACCAATCAGGCATGTATGGTAGAATGGCCAGACGGAAGCCACTCCTCAGTAAAAGGCACATGACAGCCAGCTTGGAGTTTGCCAAAAGGCACCTAAAGGACTCTGACCATGAGAAACAAGATTCTCTGGTCTGATGAAACCAAGATTTACTTCCGTTTTCATAAATTTGCAAAAAAAAATTTGCTCTCATTATGGGGTATTGTGTGTAAATCGTTGAGGATTTTGTAAAAAAAAACAATTTTAGAATAAGGCTGTAACGTAACAAAATGTGGAAAGTCAAGGGGTCTGAATACTTTCCGAATGCACTGTACTTACCAGAAAAGAGTGAGCGTGAAGTTCAATAGTTTAATACTAAAAGAGGCAACAGCTGAATACCTGCCTATCGAGTGGTGCAGCACTCTCTTATATCCAAGCAATGCTTATTTTTAGCAGGGAGTCACCATTGAGACCAGTGTCTCTTTTCCAAGGGAGCCCTGCATATACAATTTCATAGTATGTTTATATTCATATAAGTAGCCTGGCAAACGTGATTAATGTGTTATGGGTTAGATGGATGTCCCCTGAGACAGAATGTTTTCTTAAGGGTGAGATAGGAGTCATATGATAGAGCTAATAGATTGTGAACTACTGCCCTGTAACTGTCTTATAGCTTCGCTGTTATATATCATTATATTCTCTCAATATGTTATAGCTTCACTGTTATATATCATTATATTCTCTCAATATGTTATAGCTTCACTGTTATATATCATTATAGTCTCTCAATATGTTTTGCATCATATTCACCTCAGTATGGATATATTGTTTATTCTAAAATAGCTCTGTAAATTGTCGTGGAAATTCATGTATACTGAGAGAGACTTGGACAATTATTCAAACAATGAATCTTTATTTAACATCGATTAATTATTGCAATAATGAGCTGGTCGACCGCACACTTAAGTGTGTGTGCGTGCCGAGACCTTGACCTTAGAGGAATCCTGGTTCTTATATAGCTGACACTAAAATGTTTAGTCATGGCTGGTTCCATCCCTCCCACTCAGATCGGGTGGGTTATCTGCACCTGGTGTTGTTTTAACCCCCAGCCCGGCTTAGTTTCCCAGATGCAAGAATGATTAGAAACAATGAGGGGTTTAGCTCAAGCTATCTTTAGTGACCATATGCCCAGATTAGCTGCAGGGAGCTAAAGTGGAAACCATCCCTTTACCAAAACACAGCATTAGTAGAACAGAAATGTCTTAACCATTATATACTTAACAAAGAGTAACTATTAATATCAAACAAATCAGGTACATACATAATTTCTCTCTCACAGTATGAGAGGATCATTAACGATGGACTGCAGCAAGGTGCAAGAATGTATACTCCCCACTGATAAGAAGACCGGGAGATGCATGGAGGAGTACTAACGGTTCTGGATTCAGGCTGGCACGATAACACCACCTGCATAGCCACAGAGATGAATTGTACATCCTAGACTCAGGAGGGGGAAGGACTTGTCTGGGAAAACAGAGGTGATAAATATACTTTAAAATATAAAAACGCAACATGCAACAATTTCAAAGATTTTACTGAGTTACAGTTCATATGAGGAAAATCAGTCCATTGAAATTAAATCACTAGGCTCTAATCTATGGATTTCACATCACTGGGAATACAATCTGTTGGTCACAGATACCTTAAAAGAAATGGGCCTCACAATGGGCCTCAGGATCTCATCACAGTATTTCTGTGCATTCAAATTGCTCCCGATAAAATGCAATTCTGTTCATTGTCCGTAGGTTATGCCTGCCCATACCATAACCCCACCTCCACCATGGAGCACTCTGTTCACAGCATTGACATTAGCAAACCGCTCGCCCACACGACGCCATACACGTGGTCTGCGGTTGTGAGGCGGGTTGGACATACTGCCACATTTTCTCAAACTACGTTGCAGGCGGTTTATGTTAAAGAAATTAACATTAAATTCTCTGGCAACAGCTCTGGTGGACATTCCTGCAGTCAGCATGCCAATTGCACGCTCCCTCAAAACATCTGTGGCATTGTGTTGTGTGACAAAACTGCACATTTTCGAGTGGCCTTTTATTGTCCCCAGCACAAAGTGCAACTGTGTAATGATCATGCTGTTTAATCAGCTTCTTGATATGCAGGTGGATGGATTATCTTGGTAAAGGAGAAATGCTCAGTAACAGGGATGCAAACAAATGTGCACAACATTTGAGAAATAATATTTTTGTGCGTATGGAACATTTCTGGGATCTTTTACTTCAGCTCATGAAGCATGGGACCAACACTTTACATGTTCTGTTTAGATTTTTGTTCAGCGTATACGTGTTGACACAATCCTGTCTCAGAGCTCTACGGACAATTCCTTCGACCAAATGGCTTGGTTTTTGCTCTGACATATATAGACAGGCGTGTGCCTATCCAAATCATGTCCAATCAATTGAATTTACCACAGCTTGACTCCAATCAAGTTGTAGAAACATCTCAAGGATGATCAATGGAAACAGGATGCACCTGAGCTCAATTTGAAAATGTATGCACTCACTAACTGTAAGTCGCTCTGGATAAGAGCGTCTGCTAAATGACTAAAATTTAAATTTCGAGTCTCATAGCAAAGGGTCTGAATACTTGTTTAAATAAGACATTTCTGTTTTCTATTTTTAATACATAAGCTAACATTTCTAAAAACCTGTTTTCACTTTGCCATTGTGTGTAGATTGAGGATTTTTATTTATTTAATCAATTTTAGAATAAGGCTGTTATATAACAAAACACGGGGTGGGGGGAATGTATTCAGACCCCTTGACTTTTTCCACATTTTGTTATTTTACAGCCTTATTTTAAAATGGATTATTATATTTATATATCACATTCGGAAAGTATTCAGACCCCTTGACACACACAAATATATATATATATATATATATATATATATATATATATATATATATATATATATATATATATACATACACACACACACACACACACGTGTATATACATATATTTATATACACACACACGTATATAAACTCAGCAAAAAAAGAAAACGTCCTCTCACTGTCAACTGCGTTTATTTTCAGCAAACATAACATGTGTAAATATTTGTATGAACATAAAAAGATTCAACAAATTAGACAAACTGAACAAGTTCCACAGACATGTGACAAACAGAAATGGAATAATGTGTCCCTGAACAAAGGGTGGGTCAAAATCAAAAGTCAGTCAGTATCTGGTGTGGCCACTAGCTGCATTAAGTACTGCAGTGCATCTCCTCCTCATGGACTGCACCAGATTTGCCAGTTCTTGCTGTGAGATGTTACCCCACTCTTCCACGAAGGCACCTGCAAGTTCCCAGACATTTCTAGGGGGAAAGGCCCTAGCCCTCACCCTCCGATCCAACAGGTCCCAGACGTGCTCAATGGGATTGAGATCCGGGCTCTTCGCTGGCCATGGCAGAACACGGACGTTCCTGTCTTGCAGGAAATCACGCACAGAACGAGCAGTATGGCTGATGGCATTGTCATGCTGGAGGGTTATGTCAGGATGAGCCTGCAGGAAGGGTACCACATGAGGGAGGAGGATGTCTTCCCTGTAACTCACAGCGTTGAGATTGCCTGCAATGACAATCAGCTCAGTCCGATGATGCTGTAACACACCGCCCCAGACCATGAAGGACCCTCCACCTTGATCCCGCTCCAGTGTACAGGCCTCGGTGTAACACTCATTCCTTGGACGATAAACGCAAATCCGACAATCACCCCTGGTGAGACAAGACCGTGACTCGTCAGTGAAGAGCACTTTTGCCAGTCCTGTCTGGTCCAGTGATGGTGGGTTTGTGCCCCTAGGCGACGTTGTTGCCGTTGAGGACCGGCCTTACAACAGACCTACAAGCCCTCAGTCCAGCCTCTCTCAGCCTATTGCGGACTGTCTGAGCACTGACGGAGGGATTGCGCGTTCCTTGTGTAACCCGGGCAGTTGTTGTTGCCATCCTGTACCTGTCCCGCAGGTGTAATGTTTGGATGTACCGATCCTGTGCAGGTGTTGTTACACGTGGTCTGCCACTGCGAGGGCAATCAGCGTCCTGCCCTCCCTGTAGTGCTGTCTTAGGCGTCTCACCGTACGGACATCGCAATTTATTGCCCTGGCCACATCTGCAGTCCTCATGCCTCCTTGCATCATGCCTAAGGCACATTCACGCAGATCAGCAGGGACCCTGGGCATCTTTCTTTTGGTGTTTTCAGAGTCAGTAGAAAGGCCTCTTTAGCGTCCTAAGTTTTCATAACTGTGACCTTACCATTGTTTACGGTTCATTGAACAAGCATTGGAAACAGTGTTTAAAGCCTTTACAATGAGATCTGTGAAGTTATTTGGATTTTAGAAATTATCTTTGAAAGACAGGGTCCTGAAAAAGGGTGTTAATTTTTTGCAGAGTTCATATGGGCCCCATTCTGCATGAAGAGCTCTCAGGCCTGTTTTGTAAGTGGTGCACTAAAGATATGCTCTTATCTATTCAGTTGTGGGGGTATTGAGTCTCTCTCTCTCTCTGGCCCTCTCTCTCTCTCTCTCTCTCTCTCTCTCCTCTCTCCTCTATCTCTCATCTCTCTCTCTCTCTCTCTCTCTCTCTCTCTCTCTCTCTCTCTCTCTCTCCTCTCTCTCTCTCTCTCTCTCTCTCTCTCTCTCTCTCTCTCTCTCTCTCTCTCTCTCTCTCTCTCTCTCTCTCTCTCTCTCTCTCTCTCTCTCTCTCTCTCTCTCTCTCTCTCTCTCTCTCTCTCTCTCTCTCTCTCTCTCTCTCTCTCTCTCTCTCTCTCTCTCTCTCTCTCTCTCTCTCTCTCTCTCTCTCTCTCTCTCTCTCTCTCTCTCTCTCTCTCTCTCTCTCTCTCTCTCTCTCTCTCTCTCTCTCTCTCCTCTCTCTCTCTCTCTCTCTCTCTCTCTCTCTCTCTCTCTCTCTCTCTCTCTCTCTCTCCTCTCTCTCTCTCTCTCTCTCTCTCTAATAGCGACAATATCTATCACACACACAAACACCTTGTAATTACGCAGTACAGAAATGTGCGCTCCTCACAACGGATTATGTTGGCAAAGGAGAAATGCTCACTAACAGGGATGTAAACAAATTTGTTCACAAAATTTGAGCAAAATAAGCTTTGTGTGTGTATGGAACATTTATGACAAAGCGAAAATAGGTTTATATTTCCACCTGTGGTAAATTCAATTGATTGGACATGATTTGGAAAGGCAAACAACTGTCTATATACAGTCCTGTGGTGGAAATGTAATATTCATTACATACTATACTGGTTTAAAATTAGACATACTATGCAGTTTTTACCCTTAGAATTGTCCACTGTTATATGTTAGTAGTTTTGATGATACAGGCTTGTCTTGTTTGATTTAGTCATAAATCTGAGCATACAGATTTATGAGCTGCTTGGGTGCAACTGCAGTACAGTGCCTTGCAAAAGTATTCATCCCCCTTGGCGTTTTTCCTATTTTGTTGCGCTACAACCTGTAATTTAAATTGATTTTTATTTGGATTTCATGTAATGGACATACACAAAATAGTCCAAATTGGTGAAGTGAAATAAAAAAAATAACTTGTAAAAAAAAATATATATATATATATTTTCATTCAAAAGTTGAAACTTTTCATTTTTTTCATTTTTTTTTTTAATAACGGAAAAGTGGTGCATGCATATGTATTCACCCCCTTTGCTATGAAGGCCCTAAATAAGATCTGGTGCAACCAATTACCTTCAGAAGTCACATAATTAGTTAGATTGCACACAGGTGGACTTTATTTAAGTGTCACATGATCTCAGTAATATATCTGTTCTGAATGGCCCCAGAGTCTGCAACACCACCAAGCATGAAGACCAAGGAGCTCTCCAAACAGGTCAGGGACAAAGTTGTGGAGAAGTACAGATCAGGGTTGGGTTATAAAAAAATATCTGAAACTTTGAACATCCCACGGAGCACCATTAAATCCATTATTAAAAAATTGAAAGAATATGGCACTACAACAAACCTGCCAAGAGAGGGCCGCCCACCTAAACTCACGGACCAGGCAAGGAGGGCATTACAGTTTTTCTCAATTGCTAAAACACTAAAACCCATTGGCTGAACAAAGTTCTCAGTTGCCTGGACTCATTTAGCTAATTATGCAGTCTGTTGTCAATACCTTAAACCATTTCACATGGTAAAACACAATTTACAGATCTCACTTAGACTTTTCAGCAAAACTCTAAACACATTCTCATTCTCAAAACACATTCTGCACTCTAATGCACATGTCATCCATACTGGTAAACACAAGTGGCAACAATCAAATACAAATAGAGAACACTTGTCATTGATTGAACACAACCACTCAAAATTGATTTAACCTGTTTCAAATGATGCGACACAACCAATATAAGCCAGTTCAGAGAGAAAACAGGTTGTTGAAGGTGGGAAGGAGAAAGTCTGAGAATGGATAGAAGAAACAATGTGAGAGGACGAGGACGTATGCGATGAGGAGGAAGAGGAGGGCAAGAAAGAGGAAGAGGAGGACGAAGAGGAAGACAAAGAGTGGAAATATCTGATGAAATTCGACCAATAGTCATAGACCATGTTCTTGTCCATGGACTGACAATGAGGGAAGCAGGACTTAGAGTGCAACCCAATTTGAGCCGATTTTCTGTGTCCACCATAGTAAGGACATTCAGAGAAGAGAACAGGTACAGTATACTACTGTATTTTTGTAATTGTAAATTTACTGTACTACACTATATGCAGCTGTTTCAATAGACATTTGTAAAGTTAATCACTGTATGTATTGTACTGCATGAATATGTTTTGTAACTGCATAACTACTTTTTGTAGAATTGCAAGGCTGCCACATGCAGGTGGAAGGACAGGTACAGTGGGGGAAAAAAGTATTTAGTCAGCCACCAATTGTGCAAGTTCTCCCACTTAAAAAGATGAGAGAGGCCTGTAATTTTCATCATAGGTACACGTCAACTATGACAGACAAAATGAGAAAATAAAATCCAGAAAATCACATTGTAGGATTTTTTATGAATTTATTTGCAAATTATGGTGGAAAATAAGTATTTGGTCACCTACAAACAAGCAAGATTTCTGGCTCTCACAGACCTGTAACTTCTTCTTTAAGAGGCTCCTCTATCCTCCACTCGTTACCTATATTAATGGCACCTGTTTGAACTTGTTATCAGTATAAAAGACACCTGTCCACAACCTCAAACAGTCACACTCCAAACTCCACTATGGCCAAGACCAAAGAGCTGTCAAAGGACACCAGAAACAAAATTGTAGACCTGCACCAGGCTGGGAAGACTGAATCTGCAATAGGTAAGCAGCTTGGTTTGAAGAAATCAACTGTGGGAGCAATTATTAGGAAATGGAAGACATACACTGATAATCTCCCTCGATCTGGGGCTCCACGCAAGATCTCACCCCGTGGGGTCAAAATGATCACAAAAATGGTGAGCAAAAATCCCAGAACCACACGGGGGGACCTAGTGAATGACCTGCAGAGAGCTGGGACCAAAGTAACAAAGCCTACCATCAGTAACACACTACGCCGCCAGGACTCAAATCCTGCAGTGCCAGTTGTGTCCCCCTGCTTAAGCCAGTACATGTCCAGGCCCGTCTGAAGTTTGCTAGAGTGCATTTGGATGATCCAGAAGAGGATTGGGAGAATGTCATATGGTCAGATGAAACCAAAATATAACTTTTTGGTAAAAACTCAACTTGTCGTGTTTGGAGGACAAAGAATGCTGAGTTGCATCCAAAGAACACCATACCTACTGTGAAGCATGGGGGTGGAAACATCATGCTTTGGGGCTGTTTTTCTGCAAAGGGACCAGGACGACTGATCCGTGTAAAGGAAAGAATGAATGGGGCCATGTATCGTGAGATTTTGAGTGAAAACCTCCTATCAGCAAGGGCATTGAAGATGAAACGTGGCTGGGTCTTTCAGCATGACAATGATCCCAAACACATCGCCCGGGCAACGAAGGAGTGGCTTCGTAAGAAGCATTTCAAGGTCCTGGAGTGGCCTAGCCAGTCTCCAGATCTCAACACCATAGAAAATCTTTGGAGAGAGTTGAAAGTCCGTGTTGCCCAGCGACAGCCCCAAAACATCACTGCTCTAGAGGAGATCTGCATGGAGGAATGGGCCAAAACACCAGCAACAGTGTGTGAAAACCTTGTGAAGACTTACAGAAAACGTTTGACCTGTGTCATTGCCAACAAAGGGTATATAACAAAGTATTGAGAAACTTTTGTTATTGACCAAATACTTATTTTCCACCATAATTTGCAAATAAATTCATTAAAAATCCTACAATGTGATTTTCTGGATTTTATTTTCTCATTTTGTCTGTCATAGTTGACGTGTACCTATGATGAAAATTACAGGCCTCTCTCATCTTTTTAAGTGGGAGAACTTGCACAATTGGTGGCTGACTAAATACTTTTTTCCCCCACTGTATATTCACTCGGGAGCAAGAGGCCGTTATAGTTGGCATGGTCCTTCAAGATAATGCAATACGACTCAGAGAAATCCAGGAACGAGTGATACAAGACAACACACACTTCCAGGGAATCGACAGTGTGAGCATTTCCACAATTGACCGTGTCCCCATCGTAACAGGATGCGAATGAAACAAGTATTCAGAGTACCTTTTGAACGCAACTCACCAAGGGTGAGAGAACTGGGAGTTCAGTATGTGCAAGTAAGTGTACATTCAGAAACATCAATGGGCAGTTTATGAACTTGTACCTCCCTCCATACTCGCCTTTCCTGAATCCGATTGAGGAGTTTATCTCCTCTTGGAGATGGAAAGTGTATGATAGACAACCCTACACCAGAGTAAATCTGCTGCAAGCCATGGATTTAGCCTGTGGTGATATATGTGAGGAATCATGTCAGGGCTGGATACGGCACACAAGAGGCTTCTTCCCCCGTTGCCTCAGGAGGGACAATATTGCTTGTGATGTCGACGAAGTGCTCTGGCCTGACCCAGCCCAAAGACAAGAAGAAGCACATTGATCACATGTTTACTCCTTTGATTTTTGTCCCTTTTAGTATTGTATACTGTAGTACAGTGCATTGTAGGCTGTATACTGTACAATGGACAAATTGTATGGCCCTGAACATTGGGCTTTCTATTTGTTAACAGTACTGACTGTTCAATAGATTTTGACTGGTTGCAGATTCATATCAACAAAGTATAAGAATTACAGTATCACAGAGACAAAGGACAAGTTTGTGAGATGCAGGGTACAGTACTGTAAAAATAGGGGTACAAGGAGGAAGAAGAACAAAAAATGTTGACCTACTATGATAGAACATGTTTTCGTTCATCAAAAGACAATGATGGAAAAATATGAAATTTGTTTTGAGATTAAAAATGTACTTCTCCCTGAGAACTGTATGTTTTGAACAATGTGTTTTCTATTTTTCGGTGTATTGTTTACTGACTGCTTGAGAGTGTATATCATTTTGATCACTTGGTTTATGATTTGAGAGCAGTGTTTGATTTTGAACACAGGTAAAACTGTTTTGAGGCGAATGTTTCATTTTGCAAGAGGAGTCAGAGGTTTTGTAAATAGTGCTTGAAGATGAGGTTTTGTGTTTAATGTTTTCAGGAAATGGAGCAAGGTTTCAGAAATTGTGTTTTAGCAATTGAGAAAAACTGTAATCAGAGAGCCAACAAAGAGACCAAAGATAACCCTGAAGGAGCTGCAAAGATCCACAGCGGAGATTGGAGTATCTGTCCATAGGACCACTTTAAGCCGTACACTCCACAGAGCTGGGCTTTAAGGAAAAGTGGCCAGAAAAAAGACATTGCTTAAAGAAAAAAATAAGCAAACACGTTTGGTGTTCGCCAAAGGCCATGTGGGAGACTCCCCAAACATATGGAAGAAGGTACTCTGGTCAGATGAGACTAAAACTGAGCTTTTTGGCCATCAAGGAAAACGCTATGTCTGGCGCAAACCTAACACCTCTCATCACCCTGAGAACACCATCCCACAGTGAAGCATGGTGGTGGCAGCATCATGCTGTGGGGATATTTTCATCGGCAGGGACTGGGAAACTGGTCAGAATTGAAGGAATGATGGATGGCGCCAAATACAGGGAGGTTCACCTTCAAGCAGGACAATAACCCTAAGCATACTTCTAAAGCAACACTAGAGTGGTTTAAGGGGAAACATTTAAATGCCTTGGTATGGCCTAGTCAAAGCCCAGACCTCAATCCAATTGAGAATCTGTGGTATGACTTAAAGATTGCTGTACACCAGCGGAACCCATCCAACTTGAAGGAACTGGAGCAGTTTTGCCTTGAAGAATGGGCAAAAATGCCAGTGGCTAGATGTGCCAAGCTTATAGAGACATACCCCAAAAGACTTGCAGCTGTAATTGCTGCAAAAGGTGGCTCTACAAAGTATTGACTTTGGGGGTGGGGTAATAGTTACAGTGAGGGAAAAAAGTATTTGATCCCCTGCTGATTTTGTACGTTTGCCCACTAACAAAGAAATGATCAGTCTATCATTTTAATGGTAGGTTTATTTGAACAGTGAGAGACAGAACAACAACAAAAAAATCCAGAAAAACGCATGTCAAAAATGTTATGAATTGATTTGCATTTTAAATAAGGGAAATAAGTATTTGACCCCTCTGCAAAACATGACTTAGTACATGGTGGAAAAACCCTTGTTGGCAATCACAGAGGTCAGACGTTTCTTGTAGTTGGCCACCAGGTTTGCACACATCTCAGGAGGGATTTTGTCCCACTCCTCTTTGCAGATCTTCTCCAAGTCATTAAGGTTTCGAGGCTGACGTTTGGCAACTCGAACCTTCAGCTCCCTCCACAGATTTTCTATGGGATTAAGGTCTGGAGACTGGCTAGGCCACTCCAGGACCTTAATGTGCTTCTTCTTGAGCCACTCCTTTGTTGCCCTGGCCGTGTGTTTTGGGTCATTGTCATGCTGGAATACCCATCCACGACCCATTTTCAATGCCCTGGCTGAGGGAAGGAGGTTCTCACCCAAGATTTGATGGTACATGGCCCCGTCCATCGTCCCTTTGATGAGGTGAAGTTGTCCTGTCCCCTTAGCAGAAAAACACCCCCAAAGCATAATGTTTCCACCTCCATGTTTGACGGTGGGATGGTGTTCTTGGGGTCATAGGCAGCATTCCTCCTCCTCCAAACACGGCGAGTTGAGTTGATGCCAAAGAGCTCCATTTTGGTCTCATCTGACCACAACACTTTCACCCAGTTCTCCTCTGAATCATTCAGATGTTCATTGGCAAACTTCAGACGGGCATGTACAGTGGGGAGAACAAGTATTTGATACACTGCCGATTTTGCAGGTTTTCCTACTTACAAAGCATGTAGAGGTCTGTAATTTTTATCATAGGTACACTTCAACTGTGAGAGACGGAATCTAAAACAATAATCCAGAAAATCACATTGTATGATTTTTAAGTAATTAATTTGCATTTTATTGCATGACATAAGTATTTGATACATCAGAAAAGCAGAACTTAATATTTGGTACAGAAACCTATGTTTGCAATTACAGAGATCATATGTTTCCTGTAGGTCTTGACCAGGTTTGCACACACTGCAGCAGGGATTTTGGCCAACTCCTCCATACAGACCTTCTCCAGATCCTTCAGGTTTCAGGACTGTCGCTGGGCAATACGGACTTTCAGCTCCCTCCAAAGATGTTCTATTGGGTACAGGTCTGGAGACTGGCTAGGCCACTCCAGGACCTTGAGATGCTTCATACGGAGCCACTCCTTAGTTGCCCTGGCTGTGTGTTTCGGGTCATTGTCAAGCTGGAAGACCCAGCCACGACCCATCTTCAATGCTCTTACTGAGGGAAGGAGGTTGTTGGCCAAGATCTCGCGATACATGGCCCCATCCATCCTCCCCTCAATACGGTGCAGTCGTCCTGTCCCCTTTGCAGAAAAGCATCCCCAAAGAATGATGTTTCCACCTCCATGCTTCACGGTTGGGATGGTGTTCTTGGGGTTGTACTCATCCTTCTTCTTCCTCCAAACACGGCGAGTGGAGTTTAGACCAAAAAGCTCAATTTTTGTCTCATCAGACCACATGACCTTCTCCCATTCCTCCTCTGGATCATCCAGATGGTCATTGGCAAACTTCAGACGGGCCTGGACATGCGCTGGCTTGAGCAGGGGGACCTTGCGTGCACTGCAGGATTTTAATCAATGACGGCGTAGTGTGTTACTAATGGTTTTCTTTGAGACTGTGGTCCCAGCTCTCTTCAGGTCATTGACCAGGTCCTGCCGTGTAGTTCTGGGCTGATCCCTCACCTTCCTCATGATCATTGATGCCCCACGAGGTGAGATCTTGCATGGAGCCCCAGACCGAGGGTGATTGACCGTCATCGTGAACTTCTTCCATTTTCTAATAATTGCGCCAACAGATGTTGCCTTCTCACCAAGCTGCTTGCCTATTGTCCTGTAGCCCATCCGAGCCTTGTGCAGGTCTACAATTTTATCCCTGATGTCCTTACACAGCTCTCTGGTCTTGGCCATTGTGGAGAGGTTGGAGTCTGTTTGATTGAGTGTGTGGACAGGTGTCTTTTGTACAGGTAACTAGTTCAAACAGGTGCAGTTAATACAGGTAATGAGTGGAGAACAGGAGGGCTTCTTAAAGAAAAACTAACAGGTCTGTGAGAGCCGGAATTCTTACTGGTTGGTAGGTGATCAAATACTTATGTCATGCAATAAAATGCAAATTAATTACTTAAAAATCATACAATGTGATTTTCTGGATTTTTGTCTCACAGTTTAAGTGTACCTATGATAAAAATTACAGACCTCTACATGCTTTGTAAGTAGGAAAACCTGCAAAATCGGCAGTGTATCAAATACTTGTTCTCCCCACTGTATATGTGCTTTCTTGAACAGGGGGACATTGCGGGCGCTGCAGGATTTCAGTCCTTCACGGCGTAGTGTGTTACCAATTGTTTTCTTGGTGACTATGGTCCCAGCTGCCTCGAGATCATTGACAAGATCATCCCGTGTAATTCTGGGCTGATTCCTCACCATTCTCATGATCATTGCAACTCCTCCGAGGTGAGATCTTGCATGGAGCCCCAGACCAAGGGAGACTGACAGTTATTTTGTGTTTCTTCCATTTGCGAATAATCGCACCAACTGTTGTCACCTTCTCACCAAGCTGCTTGGCGATGGTCATGTAGCCCATTCCAGCCTTGTGTAGGTCTACAATCTTGTCCCTGACATCCTTGGAGAGCTCTTTGGTCTTGGCCATGTTTGGAATCCGATTGATTGTTTGCTTCTGTGGACAGGTGTATTTTATACAGGTAAGAGTGTGATCCTAATCTCAGCTCGTTACCTGTATAAAATACACCTGGGAGACAGAAATCTTTCTGATTGAGAGGGGGTCAAATACTTATTTCCCTCATTAAAATGCAAATCAATTGATAACATTTTTGACATGCGTTTTTCTGGATTTTTTTGTTGTTATTCTGTCTCTCACTGTTCAAATAAACCTACCATTAAAATTATAGACTGATCATTTCTTTGTCAGTGGGCAAACGTACAAAATCAGCAGGGGATCAAATACTTTTTTCCCCTCACTGTATGTGACAAATAAAATTGGATACAACTAACTTGCCCACTTCATAGAGCACAACAGCTTGTAGTCCTAAAACCCTGAAATGAGTTACCTCTGGTTCGTTCAGACATAGTCATGGGAAACCGAGGCTTTCTGAAGCCTTTGGGGCATTCACCAAATTGTGCCGAAAAAGGGTTCATTACTCTGAGCTTTTAACACAATGCACATGTGACATCTGCTGATCAGCAATGAAAAGCGGCAGTCTGAGGTAGTCTGAGGTACTCTCGCAGTCTGAGGTACTCTCGCTCTCTGTAGTATTCCATTTCAGCATTAGTTAGCTCTTCTTGTTGGCATGGTAACACCAATGTTCAAACAGACCGGCATCCAGGCTGTATGCAGATCTCTTCTTTTCTTTCCCTTCAATGCTCGATCCTCCTTCTATCCCCTCTACCGTTCCCTTCCTCTCTCGCCCTTTCATGGCGTGGTGGTGCTCAGAGCAGGCTGGCCAGGCTGGTAGTGGGTCCGTTCTGGGCCTGGAACTGGCCCACTGACCATCATCACAAACCACTTGATGTCTCAATGTAATCAATTACTGTATTGTGCATTGTTTTTCTTCATGGTGATGGAAAGCCTACAGGTACAAACCTAGATGACCAGCCTATGTACAATACAGTAATGTACATTTACATTAAGTGGTTTGTAAGGATGGTAAATGAATACTGCACAAAAAAGTGGTTGTTTTCCATGTTATTTGATCAAGAAAGATATTTAATTTGATGGGGATGTTTTGGGTCTTTGCCCAGAACTTTGGACCTTTTGATGTTAAAAAAGGCACAGAAAGGCAATGTAATTGTTTTTGGTTCGAACCCGTTATTTATGTTGCTGGTCGGAACAACGGAAAGGAACGAAAGAAAATGATGGTTCTGCTCAGCAGAAAGCAATTTCGGTTCAAACTCCTGGCGCCAAACCAAGCAGACAAGCCAGGCGTGAACTTTCGCCCCGTGCAACACTTCAACACCCTGTATAACACCCTGTACAACACTTCAACACCCTGTGCATTTCAAGTGAAAGATGCTTACAGACAACCTATGGCTATCCAAGCTAATCTGAGTTGCCTTGCCCTTTGGAATTCGAAAATGTATTCAAAAATCACAATGCCATAGGCAGGACCATTTAGCAAACGGGTCGGAAATATACGTTCAACCTTTTCAGCCAGCCACTGTCTAAAATTGATTGCTTTAGTCCGAAAACAAACTGTGGGATAAATGTTATGGTTAAAGTGACCAGCTGTACAGCCATCCTCCCCATCATGTAAGTAAGATATACAATATTTTAGAAAAGGTACTTACAGATTACTCTAAAGACAAATTGTCCGTTAAAAACCATTGTTGTCTTCTTGGAAAAAAAACTCACTAACTGCTCCTTTCCATCCAGCATCAGCCAACACGCCAACAACGTTCTTCTGCTTTATCACAGAGCAGAAGAACATACAGCCTCTTGAATATTGTGTAGAACCCCAACCACGCCCCCTTCACCCCTACTCCACCGTTATTGGTGGAACGATAGGCTCGTGCCGGAGACTGGTGAAAGGGGCTTGCTACCCAAACTAGTTGCGTTTCCCTTTGGAATTCGAAAATGTATTAAAAATAACAATGTCATTTTTATTCTGGAAATTCTTCCATATCCTTATTAAAAAATAAAGCACTTCCAGAGTTTTTGTAGAATGAACACATACTTTATTACACAAGCAATAGAGCGAAGCTGGCCTGCAGAGCAACTGATGTGGAAAATCGTCCTTATCTGTATTAAAAGATAAAGTACTTCCAGAGTTTTTGTCATTTAGAATCAAGATAGACTTTATTACACAAGCAATAGAGCGGAGCTCATCTGCAAAGCAACTAACTCTCCAACCCTCAGTTCTCAGTTTATATACAGTTTCATTCTTGCTCAAAGTACACACCTTTTTAGCTTAATCCCTCCCTGTTTAGTTCCATTGTTTCCAATTTTAACATCTTGACCGCCACGCCCATCATGTTTATTCTTTAATAGTGGCGCAATCTGGCTTCTCCTCCTTCTATTCATTCTGTTTTTGGAAACAATAGTGGAGCAACCAAACCTTATTATGTAAAAAATAACAGAGCCATTTCCTGGCTCTGTTTTAACCCTTCAATCTAATAACAGGTCAATTTCCTGGCTCACATCAACACCATTATCCCAGAAACCCTAGACCCACTCCAATTTGCATACCGCCCCAACAGATCCACAGATGATGCAATCTCTATTGCACTCCACACTGCCCTTTCCCACCTGAACAAGAGGAACATCTACGTGAGAATGCTATTCATTGACTACAGCTCAGGGTTCAACACCATAGTGCTCTCAAAGCTCATCACTAAGCTAAGGACCCTGGGACTAAACACCTTCCTCTGCAACTGGATCCTGGACTTCCTGACAGGCCGCCCCAAGGTGGTAAGGGTAGGTAACAACACATCTGCCACGCTGATCCTCAACACGGGGGCCCCTCAGGGGTGCGTGCTCAGTCCCCTCCTGTACTCCCTGTTCACCCATGACTGCATGGCCAGGCACCACTCCAACACCATCATTACGTTTTGACACAACAGTGGTAGGCCTGATCAACGACAACGATGAGACAGCCTATAGGGAGGAGGTCAGAGACCTGGCCGTGTGGTGCCAGGATAACAACCTCTCCATCAAAGTGATCAAGACAAAGGAGATGATTGTGGACTACTGTCACGACTTCCGCAGAGGCTTCCTCCCCTCCTTGTTTGGGCAGGCTTCGGCGTTCATCGTCACCGGCTTTCTAACCACTGCCACCCCAATCATCATCACAATTGTCTTGTCTTGTCAGTCACACACACCTGGTTCTAATCCCCTCATTAGTCTGTGTATAAGTGTTCCCTCTGCCCCCTTGTCCTTGTGGGTGATTGTTTGAATGTGAGAGTAGTGTAGCTCGGTGGAGCTACTCGTACCATTTTGTTACCACGGTAGATATTTCCCCTGTGCCTATGTATTGTATGGAGATACCGTTACAGTGTATTGCCAGGGTAGATAGTTTCCCATGTGCCCGTTTCGTTTGTCGCTATTCCAGCGTATTTTGTGTATCGAAGGTATAAACTCTGTATTCGGTGATTACCCTCCTGCGCCTGACTCCTTCCATCACACTCATCACAACTACAGGAAAAAAAAGAGGACTGAGCACGCCCCCATTCTCATCGACGGGGCTGTAGTGGAACAGGTTGAGAGCTTCAAGTTCCTTCATGTCCACATCACCAACAAACTATCATGGTCCAAACACACCAAGACAGTTGTGAAGAGGGCACGACAAAGCCTATTCCCCCTCAGGAGACTGAAAAGATTTGGCATGGGTCCTCAGATCCTCAAAAAGTTATACAGCTGCACCATCGAGAGCATCCTGACTGGTTGCATCACCGCCTGGTATGGCAACTGCTCGGCCTCCGACCGCATGACACTACTGAGGGTAGTGCGTACGGCCCAGTACATCACTGGGGCCAAGCTTCCAGCCATCCAGGACCTCTATACCAGGCAGTGTCAGAGGAAGGCCCTAAAAATTATCAAAGACTCCAGACACCCTAGTCATAGACTGTTCTCTCTGCTACCATTTTTACATTTACATTTTTGTCATTTAGCAGACGCTCTTATCCAGAGCGACTTACAAATTGGTGCATTCACCTTATGATAGCCAGTGGGACAACCACTTTACAATTATTATTATTATTTTTTTTTCTTTTTTCTTTGGGGTGGAGTAAGGGGGGGTAGAAGGATTACTTTATCCTATCCCAGGTATTCCTTAAAGAGGTGGGGTTTCAAGTGTCTCCGGAAGGTGGTGAGTGACTCCGCTGTCCTGGCGTCGTGAGGGAGCTTGTTCCACCATTGGGGTGCCAGAGCAGCGGTTTTGACTGGGCTGAGCGGGAACTGTGCTTCCGCAGAGGTAGGGGGGCCAGCAGGCCAGAGTTGGATGAACGCAATGCCCTCGTTTGGGTGTAGGGACTGATCAGAGCCTGAAGGTACGGAGGTGCCGTTCCCCTCACAGCTCCGTAGGCAAGCACCATGGTCTTGTAGCAGATGCGAGCTTCAACTGGAAGCCAGTGGAGTGTGCAGAGGAGCGGGGTGACGTGAGAGAACTTGGGAAGGTTGAACACCAGACGGGCTGCGGCGTTCTGGATGAGTTGTAGGGGTTTAATGGCACAGGCAGGGAGCCCAGCCAACAGCGAGTTGCGGTAATCCAGACGGGAGATGACAAGTGCCTGAATTAGGACCTGTGCCGCTTCCTGTGTAAGGCAGGGTCGTACTCTGCGAATGTTGTAGAGCATGAACCTACAGGATCGGGTCACCGCTTTGATGTTAGCGGAGAATGACAGGGTGTTGTCCAGGGTCACGCCAAGGCTCTTTGCACTCTGGGAGGAGGACACAAAGGAGTTGTCAACCGTGATGGTGAAATCATGGAACGGGCAGTCCTTCCCCGGGAGGAAGAGCAGCTCCATCTTGCCGAGGTTCAGCTTGAGGTGGTGATCCGTCATCCACACTGATATGTCTGCCAGACATGCAGAGATGCGATTCGCCACCTGGTTATCAGAAGGAGGAAAGGAGAAGATTCATTGTTTGTCGTCTGCGTAGCAATGATAGGAGAGGCCATGTGAGGATATGACAGAGCCAAGTGACTTGGTGTATAGCGAGAATAGGAGAGGGCCTAGAACTGAGCCCTGGGGGACACCAGTGGTGAGAGCACGTGGTGCGGAGACAGATTCTCGCCACGCCACCTGGTAGGAGCGACCTGTCAGGTAGGACGCAATCCAAGAGTGAGCTGCGCCGTAGATGCCCAACTCGGAGAGGGTGGAGAGGAGGATCTGATGGTTGACAGTATCAAAGGCAGCAGATAGGTCTAAAAGGACGAGAGCAGAGGAGAGAGAGTTAGCTTTAGCAGTGCGGAGAGCCTCCGTGACACAGAGAAGAGCAGTCTCAGTTGAATGACCAGTCTTGAAACCTGACTGGTTTGGATCAAGAAGGTAATTCTGAGAGAGATAGCAGGAGAGTTGGCTAAAGACGTGTCGTAGAAATATTTGACTCAAACGTAGTCAACTCAAAAATGTCTCTCAAGAAACTGGAGCCTGTGAATCCAAAAATGTGACTTTTATTATCTAATAACGAAAGACGAGCAGTTCCATGGAACGGCTGTCTCTCTTTGGCTTAGAGCTCCCTTTTATACACAAATGCACAAACATGCTTACATGGCATATTCAGTTACCCCCTTATGGCAAATTCCTAACTTATTTTAATTCTGCACCACCCTTCTTTTCCAACGTCCAGCTGTCACACAATGTCCACTCCAAAAGGTCATGAATGCTTTTTTCTATATGAAGCCTCTCGTTCTATCATTCTATTGGCTGTGTTTATTAGGCCCCTTCTTAAAAAAGAACTAATGTAACGCATACAATGTGTCCATAATCAGCACATGGGCCACAGGTTGAGAGCCCCTGTGAAAGAGCACATACATTCATTTAAACATAGTCATATACCACATGGCTATATTCCTCATTAAAGCATGCATCTGGATTATAAAATATCAAACATGTTTATTATATTTTACCTTTGGCATCTCCCTACATTTGCCTTAATTCTATAGACGGCACGCTCAAGAGTTTTGGAGAGAAAATAAAGAAGGGATACTGGTCTGTAGTTGTTGACATCGGAGGGATCGAGTGTAGGTTTTTTGAGAAGGGGTGCAACTCTCGCTCTCTTGAAGACGGAAGGGACATAGCCAGCGGAAGAGTTGATGAGCGAGGTGAGGTAAGGGAGAAGGTCTCCGGAAATGGTCTGGAGAAGAGAGGAGGGGATAGGGTCAAGCGGGCAGGTTGTTGGGCGGCCGGCCGTCACAAGTTGCAATATTTCATCTGGAGAGAGAGGGGAGAAATAAGTCAAAGCATAGTGTAGGGCAGTGTGAGCAGGACCAGCGGTGTCATTTGACTTAACAAACGAGGATCGGATGTCGTCAACCTTCTTTTCAAAATGGTTGACGAAGTCATCCACAGAGAGGGAGGCGAGGGGAGGGGGAGGAGGATTCAGCAGGGAGGAGAAGGTGGCAAAGAGCTTCCTAGGGTCAGAATTTAGAGTGGTAGAAAGTGGCTTTAGCAGCAGAAACAGAGGAAGAAAATGTAGAGAGGAGGGAGTGAAAAGATGCCAGGTCCGCAGGGAGTCTAGTTTTCCTCAATTTCCGTACGGCTGCCCGGAGCCTTGTTCTGTGAGCTCGCAATGAGTCATCAAGCCACGGAGTAGGAGGGGAGGACCGAGCCGGCCGGGAGGATAGGAGACATAGAGAGTCAAAGGATGCAGAAAGGGAGGAGAGGAGGGTTGAGGAGGCAGAATCAGGAGATTGGAGGGAGAAGGATTGAGCAGAGGGAAGAGATGATAGGATGGAAGAGGAGAGAGTAGCTGGAGAGAGAGAGCGAAGGTTGCGACGACGCATTACCATCTGAGTAGGGGCAGAGTGAGTAGTGTTGGAGGAGAGCGAGAGAGAAAAGGATACAAAGTAGTGGTCGGAGACTTGGAGGGGAGTTGCAGTGAGATTAGTAGAAGAACAGCATCTAGTAAAGATGAGGTCAAGCGTATTGCCTGCCTTGTGAGTAGGGGGGGACAGTGAGAGGGTGAGGTCAAAAGAGGAGAGGAGTGGAAAGGAGGAGGCAGAGAGAAATTAGTCAAAGGTAGATGTAGGGAGGTTAAAGTCACCCAGAACTGTGAGGGGTGAGCCATCCTCAGGAAAGGAACTTATCAAGGCGTCAAGCTCATTGATGAACTCTCCAAGGGAACCTGGAGGGCGATAAATGATAAGGATGTTAAGCTTGAATGGGCTAGTGACTGTGACAGCATGGAATTCAAATGAGGAGATAGACAGATGGGTCAGGGGAGAAAGAGAGAATGTCCACTTGGGAGAGATGAGGATTCCTGTGCCACCACCCCGCTGACCAGATGCTCTCAGGGTATGCGAGAACACATAGTCAGACGTGGAGAGAGCAGTAGGAGTAGCAGTGTTTTCTGTGGTAATCCATGTCTCCGTCAGCGCCAAGAAGTCGAGGGACTGGAGGGTAGCATAGGCTGAGATGAACTCTGCCTTGTTGGCCGCAGAACGGCAGTTCCAGAGGCTGCCGGAGACCTGGAACTCCACGTGGGTCGTGCGTGCAGGTACCACCAGATTAGAGTGGCAGCAGCCACGCGGTGTGAGGCGTTTGTATGGCCTGTGCGGAGAGGAGAGAACAGGGATAGACAGACACATAGTTGACAGGCTACAGAAAATGGCTACAATAATGCAAAGGAGATCAGAATGAAATGAACTAAACATCTGGGAAAGCGAGAGAGCGGGGTCTCCCTCACTTACGTTACACTGAAACACCCAAATATAACTCTCCCAACTTCCACCTCAGAAACTATAATTGTTGTAAACTACAGCGGTTCAATGTTTTCTAGGAATAGACTAACTTAGTTTATTCAGCTAGCTAACTTGGTACAGTATTCTTCTGTGAAAACCGTCCAGGGCACCAAATCCTATGACGCCACAGCCAACTAGCATGCCAGCCTCCAACAACACGGTTTAGCACCAATACTCGGCCACAACAAACCACCAGTGTGTCAACACGCCAAGCAGATCATTCGTGTCTGTGTCTTATTATTATTATTATAAACTAGTTGCATTGTGAAAAGGAATGTAAAATTGATTATAATACCATTAATACTCCCAACTGTTATTCTTTTTGAATAATAAAATACTACAATCTAAAAAGTAATTGCGGACCACCTGCACAGGTTGAGAACCACTGGTCTGGAGTCCTTCTGCCAAACCTGGTTGTTGTGTCACACTGCACCTAATTAAATAAAATCATTAAATACAAAAATGTAATTGCAGTTTTACTAGATAGAATCTTAATTTATAGGCTGAATACTTGTATTAAGTGTATGAAGACTTTACATGAACCTATAGGTGTTGAATCCTCCCACTGTGTTGAAATAGGAAGTCCATTTATAATGAAGTAGAGGAACGGGTCTACCTCTTATTGTAGATCAATGGTGCCATTACCTCGCTTCACCTCTGTTCCGCCAGAATTAATAAACAAGACCTAGAAAGAATAAGGTCGTGACCTCTGCGATTTTCCTTCAAAATAAAAGACCTGCAATGATGATTGTGATTTTTTTCATTTTATGAGAAAATGTTAGCAGACTTAGAATGTTGTTTAACAATATGAAAAAAGCAATACAGTCAATCGCCTTTATAGCACAAATAATATTATAGCACCTTTTGTTAACAGCATTAAAAGTAATGATTACTAGACAGTTGTCATGGTAAAAGCAGTAATACAAATAACATGTATGATGCTACTATTAATAATAATAGTAATAACACTATTCATAATAATATTATTATTATAATAATCAATTTTAGAAAACACTTTAAAATCCCATTGTTAATTAGATTAGATTAGTTTATTAGTCACATGGAGAGGGACACAAAATCTTATGCTCTGGGCTCCAACAGTGCAGGTCAAAATAAATCAAATAAAATCAAGAGAAGTGAATGAGACAAGATAAAGATGATAATAATATATGGACATTTACAACTGTAGCAACCATAAATTACCTTTGGGTGGTGGGGGCAGGGTAAGAGTCTGTTGGGTAGGTGGGGGCAGGGTAAGAGTCTGTTGGGTGGTGGGGGCAGGGTAAGAGTCCGTTTGGTGGTGTGGGCAGGGTAAGAGTCCTACCACACGACAAGCGGTACCGAAGCGCCAAGTCTAGGTTCAAAAGGCTTCTTAACAGCTTCTACTCCCAAGCCCCCCCCCTCTTTTAAGCTGATGCTTACTCTGTTTATTATTTATGCATAGTCACTTTAACTCTACCCACATGTACATATTACCTCAATTACCTCGACTAACCGGTGCCCCCGCATATTGACTCTGTACCGGTACCCCCTGTACAGTGCCTTGCAAAAGTATTCATCCACCTTGGCGTTTTTCCTATTTTGTTGCATTACAACCTGTAATTTAAATGGATTATACAATTTATTCAATAATTCGGTACCGGATTCAACATAAAAAGCCACAAGTCAATTGCCTCTTGCTATTTGAATGATGGACAAAGAAAATATCTCCCTTCTTATAGTCCATGTTACACATTTATTCACCAACATCTGGTAAACAGGCTCTGTCGTATCAGGCTCTGTCGTATCCGGCCGCGACCGGGAGACCATTGGGGCGGCGCACAATTGGCCCAGCGTCGTCCAGGGTAGGGTAGGGAATGACCGGCAGGGATGTAGCTCAGTTGGTAGAGCATGGCGTTTGCAACGCCAGGGTTGTGGGTTCGATTCCCACGGGGGGCCAGTATGAATAAAAAATAAAAAAAGTAATGTACTCACTTATTGTAAGTCGCACTGGATAAGAGCGTCTGGTAAATGATTTAAAATGTAAAATGTAAATGTAAACATCAGTGGGCACTCCCCACCCTGATGGTATCACCTTGTACCCCAGGCAAGATATTCCATCTATCAATCATTCTAAGATAAACACCAGTGAGCCTCCTAGACATCCTGGCATCCAGACATCGTGGCACCAAGAGTGACCTATACTAATGGATTGACCTCATTCCTAAAACCCTGTATAAACCCATCATATCATGGATATACACAAAATAGTCCCAATTTGTTGAAGTGAAATGAAACAAGTAACGGAAAAGTGGTGGGTGCATATGTATTCACCCCCTTTGGTATGAAGCCCCTAAATAAGATCTGGTGCAACCAATTACCTTCAGAAGTCAAATAATTAGTTAAATAAAGTCCACCTGTGTGCAATCTAAGTGTCACATGATCTGAGTATATATACACCTGTTCTGAAAGGCCCCAGAGTCTGCAACACCACTAAGCAAGGGGCACCACCAAGCATGCGGCACCATGAAGACCAAGGAGCTCTCCAAACAGGTCAGCGACAAAGTTGTGGACAAGTACAGATCAGGGTTGGGTTATAAAAAAAAAAGGGTTTATTCCGAAGGCACAGCGGTACGCAGCAATGCGTCAAACACTCCAGTGTGTTATCAGGCGCACTGGTAAACAACAAGGCACATGGGTGAAATATCCCAGCTAAACAAAATACATGGAGCTCCACCGAGCTAAACTAACCTCCACAATAAACAATCACACACAAAGACAAGGGGGCAAAGGGAACACTTATACAGGTACTTATGAGGGGATATGAATCAGGTGTGTGTAATAACCAAGACAAAACAAATGGAATGATGAGAAGTCGTGACAGATATGTCAGGCGCATACCCAACACCTCTCATCACCCCGAGAACACCATCCCCACAGTGAAGCATTTTCCCAGAGTTTAGTCCAGCCAGTCCCAGCATTGTTCTTGACTTATTGTCTTAATCCTTTAAACTTGATCATTGCCTCAGTGAATGTTCCACCTGGGGCAGTATTGTTTGGAATAAAAGTGCAGCACTCGCTTCCAAACATAACACAGATTCCACCTTTTTCTGCTAGGAGCCATTCATTTCCCCATAAGTTTTGTCCAACGAACCATGGCGGAGTTAATGCGCCAGCATTCTTCAGTTCGGCTAGCGCCTAGCGGAATGAGTGTGCTCGCATACTCCCCTAAAAGACCTTCGCTTGAAAAACGACAAAAGAGTGGCAATAGTACTGTTTGTCCATTTTGAGATGCCGTAGTCAGCATACACTTCCTCAAAACAGTCAGAATGAATCTCCGCTAACACAGGACTAGTAAAGGCCCAGTGCCCTACTTTTTATTGTATTTTTTACTAAATGTGTTTACTAGCATTTAATTTACATTTACGTCATTTAGCAGACGCTCTTATCCAGAGCGACTTACAGTTAGTGAGTGCATACATTTTCATACTGGCCCCCCGTGGGAAACGAACCCACAACCCTGGCGTTGCAAGCGCCATGCGCTACTAACTGAGCTACAGGGGACCACACCTGATACGTTTCCTGAAATACTTTGCAAATGAAACTTATCTCTTTGTGAAAACTGAAATGGTCCATTCATTCATTTTACATTTTAGTAGATGCTCTTATCCAAAGCAATTTACAGTAGTGAGCAGTTCTTGACTTGGGACGGAGCTGTCCGGAGCGCCATACCGGCACTTCAATTTGTTCCTCTAGAAAACAAAGTAGCCTATGGCTGGCCTAGATTCACACAAAAAAGGTTGATCAAAGCGGAATGAAGATGGGATCTGCATTGAATAGCAAATGGAGAGTGGGCATTCATTTCCTGATTCCACTTTGTTCAGGTTTATTTGCCGCTAGTCTGTGAATATGTGCGTGATATTAGGCTGTTCTAGATTGCGCATATTGACGATCAGTCAGTCTGAATGCGCATGTTGCGCTGTCCAAATTGTAAAATGAGGGTTTGTAAGGTCATGAAAATTCATAGATATCAGTTGCATAATTTTTGTTAATGTAATTCATGAAGGCACGCTTTTAAATATTATCAATCACTTAAAAATCTACATATCAGCCATTATCGGAATGACCCTTCAGTGCGTGTCTGTGTGCTGCATGGGTGCCAGTGCGAGTGGGCCGTTGTCTGAGGAGAGAGCCCGCGGCATTTCAGCAGAAGGTATAAAATAATGACAGACAGACTAACTAGATAGCCAATTCAAAACATAACTTGTAGCAGTTCTCGCTAGTTAACTATAGCTAACTAAGCATTATTTTTGTTTTCACCTTTCCACCGGCACTGTAGAGCCTAAATACATCTGCACCGTTGGAAAGCTGGGATTCCTCTATTAAACAGTAGCCATGTAATTGCGACACCATTAAAAATGTTTTCTAAGAATAGCCTAATTGACAAATGACTTACTGCACATAGATCTCCTGCGTGGAAATTCTACACAGGGACACTCAAAGTAAATATTAAATGAATCACTCTTTATTGTCAGCAATCTGGAGAGGTCACAGTCAAATTTAGATGCATAAAGTACCGGTCTGAAGTGAGCTCTAAAAGGGCGTTCCTTACATAGTGCCTTATATACAGCTACATAAACATGATTAATTGGATTGGTTCCTATATGTGACTGGCTCCGTCTCCTATCTTAACTTAAAGAACATATTCTGGGAGTTCTGCCAGATGGTCCTAACAGGAGGGTAATGACACCCCCCACTCATATCTTTACCAAGCACAGGCAGGAACCAAGGATTATTTATGACAAAAAGAGACAAGATGAAAATTTTCAAGGCTCTCTATACATTTCCTCCACACTCTCCTGAAACATGAATATTTGTGCCTTATATATAAACATGTCCAGTTGCTTTGAAGTAGCCTACCTTATCCATTTGATCCCTGATTCATTGAATGAAGGAATACTTTTTTTAGACAAATGTATTAGGTTGTAATGTTGCAATATACATCCTCCAGGATTTCTACTGGGTGTGCAGGCTTTTGTTCAAGCCCTGGTCTAACCATATTGTAGCCTAAACATCAGCTGCTCAACAGGACCTTAATAAGCAGACTTTGGTGTTTCAGTGCTGGATCAAAAGCCTGCACACCCAGGAGCTCTCCAGATGGAGGGTTGACCACATATTGACAACATTCAATTCTTTGTGGGGGATTAAGTGCCTTCATCAAGAGCATGACGGCAGGAGATGGTAGGCCTACAGTGCATTCGGAAAGTATTCAGACCCCTTGACTTTTTCCACATTTTGTTACGTTACAGCCTTATTCTAAAATGTATTAAATAAAAATGTTTCCTCAATCAACACACAACAAAGCGAAAACAGGTTTTTAGAAATGTGATAATTTATTAAAAATAAAACAAAAATACCTTATTTACATAAGTATTCAAAACCTTTGCTATGAGACTCGACATAGAGCTCAGGTGCATCCTGTTTCCATCGATTGTCCTTGAGATGTTTCTACAACTTGATTGGAGTCCACCTGTGGTTACTTCCATTGATTGGACATGATTTGGAAAGTCAAACACCTGTCTATATAAGGTCCCACAGTTGACAGTGCAAAAACCAAGCCATGAGTTCGAAAGGAATTGTCCGTAGAGCTCCGAGACAGGATTGTGTTGCAGCACAGATCTGGGGAAGGGTACCAAAAGATTTCTGCAGCATTGAAGGTCCCCAAGAACACAGTGGCCTCCATCACTTTTAAATGGAATTAGTTTGTAACCACCAAGACTCTTCGTAGAGCTGGCCGCCTGGCCAAACCGAGCAATCGGGGGAAAAGAGCCTTGGTCAGGGAGGTGACCAAGAACCCGATGGTCACTGACAGAGCTCCAGAGTTCCTCTGTGGATATGGGAGAACCTTCCAGAAGTACAACCATCTCTGCTGCACTCCGCCAATCAGGCCTTTATTGTAGAGTGGCCAGACGGAAGCCACTCCTCAGTAAAAGGCACAAGACTTCCCGTTTGGAGTTTGCCAAAGGGCACCACCTAAAGGACTCTCAGACCATGAGAAACAAGATTATGTAGTCTGATGAAACCAAGATTGAACTCTTTGGCCTGAATGCCAAGCGTCATATCTGGAGGAAACCTAGCACCATCCCTACCGTGAAGCATGGTGGTGGCAGCATCATGCTGTGGGGATTTCTTTTCAGAGGCAGGGAAAGATTAATGGAGCAAAGTACAGAGAGATACTTGATGAAAACCTGCTCCAGAGCACTCAGGACCTCAGACTGGGTCGTTATGGGTTTAGGGTTATGGGGTATTGTGGGTAGATTGATGAGGGAAATTCTTTATTTAATCAATTTTAGAATAAGGCTGTAATTTAACAAAATGTGGAAAAAGGGAAGGGGTCTCATTACTTTCCGAATGCACTGCTACTTTTAACACTTCTATCAATAAGGTAACATTAAGGATTCCTACTATAATTTTTACTTTAACAGTAAGTATAATAAAAATAAAAATATATCTTAAGCTAAAAAGCTACATCAAATTCTTTCTCCAGCATGCGACAGGTTCTCCTCGCAAGCTTAAAGAGAGTGCCCTCTCCCAAAAATCATGCCTCTTTTATACCCTTAATCCTTCTACTGCTAACTCATTGTGTTTAATGCCTTTTTCAATTACGCATTCAGTGGTTGACACCTAATGTGGCCATTTTTCAAAAAGGGCTTTTTCACCACCCACTAGCCCCACTTTATCCTCACCTCAGCAGGATGTGTGCCTCAACAGGACGTACGCCTCAACAGGATGTAATCATGCTGGTTAATCTAACCTGGGCTAATTCTAGGTTAAAATAGCACACTTAATACACTTGCAATCATTACTATTAACTTCTAAAACTTTTAAACATGAACCCTTCTTATTCCCTTCACCCTTCTAATTTCACTCAATTCTAATCTCCCTCTAACCTACCTTATTACTCCCATTACATCTCAAATATCCAACATTTTACATATTTCAACATTATGACATTTCAATATTATGCAATTTCATTATCAACCTCATACAGGCCCTATCCTCTAAGTCTAATAAACATAGCCTAAATGCATTGTACCTTAAAGAAAACAAACATCTCACTCTTAACTATTTTACTATATTACTTAACACCCTTTAACATTTCCAAATGTTTTCAACCTTTAATATATTTAACCTTTAATTACTATTTTAATAAATTCCAGTTCCAAATAATTTATTCTTCTTTTCTAGGGTCAATGTCAATTTTCTCTCAATGTTCATTCATCTTTGTGCTCTGTGTGTGTAAGTGAAACTTCTTTGTAAGTTTGTGGGTGTGTGAGTGGGGCCTTCCTATTCATGCTTTATGCCACTACATTGTCACAGAAAACTAGGCCTTAGCCTGCCATTCTTTTCAACACCTTAACCATCATAATTCTGTCATGAGAATGTTATTATCTGAATGGTTGAAGTCAACTACTTCTCAAGCTTTGAATAATTCCCAGAGGGTGTAAGGCTCTAGTTTAATAATGAATTAAACAAAGTCCCATTTCTGCATTAGGTCAATCTTTTATTTTATTCAAGTTTAGAGCCCATCCATTATACACACACACACGTCAGACGAAAAATCCCACCCCGCTTAGGCGTCTGCTAAATGACGTAAATGTAAATGTAATATTCTGCAACATGTTTCACAATCTTCTCCAAGCCTATCGGTTTCTCCCCTCCCTGAGTTGGGAGGCCTATTTTCTATTATTGGTTTCACAGTTGTCACAAGTTGTCTGTCGACAGTTCTTCTTCTTTGTTGTCTGACCTAACTCCTACTTATATTGCTAAATAGTAACACAATGTCATAATCTTAACTTGTCCTACTCACACACATTACTAGATTATAGTCTTATTATTCTAATACATTTCACACCGTTAAATGTTCCAGGGTGGAATATTGTAGTCATTACAAATTCTTCTATCAAATTCTCACTCTATCCCCTCACCATTATGACAGGTTGACTGTCCCTCTAGACACTTTGCAAATCAATCCTTCCTGCTTTGAATATTCAGATCTGATATGACCAGACATGTGAACGCTGTTATGGGGGCCTGATATCAACTATTATATCTTGTTGGAACAGTTTTGACTCCCAAGGAAAGTGAAAACAGTTCCTATTTTTTGGTTGTTTTGACCACTGCTGAACACAGGCAGCTGAGGTATCCATCCTCCTCTACTCCACACTGTGTGGATTGTCACATGATTTTCCCACCTTGAAGTGCGATCTGTACAAATTTGAATTCCAATCTATCCCACTCACTATTATTGGGGATTCTTCAGTAGACTATAAGTTGAACTACAGTCATGGCCAAAATTGTTGGCACCCCTGAAATTTTTCCAGAAAATGAAGTATTTCTCACAGAAAAGTATTGAAATTACACATGTTTTGCTATGCACATGTTTATTTCCTTTGTGTGTATTGGAATAACACAAAAAAAACAGGAAAAAAGCAAATTTGACATAATTTCACACAAAACTCAAAAAATGGGCCGGACAAAATGATTGGCACCCTTAACTTAATATTTAGTTGCACACCCTTTGGAAAAAATAACTGAAATCAGTCGCTTCCTATAACCATCAATAAGCTTCTTACACCTCTCACCCGGAATTTTGGACCACTCTTCTTTTGCAAACTGCTCCAGGTCTCTCATATTGGATGGGTGCCTTTTCCCAACAGCAATTTTAAGATCTCTCCACAGGTGTTCAATGGTATTAAGATCTGGACTCATTGCTGGCCACTTCAGAACTCTCCAGCGCTTTGTTGCCATCCATTTCTGGGTGCTTTTTGAAGTATGTTTGGGGTCATTGTCCTGCTGGAAGACCCATGATCTCGGACGCAAACCCAGCTTTCTGACACTGGGCCCTACATTGCGACCCAAAATCCTTTGGTAATCCTCAGATTTCATGATGCCTTGCACACAGTCAAGGCACCCAGTGCCAGAGGCAGCAAAACAACCCCAAAACATCTTTGAACCTCCACCATATTTGACTGTAGGTACTGTGTTCTTTTCTTTGAAGGCTTCATTACATTTTCGGTAAACAGTAGAACGATGTGCTTTACCAAAAAGCTCTATCTTGGTCTCATCTGTCCATAAGACGTTCTCCCAGAAGGAATTTGGCTTACTCATGTACATTTTGGCAAACTGTAGTCTTGCTTTTTTATGTCTCTGTGTCAGCAGTGGGGTCCTCCTGGGTCTCCTGCCATAGCGTTTCATTTCATTCAAATTTCGACGTATAGTTCGCGCTGACACTGATGCACCCTGAGCCTGCAGGACAGCTTGAATTTCTTTGGAACTTGTTTGGGGCTGCTTATCCACCATCCGGACTATCCTGCGTTGCAACCTTTCATCAATTTTTCTCTTCCGTCCACGTCCAGGGAGATTAGCTACAGTGCCATGGGTTGCAAACTTCTTGATCATGTTGCGCACTGTGGACAAAGGAACATCTAGATCTCTGGAGATGGACTTGTAACCTTGAGATTGTTGATATTTTTCCACAATTTTGGTTCTCAAGTCCTCAGACAGTTCTCTTTTCCTCTTTCTGTTCTCCATGCTTAGTGTGGCACACACAGAAACACAATGCAAAGACTGAGTCAACTTCTCTCCTTTTTATCTGCTTTCAGGTGTGATTTTTAGATTGCCCACACCTGTTACTTGCCCCAGGTGAGTTTAAAGGAGCATCACATGCTTGGAACAAACTTATTTATCCACAATTTTGAAAGGGTGCCAATAACTTTGTCCGGCCCATTTTTTTAGTTTTGTGTGAAATTATGTCAAATTTGCTTTTTTCCTGTTTTTTTTTGTGTTATTCCAATACACACAAAGGAAATAAACATGTGCATAGCAAAACATGTGTAATTTCAATACTTTTCTGTGAGAAATACTTCATTTTCTGGAAAAATTTCAGGGGTGCCAACAATTTTGGCCATGACTGTATATGTTAAACATAGTTGGATCATTTCAGACTCAGTAGACTATAAGTTAAACTGTGTTAAGCATAGTTAAATATTTTCGGACGGTGAGTTAAACAGTGTTATGATGAGTTTCTCGGGTATCAAGTAATTCATGATACAAGAATATACTTAACACTTAGATGGAGAGTTCATACAAATATTTAATATTCGGTACTGGGTTCATCTAACAAAAGGCACGTATTTCGCCTCTTGCCATCCGAACTACTGAACAAAGAAAACCTCTCAGTTTATATACCTCATGTGACACGTTTCTTCAACAACATCTGCTAACAACATCAGCCCAGTCAAAACTGTTCGCTGCTCTGGCACCCCAACGGTGGAACAAGCTCCCTCACGACGCCAGGACTGCGGAGTCACTCATCACCTTCCAGAGACATTTGAAACCCCACCTCTTTAAGGAATACCTGGGATAGGATAAAGTGGTCCTTCTACCCCCCCTCCCCCCCTTAAAAAAAAAAAAAAAAAAGTTGTAAAGTGGTTATCCCACTGGCTATAGGGTGAATGCACCAATTTGTAAGTCGCTCTGGATAAGAGCGTCTGCTAAATGTCGTAAATGTAAATGCTAACCCTCAGTTGGCACTCCCTTCTTTGATGGCATTACCCTGTACCCAAGTCAGTATATCATGTCCATCAATCATTCTAAGATAAACCACGATTAAGCTCCCTCGACATAATGGAATCCTTGGTATTCAGACTGTGCGGCACCCAGAATCACTTATCTCATAAATGTAACCTTCTTCCCACCACCATGAAATGACATCATAACACATAGTTAATAACAACATGACATGTGACAGGCGTTGAGACTAGGTAGTGCAGAAGGAAGAGGCCTGGAACAGAGACAGGGTTAAACATAGTTAAATCTTTTCAGACTATAAGTTAAACATGGTTAATCACAGCAATACAGGCGTTGGGACTAAGTGGCACACAGGGGAGAGGCCTGGAACAGAGCCAGGAAATGGACCTGGGAATGGGCCTGCCATGTGTGAGAACTGCCTGCTATGTGTGGGAACTGTATATGTTTGAGGATTGATTGTGGCTCAGAAAATAGACCTGCCATGTTTAAGTATCGATTGATATGCTTAGGAATCAATTAGGGGATCACAACAGAGCCAGGAAATGTCTCTGTTATTTTTACATGACAGGGCTTGGTCCTGCCACTATTGTTTCCAGAAACTGAATACATAGAAGGAAGAGAAGTCAGATTTCGCCACTATTATAACATAAGGAAGTGGGCAGAGTGGTCAAGAGGTGAAGACTGGAAACAGTGGTGGAGGAACTAAACAGGGAGGGATTAAGCTAAAAAGTATGTAAAATGAGCAAAATGGAACTGTATATAAACTGAGAGGTGGAAAGTTAGTTGCTCTGCAGACCACCTCGGCTCTATTGCTTATGTAATAAAGTCTATCTTAATTCTACAAAAACTCTGAAAGTACTTTGGGTTTTACTGAGGACAAGGACAATTTTCTACATCACTATGTAAACACTTTTAGTAAGACTGACATGCATAACTAGCTTCCCAGCTTGCAAGTAATACTGCTTCAGAGTCTAGTAGATCTCCAGCATCAAAGCAGAAGACTCCACAAATAAAACACATTTTCTATCATTGCAAAGCGATAAGCTGTGTTTACTTTTACTTTTTTATTTATTATTATGAACGTTCCAAAGCGATCAGCAGAAGCTCAAACATGCTACAGACACCTGTACAGACAAAATATGCAATGATCTGATAACTATAGGTGACCGTGACAAGACACATGTTAATCTCGGTCAAAGTTAAATTTTGGTTCGGTCTCCTACTAACGTTCAGCATCAAGAGAGTAAAACTCAGGAAGCAGTGCAGCTCGCTTCAACAGGAAGGTGTACACTAGAGTCCTGCACGGCATGCATTTTAAGGCCGAGCCCTAGCCATGCCCCAGGCCCTACCCTTCCCCAGCCCGATTGCTTCTGCCGAATTTAAGGCCCGGCCCTGCTCGAAATAACTTCCTCAGTTAGTAAATCCATTAGCTGCTCCTCTCTGTCTGTCACTCGCTCCTGCGCGCTGCTCAAAGCGGCTCTGGGTCTGTGAGTATCCATAGCATTAGCTCCGCGTCTGTGAGTATCCATCGCAACGGCTCCGCTTGGGCTGCTCGGTTGCTCTGCTCAATGACGAGACATTAGATAGCAGTTAGCTGTTAGCTACTTTTCATCACTCTAAACTTCGACAAATCTCAACAAACATTATTTTCGGTATCTATCCTGTCTTATATTTGACGAGGTTGAAGCACATTTGACACCATGTTATGATCTCAGTCAGATATGACTGTACTGCGCAGCAGAGCACGAGTAAATGGCTCAGCTTCAAAATGTTAGTGATCAATTTAGCGATACCCGAGCCCTGCCCTTAGTTATTGATAAAAGAAAACTGGCCCTAACTGGCCCTAACCCAATGTATAATGTTGGGGCCCGTCAGGCTTGGGTAGAGTAGCAGAACTCTACTTTACACTCAGGTTCAGCTCACCTACACTCTCTTGTCCTCTTCTTCAGCCTTAGCAGGAATAGAGAGATGGTGTAGCAGAAGATGATGGCACCTCAACAGCCTCTTCTTCTCAGTGGTCTCCTTCCCCAACTGTTGCGCCAACATGGTCAGGTCTCTTTCACAAGTAGCAAGGCCACTCCTTACTGGTTCTTCCAACAACTTCCAGTCTCCCTTCTCTCCATACTCTTGTCATTCTCTGGGCAGCAGGCAACCATAGGCCCCACCCGACTAGGGTAGCACTTTAGGTGGTGCTGTAGTGTTACAGGATCTTGACAGAGTCGAGAGATTAGGATAAAAACTTGCGGGGGGGGGGGGAATGGAGAGACTGGCATCACGCTTACATTTTTATTAAAAGGACTGACATAAAATAACTTTACAGAAATTATAAAAGAGTTACATTAATCTAATTTTAAATAATGGCATTCCACTCACAATTGTTCACAATGGAATTCAGAGTGCAGAAGTCAACATTCAACTACTTTTGTTTTTATTGCTTCAAAGAGGTCACCAATTCCCTAGACACACATTTCAACTTTATTTCTCATGTTCACGCCCGCCACCCCCAATTCATTCCCTCCCTCAAACTCGGATAAAACTCAAAAAGTGATACACAACATGGAGGAAAACAAAAAATATGAAGTACTCTGAAAACAATCTCCAATAAACAAACAAACGAAAAACAGCCAAATAACTGGCTCCAGATCAGCTCCAGTCCGGTTCTTTATCGTGACCAAAACATTAATCTGATTCTGATCCAAACCCAAAGTTCTGCATACGCTCCCCTCTCACTTGCCCATGGGTGTTTCATCTTCCGACCACCATCTTTTGACCTGAGTGTTCAGTAATGCAGTAATCTCCTCCCCATTCCAAACAACGTGTTCTGATTCAGAATGGAGAATTCCGGAACCTCATCAAGAGAACTGGATCTGCTGCACTCCAGGAATCTTGAGGAAGGAGAGCAGAACTTACATGTAGAGATCTTTGTTTCTCACTTATTTATGGTTAGCTGCATGCCATGGTTACTCAGACATTTCTTCTATTATTTATTCATTGATCATGGTTTAACATGTTTTGTGGTGGTGGTGGGTGAGTCAGATGGCCCCTGTGCACATGGGTGTGTCCCCAGAGAGGTGCGGGACGGGACGCCTGTGCCACTGCAACCAGCGCCCCGACTGATGGTGCAACTCATCACTCTCACGTGTTTGGTCTTTAATGAGTACTAGCAGCATGCATGGAGACTCAGGAGCACCCTTACCTGTTGATACGAGGTGGTGTACACCATGACATTCTGTTGTTGTCCATCAGCAGTTATTATTCCAGCAGGCAACTGATTCGCTGCAAGAGGAAACAGATTCATACCCTTAATACTTGTGGGAATTAACCTATATGATCAAAAACGTTGACACTGTATATGACAGTTTTATGATATGGAAATGTGAAGTGCACATTTGGACTAATAGGTGTTTGGCTTGCTTCTATGACATCAAAGCGGTATTTATTATAATCCTCAACGTCTCATCTTTCAAAATACATAGAGCCCTCTTAATTTACAGCATTTCCGTCACTCAGACAACAAAAAAACACAGCGCAGTGCTTGAACTCTGACGTCATTTATAGCATGTTAATGTACAGCCACTGTGGTCCAATTTAGGCGCTTATCAGTCCCCAAATCTGCAATTTTCAACCCGTATACGGGTACGAGTGTAAAGGGTTAACATTATGCAGACTCACGTTTTCCCTGAAGCAATGGTCTGTGTCACTCACTGTTACCCATTGTTAGAAATGAATAAAGGACAGAATATATTTTAAACATATTTTGTTCCTAGCTCCTTAGCGTCCTAAGAACCTATTTCCCCAGGAAGACCAGGATGAAAGGCCCATAACTTATCTGTTGATCTTCAGGGGAGGAATATGCCTGGGGCCCAGGGGGAGCAACTGCAGTAAATAAGGCCATCATGACAGTTAGAGCAACTAGACCATAAACTATACTGAACAAAAATATAAATGTGTAAAGTGTTGGTCCCCATGTTTCAGGAGATGAAATAAAATATCCCAGAAATTGTCCATACGCACCAAAAGCTTATTTCTCTCAAATCTGGTGCACAAATTTGTTTACTTCCCTGTTAGTGATACTTTCTCCTTTGCCAAGATAACCTATCCACCTGACAGGTGTGGCATATCAAGAAGCTGATTAAACAGCATGATCATTATACAGGTGCACCTTGTGCTGGGGACAATAAAAGGCCTTTCTAAAATGTGCAGTTTTGTCACACAATGCCACATGCATCCAGGAAAAGGCGGAGCAATTTCTGCATATCGCACCTTTAAATAATTTGTATACATTTGTTTCCTAAAATAGAGAATCAAATAGCTTGCTGGTCCATGTTCTGACAATCTGTGTTTGGGCAGTAAAGAGAAAGAGCTTTGTTTTCAGAGGATTTTCAATTACCTAATTACTTTTCACAACATTTAATGCTTTATATGGTGTGTGTGTGTGCTTTGTTTTTGATAACAGTTCTTCAGAAGAATTGCATGTGTTGCGACGAGGGCCCACGAGGACGACATGCACAATATGGATGATTTTCAAGTACATATGTTGTAGAATTTAAACACCTATATGCCTTAAAATGTTTATGGATTGAGAACCAGTTGAAGGGTTAATACAGAGCAGAGACATTTATGTGTTTTTCATAAACTCCCTGCAGCTGGTCTGGGTATGTCAATGACATGTGATGGCTGTGTGGAGATTGGAGTAACAATGGACCTAGTGTTATCATTTGTTTTGCTTATGACCCTATGACCTGACACATGGCCACATGCACATAATCTCAAGGGCCAGGGAGGATGGTAAATGATAAATGCCTTAATGTATGTACGTGTATTATTTGTAAAGAAAGGGTCTGCAACCATATAATGAGATTAGGGAAAGGGTCTGCTACCAATATAATGAGATTAGGGAAGAGGCTTCCTGTGGAAAAGCGCCCATGACCTTTTGGAGTAAACCACATGTGACATTTGGACGTTGAAAGATAAGGGTACAGTGGCACTAAAATAAGTTAATCATTTGCCCTAAGGGGAGGGACTGTATATGCTAAGTAACATGATTATGCATTTGTGTGTATAAAAGGGAGCTCTAAGCCAAAGAGAGACAGTTGTTGCTCCATGGAGCAAGCTCGGCTTTGTTATGCAAATAATAAAAGTCTAAATTCACAAGTTCCAGTCTCTTGAGAAATATTTTTAAGTTGACTACTTTTTGAGTCAAATATTTCTACGACAGCAACAGGGGTGATTTACAATTAAACATTAACACAGGAACCAGGGTCACCCTTCCTGCCCTTTAGTGAGTTACCAGAGTCACCGGAATGTGCTTCATTATATGACGGGCCATAAAGGACATCAGGGGCCATAGCTTATCTGTTCCCCCCCATTTCATTCCTACCCTGAGTGCCCCCTGGAAAGAGCATGAGACAAAATAGAGTCCAAAATATTTATTTGAGAACAAAGAGCGAAAAAGGGTGCTAATAACGTCAGAACATATTAAATGTTTCTAATCAATGTATTAAACTAAAAAACGCACAACATGTTTTGGTATGAACCCAATATACATTGTGATATTTTTCCTCTGCTTTTCTTATGTTGTTAAAAGTATAATATATATTTCACTATAACATCAAATGTATGCAACTTATTCAAGTCGTGTTAATAATCTATTAATTGGCTATTTCCTTTTAAGATAGTTTTTTCCTGTTCAGAGGACAATTTCTGTGACAATTTCTGTGAACACTTATGAGGAAATCTCAGCTTTATCTCATATGAACATTAAACGGGTTGAGTTCTCCGAATCAACGGGGCGTTCCTAATGTCACACTGTCCAGCCATTAGAGCCCGCCTTCTGTGAGTCCCTATAAATTAGAGGACTTACTAAACAGATAATAGAATGAAGGAGAATCAAGTTCTGCAAACCAAGGCCACGCCCATTGGACGAATGATCCTATCTCCTTGGAAACTGAGTTAAACTCAGCTAAGAGACAGACAGTGATGTGGAAAATGTTGTCCTTATACTAATCAAAGAACTAAAGTATTTCAGAGTTTTCGTAGAATTAAGTTAGACTTTATTACAAATAGACAAAGCCGAGGTGATTTGCAAAGCATCTCCCTTTCCACCTCCCAGCTCTCAGTTTATATAGTAATTTTCACATACATCTCCGGTTAAAGACCCTCCCTCTTGGGTTCCCCCACCACCATCCCCAGTTTCCCCCTCTCGACCTCTCCGCCCACTTCCTTAGTCTATGATAGCGGCTAAATTAGGCTTTTATTCAGTTTAGAATCAATAGTAGTACAATCAAGCCCTTGTCATGCAAAAATAATAATGTTCAGTTTAACCCCGGTTCACCCTGGCTTGACCTGAAGATTGATTGTTGGACATGACAGGTCCACACTCAATCTCTCAAACATACCCAAACCCAACTCCTCTCTTCCCTCCCGTCATGCTGTAATTACTAATGATTAGTCTGAACTCTGTTCAACTCTGGCTCCGCTCCCAAGACTTTGTTTGAGGAGAGAGGACAGCCATGGATTAGGTAAGAGCGAGGAATAGCGAGGTCAGATCCCCATTTCACACACACACAAACCCAGTGAAAGGAACCAATTAAGTTCTTGCCCAGCAACAGAGAGTACCCATGTTTAATTCTGACTCCATGTTCGTCATGTCTGTGATTAACTTTGTTTATCTAATAGTTTACTGAAAAATCTTCATCAACAGGAGAATGGGGAAAGTCCGGTAGAGGAAGTTGGCTCCCCAACTACACAGACGAATGGATAGTTCAATTGACTTGTCTTGCAGGAGGGAGAAAGTAGAGTAGGCATGACAGAGTTGTCAGTCTTGGACTGAAACAGAACTTTAGGAAACGGCCTCTGAACTCAGAGAGGCACGGCTCCCTCATGGAGAAACCGAGACGGAACACTGACAAGGAATTAAGAAAAATGGACAGACCCATTACACTTAGCTGAAGAATGGATCAAGAGTGGGGTCTCGGACACATTTATACCGTGTGATGCAACACAAAGCTGACTGCACCAATCGACGGTAATGAAGCAGGTCGAGGAGAAAGAGAGCGAGGACCTGACTCAGTAAATATGACAGCATTCTCTGTGTTTCCTCCTTGACTATTCACCATTGCTAAATGATAAGCTTAATAGATCAATCATAATCTGTGTGTTTCTTTTTATTGTGTGTTTCTAAGCGTAATAATGAATCCTATCTTTATAAAGAAGTGTGGTTCTCTCTTGCTTTGACAAATGCTGGCTCTAATACAATTTAAAGACCTTACGTTTCCTTTAAGATTGTTGATATGAGACTTGATGAACGGAGGCTAAACTACTAATCAGAGTTTCAAGTTAATTGTTCTCTTTGAATAAAAATGATTACTGGTGCCCTTATAAAACGCTATTAATTTGAAATAGTAGGCAGATTAATTAATTAAGTCACCAATTATCAACAATTATTAGACCACTAAAGTCCCTAAGCATGTTGAAAATGTCCGGCACCCTGTAATTAACTTTAAAATCTGTCCCCCATAAGAATATTGATAAATAGCCCTGAACTATGCTATAAACTAAAACAACTTTATTGTCCATTGGTTAGAATGGAACTTTGTCTTCGGTCTATCCAAACACCCCCTGATATACACAGACATGTTGAGAGGCACAGGGTCAGCAGGAGTACAGCTCTAGCATTGGGATACAACATCGGCAGCCTACAGTGCCTTCAGAAAGTATTCACACCCCTTTACTTTTTCCATATTATATTGTGTTACAGCTTGAATTTAAAATGGATTAAAATTAAGATTTCATGTCACTGGACTACACACAATACCGCATAATGTCAAAGTGGAATTATGTTTTTAGACATTTTTACAAATTAATAAAAAATGAAAAGATTAAATGTCTTGAGTTAATAAGTATTCAACCCTTTTGTTATGGCAAGCCTAAATACGTTCAGGAGTAGACATTTCCTTAACGAGTCTCATAATACGTTGCATGGACTCACTCTGTGTGCAATAATAGTGTTTAATATAATATTTGAATGAATACCTCATCTCTGTACCCCGCACATACAATTATCTGTAAGGTCCCTCAGTCGAGCAGTGAATTTCAAACACAGATTCAACCACAAAGAGCAGGGAGGTTTTCAATGCCTCACAAAGGGCACCTATTGGTAGATGGGTACAAATAAAAATATCCCTTTGAGCATGGTGAAGTTATTAATTGAACTTTGGATGGTGTATCAATACACCCAGTCACTACAAAGACACAGACGTCCTTCCTAACTCAGTTGCCGGTGAGGAATGAAACCACTCAGGGATTTCACCATGAGGCCAATGGTGACTTTAAAATAGTTACAGAGTTTAATGACTGTGAAAGGAGAAAACTGAGCATGGCTCAACAACATTGTAGTTACTCCACAATAGTAACCTAAATGACAGAGCGAAAAGAAGGAAGCCGGTACAGAATACAAATATTCTAAAACATACATCCTGTTTGCAATACGGCACTGAAGTAAAACTGCAAAAAAAAAAATCAGGCAAAGAAATTAACTTTATGTCCTGAATACAAAGCGTTATGTTTGGGGCTAATCCAACAAAACATCACTGAGTATCACTCTACATATTTTCAAGCATGGTGGACGCTGCATCATCTTATGGGTATGCTTGTCATCGGCAAGGACTAAGGAGTTTTCTTTTTTAATAAAAAGAAACAGAATAGAGCTATGCACGGTCAAAATCCTAGAGGAAAACCTGGTTCAGTCTGCTTTCCAACAGATACTGGGAGACAAATTCACCTTTCAGCAGGACAATAACCTAAAACACAAGGCTACAGTGGCTTGCGAAAGTATTCACCCCCCCCTTGGCATTTTTCCTGTTTTGTTGCCTTACAACCTGGAATTAAAATTGATTTTTGGGGAGTTTGTATCATTTGATTTACACAACATGCATACCACTTTGAAGATGCCATTTTTTTGTGTGTGAAACAAACAAGAAATAAGACCAAAAAAAAGAACTTGAGCGTGCATAACTATTCATCCCCCCAAAGTCAATACTTTGTTAAGCCACCTTGTCTCCTGGGGTATGTCTTTATAAGCTTGGCACACTTAGCCACTGGAATTTTTGCCCATTCTTCAAGGCAAAACTGCTCCAGCTCCTTCAAGTTGGATGGGTTCCGCTGGTGTATTGCAATCTTTAAGTCATACCACAGATTCTTAATTGGATTGAGGTCTGGGCTTTGACTAGGCCATTCCAAGACATTTAAATGTTTACCCTTAAACCACTAGTGTTGCTTTAGCAGTATGCTTAGAGTCACTGTCCTGCTGGAAGGTGAAACTCTGTCCCAGTTTCAAATCTTTGGAAGACTGAAACAGGTTTCCCTAAAGAATTTCCCTGTATTTAGCGCCATCCATCATTCCTTCAATTCTGACCAGTTTCCCAGTCCCTGCCAATGAAAAACATCCCCACAGCATGATGCGGCCACCACCATGCTTCACTGTGGGGATGGTGTTCTCGGGGTGATGAGAGGTGTTGGGTTTGCAACAGACATAGTGTTTTCCTTGATGGCCAAAAAGGTCAATTTTAGTCTCATTTGACCAGAGTACCTTCTTCCAAATGATTGGGGAGTCTCCCACATGCTTTTTGGCGAACACCAAACGTGTTTGCTTATTCTTTTCTTTAAGCAATGGCTTTTTTTCTGGCCACTCTTCCATAAAGCCCAGCTCTGTGGAGTGTATGGCTTAAAGTGGTCCTATGGACAGATACTCCAACCTCCGCTGTGGAGCTTTGCAGCTCCTTCAGGGCTATCTTTGGTCTCTTTGTTTCCTCTCTGATTAATGCCCTCCTTGCCTGGTCCGTGAATTTTACTGGGCGGCCCTCTCTTGGCAGGTTTGTTGTGGTGCCATATTCTTTCCATTTTTTAATAATGGATTTAACGGTGCTCCGTGGGATGTTCAAAGTTTCTGATATTTTTTTTATAACCCAACCCTGATCTGTACTTCTCCACAACTTTGTCCCTGACCTGTTTGGAGAGCTCCTTGGTCTTCATGGTGCCGCTTGCTTGGTGGTGCCCCTTGCTTAGTGGTGTTGCAGACTCTGGGGCGTTTCAGAACAGGTGTATATACAGTGGGGAGAACAAGTATTTGATACACTGCCGATTTTGCAGGTTTTCCTACTTACAAAGCATGTAGAGGTCTGTAATTTTTTATCATAGGTACACTTCAACTGTGAGAGACGGAATCTAAAACAAAATTCTAGAAAATCACATTGTATGATTTTTAAGTAATTCATTTGCATTTTATTGCATGACATAAGTATTTGATCACCTACCAACCAGTAATAATTCCGGCTCTCACAGACCTGTTAGTTTTTCTTTAAGAAGCCCTCCTGTTCTCCACTCATTACCTGCATTAACTGCACCTGTTTGAACTCGTTACCTGTATAAAAAGACACCTGTCCACACACTCAAACAGACTCCAACCTCTCCACAATGGCCAAGACCAGAGAGCTGTGTAAGGACATCAGGGATAAAATTGTAGACCTGCACAAGGCTGGGATGGGCTACAGGACAATAGGCAAGCAGCTTGGTGAGAAGGCAACAACTGTTGGCGCAATTATTAGAAAATGGAAGAAGTTCAAGATGACGGTCAATCATCCTCGGTCTGGGGCTCCATACAAGATCTCACCTCGTGGGGCATCAATGATCATGAGGAAGGTGAGGGATCAGCCCAGAACTACACGGCAGGACCTGGTCAATGACCTGAAGAGAGCTGGGACCACAGTCTCAAAGAAAACCATTAGTAACACACTACGCCGTCATGGATTAAAATCCTGCAGTGCACGCAAGGTCCCTCTGCTCAAGCCAGCGCATGTCCAGGCCCGTCTGAAGTTTGCCAATGACCATCTGGATGATCCAGAGGAGGAATGGGAGAAGGTCATGTGGTCTGATGAGCAAAAATATAGCTTTTTGGTCTAAACTCCACTCGCCGTGTTTGGAGGAAGAAGAAGGATGAGTACAATCCCAAGAACACCATCCCAACCGTGAAGCATGGAGGTGGAAACATCATTCTTTGGGGATGCTTTTCTGCAAAGGGTTGGGGATGCTTTTCTGCAAAGGGGACAGGACGACTGCACCGTATTGAGGGGAGGATGGATGGGGCCATGTATCGCGAGATCTTGGCCAACAACCTCCTTCCCTCAGTAAGAGCATTGAAGATGGGTCGTGGCCGGGTCTTCCAGCATGACAACGACCTGAAACACACAGCCAGGGTAACTAAGGAGTGGCTCCATAAGAAGCATCTCAAGGTCCTGGAGTGGCCTAGCCAGTCTCCAGACCTGAACCCAATAGAAAATCTTTGGAGGGAGCTGAAAGTCCGTATTGCCCAGCGACAGCCCCGAAACCTGAAGAATCTGGAGAAGGTCTGTATGGAGGAGTGGGCCAAAATCCCTGCTGCAGTGTGTGCAAACCTGGTCAAGACCTACAGGAAACGTATGATCTCTGTAATTGCAAACAAAGGTTTCTGTACCAAATATTAAGTTCTGCTTTTCTGATGTATCAAATACTTATGTCATGCAATAAAATGCAAATTAATTACTTAAAAATCATACAATGTGATTTTCTGGATTTTTGTTTTAGATTCTGTCTCTCACAGTTGAAGTGTACCTATGATAAAAATCATGTGACACTTAGATTGCACACAGGTGGAATTTATGTAACTATTTATGTGACTTCTGAAGGTAATTAGTTGCACCAGATCGTATTTATTTAGGGGCTTCATAGAAAAGGGGCTGAATAAATATGCATGGACCACTTTTCCGTTATTTATTTTTTAGAATATTTTGAAACAAGTAATTTTTTTCATTTCACTTCACCAATTTGGACTATTTTGTATATGTCCATTACTTGAAATCCATATAAAAATCAATTTAAATTACAGGTTGTAATGCAACAAAATAGGAAAGTATTCAAACCCCTTGACTTTTGTTAAGTTACAGCCTTATTCTAAAATGGATTAAATAAAAACAGTTCCTCAGCAATCTACACACAATTATTTATTTATTAAAAATAAAAAACAGAAATACCTTCTTTACATAAGTATTCAGCCCCTTTGCTATGAGACTCGAAATTGAGCTCAGGTGCATCCTGTTTCCAATGATCATTCTTGAGATGTTTCTACAACTTGATTGGATTCCACCTGTGGTAAATTCAATTGATTGGACATGATTTGGAAAGGCACACACCTGTCTATATAAGGTCCCACAGTTGACAGTGCATGTCAGAGCAAAAACCAAGCCATGAGGTTGAAAGAATTGTCCGTAGAGCTCCGAGACAGGATTGTGTCGAAGCCCAGGTCTGGGGAACGGTAAAAAAAAAATTCTGCAGCGTTGAAGGTCCCCCATCACTCTTAAATGGAAGAAGTTTGGAACCACCAAGTCTCTTCCTAGAGCTGGCTGCCCGGCCAAACTGAGCAATCGGGGAGAAGGGCCTTGGTCAGGCAGGTGACCAAGAACCCGATGGTCACTCTGACAGAGCTCTAGAGTTCGTCTGTGGAGATGGGAGAACCTTCCAGAAGGACAACCATCTCTGCAGCACTCCACCAATTAGGCCTTTATGGTAGAGTGGCCAGACTGAGCCACTCCTCAGTAAAAGACACAAGACAGCCGTTTGGAATTTGCCAAAAGGCACCTAAAGACTCTCAGACCATGAGAAACAAGATTCTCTGGTCTGATGAAACCAAGATTGAACTCTTTGACCTGAATGCCAAACGTTACGTCTGGAGGAAAGCTGGCAACATCCCTACGGTGAAGCATGGTGGTGGCAGCATCATGCTGTGGGGATGTTTTTCAGCGGCAGGGACTGGGAGACCAGTCAGGATCGAGGCAAAGATGAACGGAGCAAAGTACAGAGAGATCCTTGATGAGAACCTGCTCCAGAGCTCTCAGGACCTCAGACTGGGGCAAAGGTTGACCTTCCAATAGGACAACAACCCTAAGCACACAGCCAAGACAACGCAGGAGTGGCTTCGGGACAAGTCTATGAATGTCCTTGAGTGGCCCAGCCAGAGCCTGGACTTAAACCTGATCGAACATCTCTGGAAAGACCTCAAAATAGCTGTGCAGCAACGCTCCTCATCCAACCTGACAGAGCTTGAGAAGATCTGCAGAGTAGAATTTGAGAAACTCCCCAAATACAGGTGTGTCAAGCTTGTAGCGTCATACCCAATAAGACTTGAGGCTGTAATTGCTGCCAAAGGTGCTTCAACAACGTACTGAGTAAAGGGTCTGAATACTTATGTAAATGTAATATTTCAGTATTTTGTTTTATAAATTAGCAAAACTTTCTAAAAACCTGTTTTTGCTTTGTTATTATGGGGTATTGTTTGTAGATTGATGAGGGGAAAAAAACTATTTAATACATTTTAGAATAAGGCTGTAACCTAACAAAATGTGGAAAAAGTCAAAGGGTCTGAATACTTTCCGAAGTTGCTTGCCTAGAAGACATTTAATGTTGCTGAGTGGCCTAGTTACAGTTTTGATTTAAATCGGCTTGAAAATCTATGGCAAGACTTGAAAATGGCTGTCTAGCAACTAAAATATATTTACCCAAGGAGACCAGGCCCAGCCCGGGGCTTGAACCAGCAGCCAAAAGGTTTCTGGTTTAGGCCCCGGGCCACTCTAACCTCTAGACTACTGCCTAATCATCTATTTTCCCAGGGAGACCAGGATAAAAGGCCCATCTCTTATCTGTTGATCTTCAGGGGAGGAATATGCCTGGGGTCCGGGGGGAAAAACTGCAGTAAATAAGGCCATGAAAGTCACCTGGACCATAAACTAGCTGATGACCCGGTCACATAAATTACAAAGTAGTACATTTATACATAGATCACTTCTCATCCTTTCATTTAGGCCTAATCCTTGAGCTTTTAACAGAGTGCTGGAGGAAGATAACCACGACTGTTGATGGTTTCTATGAGGATTGAGGCCCCACTTACCGAAGCTGTCGTCTGTGAGTTCTTCTCCAAGTCCCTCTGTTACAGATACGCCTCCGATTCCCTTCTCCCCTTTCATCGCCTATAGATACACATTGAGAATGTGTTAGTATTATACATTGAGCTGTACTTCCACGGCATCAACAGTGTGATAAGTTAATGGCCCAAAAAAGGCAAGGACACAGCAATATCACGCCCTTTGTGTTTGAGTTAAGGCCATACATAGATTTCCTGAGAACTCGTACACACCAGTCCACAGGTAATGACTTACGTCGAGAAATTGCACACACAAACAGGCTTTCTCTCCCTTCTCCCTCTCACCTCTCTGAACTTCTGAAGGTAGAGTTTCAGGGGCTCCACGTACATGTCGAACCCCAGGGTGGACATGGCAAACAGGATGTCCTCGCCGTTGATGGTCTTCCTCTTTTCCTGGTGACAGCGCTCGCTGGCCTCCGACGTGATGAAGCTGATGAACTCGCTCACACACTCCTGCACACACTCCTTGGCATCTTTCGCTATCTAGAAATAATTAATAGGTAAAGGTGGATCTGGGTCAACATGCAGCCTAAAAGGTTGATTTTGCACACGTGGAAACAACATTCAGGGATGGTTTCCTGAACACAGATTAAGCCTGGTCCTGCACTAAAAAGTAGTGACAGTTACATATTGCAATATTATTTTGGGACGATATCGATATTTGACTATAAAATAGTTTTTTTCTACTGTAGGTAGTATTAGCTAGCGCTAGTCGGCGCCAAAACTCCGGTATTTTTCATCCTATAGCTTATTCTCCATCCTCTTTTTTAATAGTGAGCCAACATGTTTTCAGCACTTTTATTACCCCGACCGATCAAAACTTGTTTTCTCATGCTCTCTCTTGTCTCTCTGCAGCTCACATATAGTGAGCAATATGTTTGGAACATCAAATTGCAATACATATAGAATCGTGAAAATCGCAATACATATTGTATCGGCACCTAAGTATTGTGATAATATCGTATCGTGAGGTCCCTGGCAATTTCCAGCCCTACTAAAAAGCATGGTCATTGGAGAATCTTCAGAAAGTGTGTCAGAGAAACCACCCCTCATGTTCAAATTTGATGTGTTGTTGATGGATTTGGTGAAAAACACAGATGGCCAAGTCAACCTGACCTGTGCAACTTACGTGGAACGTCACATCTGTTGTTGTTAATCAGGCATGGAAGCCATGCTTGGTGGGAAAACACTGAACAAAAGTCAGGCAGCAAACAAGCAGCCGTTGAGAGCTTTACCACCTGGAGCTGGAATGAGGGAGTACCAGGAGGCTCAAGGACATGTAGCCTACTGTATGAAGATTCCACCGTAGCTGGAAGGGGGAGTATTATCAGTGTGTGACTAGTTAAATGGCCAAGAAAGAGACACATCAATAACAATCATTTTGTGTTTGGGCCGTGGCAGAGGAGAAACAGACCCACACTGGTGAATATTTAGTCTTGCAAGATGATTTAAAAAATGTACAGTGTATCCTTGGGTGACCTCAAAGGTGCTTCTGTGCTGAAGACAGTGTATTCAGTCTCAGTGTTTCCTCTACCACTGCATGAGTCCATCTTACTTCAAAATACATGGCCTCAAATTGGTTATGACAGTAATTTAGGGGTTGTTGGCAGCCCTATATGATGATTATGTAGTCTATGTGTCTGGCTTTGCCACTCTTTCAATCTTGATTTGTGTAGATTTATGAACCTTACAGAATCCAAATAAAGAAAAGCAAAAAACAGCAAAGCAAAAAATGTATTACTTCTTTAAGCAAACACCATCATCAAGTTTGCTGACGACACGACTGTGGTAGGCCTGATCACCGACGGCAATGAGGGAGGAAGTCCAAGACATAGCAATGTGGTGCCAGGACAACAACCTCTACCTCAATGTCACTAAGACCATGGAGCTGATTGTGGACTATAGGAGAAAGAGGGGAGAGCACGCCCTCATCCACATCGACGGGGCTGCTGTGGAGCGGGTCGAGAGTTTCAAGTTCCTTGGCGTCCACACACCCCCACACAGTTGTGAAGAGGACACGGCAGTGCCTCGTCCCCAAGAGAGCATCTTGACTGGCAGCATCCCAGCATTACCGCAAAGCGTTACAAAGGGTGGTGCGGACAGCCCAGTACATCACTGGGGCTGAGCTCTCTGCCTCCAGGACCTCTATATCAGGCAGTGTCAGAGGAAGGCCTGAAAAATTGCCAAAGACTCCAGTTGCCCAAGCCATAGACTGTTCACTTTGCTACCGTCCGGCAAACGATACCGGAGCATCGGCTCTCCGACTAACAGGCGCCAAGACAGCTTCTACCCACAAGACAGACAGCAGTCAATTAATGGTACCAAAACTATCTGCAATTACTATCTTGCACTGACCCTACGCACACTCACTATACTTTATATACACACCATTTACACACACACTCACTCCCACACACTACTGTCACTCCCACACAAATTCCTCATACATTCAAACACTACATCTGCACACACATACATACACTGCATTCAGAAAAGATTTCAGACCCCTTATCAATCTACACACAATACCCCATAATGAAAAAACAATTTTATAACTGAAAATAAAAAACATTTACATAAGTATTCAGACCCTTTACTAAGTACTTTATTGAAGCACCTTTGGCAGAGATTACATCCTCGAGTCTTCTTAGGTATACCTATATTTGGGGAGCTTCTCCCATTCTTCTCTGCAGATTCTCTCAAGCTCTGTCAGGTTGGATGGGGAGCGTCGCTGCACAGCTATTTTCAGGTCTCTCCAGAGATGTTCGATCTCCTGCGTTGTCTTGGCTGTGTGCTTGGGGTCATTGTCCTGTTGGAAGGTGAACCTTCACCCCAGTCTGAGGTCCTGAGCTATCTGGAACAGGTTTTCATCAAGGATCTCTCTGTATTTTGCTACGTTCATCTTTCTCTCGATCCTGACTAGTCTCCCAGTCAATGCCCCTGAAAAACATCCCCACAGCATGATGCTGCCACCACAATGCTTCAGGTTTCCTCCAGACGTGACGCTTGGCATTCCGGCCAAAGTGTTCAATCTTGGTGTCATCAGACCAGGGAATCTTGTTTCTCATGGTCTGAGAGTCTTTAAGTGCCTTTTGGCAAACTCCAAGCGGGCTGTCATGTGCCTTTTACTGAGGAGTGGCTTCCGTCTGGCCACTCTACCATAAAGGCCTGATTGGTGGAGTGCTGCAAAGATGGTTGTCCTTCTGGAAGGTTCTCCCATCTCCACAGAGGAACTCTGGAGCTCTGTCAGTGTGACCATCGGGTTCTTGGTTACCTCCCTGACCAAGTCCCTTCTCCCCCGATTGCTCAGTTTGGCCGGGCGGCCAGCTCTAGGAAGAGTCTTGGTGGTTCCAAACGTCTTCCATTTTAGAATGATGGAGGCCACTGTGCTCTTGGGGACCTTCAATGCTGCAGAAATGTTTTGGTACCCTTCCCCAGATCTGTGCCTCGACACAATCCTGTCTCGGCGCTCTACGGACAATTCCTTCGACCCTCATGGCTTGGTTTTTGCTCTGACATTCACTGTCAACTGTGGGACCTTTATATAGACAGGTGTGTGCCTTTCCAAATCATGTCCAATCAATTGAATTTACCACAGGTGGACGCCAATCAAGTTGTATAAACATCAAGGATGATCAATGGAAACAGGATGCACCTGATTTCAATTTCGAGTCTCATAGCAAAGGGTTTGAATACTTAACGCTCTGGATAAGAGTGTCTGCTAAATTACAAAAATGTAAATGTATTTCAGTTATTTAATTTTTTTACATTTGCAAACATTTCTAAAATCCAGTTTTTGCTTCGTCATTATGGGGTATTATGTGTAGCTTGATGAGGAAAAACATTAATTTCATCAATTTTAGAAGAAGGCTGTAACGTAACAAAATGTGGAAAAAGTCAGAGGCCTGAATAGGCACTGTAACACACACACACAGACACACAATAGGGCTGGGCGATATGGCCAAAATATCATATCACGGTAGTTTAAAAAAAATGGGATGTTATGATGGTATTTGACGGTAGTTTGACCCTAGGGGTGGGCGGTATACCGGTATGACATTGTGCCATGATATGGATTTTGCCATATCATGATAAATTAATGTATGACATAAGGCGTTTTTGTTTCGTTCAAAATGTCTGTCGAGTGATACAGCCTAGTGGGCTAGTTCAAATTGTTTATTTTACTAAAAACTGTCTTTTTTAGCAAAGAAGAAAACTAGAAGCATGGACGTTACACACAATCTGCCTGCCAATCAAAGTCAACAAACAAGCATGCACAACTGCAGAGTAAGCAAACATTTAGTGAAGTAAACTCCTTTTGTTTGCAAAAGTGTCCGAAAATCAAGCGCAAAAGTGTAAGCAAGCATTGAGGATGACTGTAGACAAGGAAAATAACGCTATTGAGGTTGATTTGCAGGACGACAAAGAATTGGTTTGAAAAAAGGGGGCCTCCTCTGTCGTTTGGAACTGGTTTGGCTTTAAGATATCCGACCTCGACCAACAAACAGTACTGTGTAAGTTGTGTCGACGCAATCTTTTCCACCACCTGAAAACCCTGCATGTGTGTGATTATGAAGAATCTACCATAATGTGTGCAACAAGTCCCCGGAGAAAGTCCCAAGACATCATCAAGCCAGACCCGCACTCAGCTATTACTCAAGGCATCATTCGTTAGTGGTACTCCCTATGACAAGAAGAGCAAGAAGTGGAATGAGATAACGAGTGCAATTACGTATCACTTAGCGAAAGACATTGAACCAATTAAAACTGTGGAGAAAGATGGTTTCAGAAAGTTGATTCGAACTCTAGACCCAAGATACGAGATCCCAAGCCGTAAATACTTCAGCAAAACATGTCTGCCAGAACTCTACACAGAAATCCGTAATGCTGCATTCTTCTCTACCACTGCCGACTTATGGTCAAGCCGGACCACAGAGCCAGACATTAGCCTCACGATTCATTACATTGACGACAACTGGAAGCTGCAAAGCAAATGCCTTCAGACCTCTTATTTCCCAGACGACCACACCAGAGAAATAATTGCAGCTGGGCTGAGGGAGGCACTTTCATCCTGGGGCTTGAAAGAGTCGCGTCAAGTATGTATGGCTACCCACAGCGATCGAACATGGTCAAAGCATTGGAGCTGAACAAATGGACAAGACTAGGTTGTTTCGGACACAGGCTACACATTGCTATTTTTATTTCACCTTTATTTAACCAGGTAAGCCATTTGAGAACAAGTTCTCATTTACAACTGCAACCTGGCCAAGATAAAGCAAAGCAGTGCGATTAAAAACAACAACACAGAGTTACATATGGGGTAAAACAAAACATAAAGTCAAAAAATACAACAGAAAATATATATACAGTGTGTGCGAATGTATTAAATTATGGAGGTAAGGCAATAAATAGCCTATAGTGCAAAATAGTTACAATTTCGTATTAACACTGGAATGATAGATGTGCAAATAGAGATACTGGGGTGCAAATTAGCAAAATAAATAACAATATGGGGATGAGGTAGTTGGGTGGGCTAATTTCAGAATGGCTGTGTACAGGAGCAGTGATCGGTAAGCTGCTCTGACAACTGACGCCTAAAGTTAGTGAGGGAGATAAGAGTCTCCAGCTTCAGAGATTTTTGCAGTTCGTTCCAGTTGTTGGCAGCAGAGAACTGGAAGGAATGGCGGCCAAAGGAGGTGTTGGCTTTGGGGATGACCAGTGAGATATACCTACTGGAGCGCAGACTACGGGTGGGTGTTGCTATGGTGACCAGTGAGCTAAGGTAAGACAGGGATTTGCCTAGCAGTGATTTATAGATGGCCTGGAGCCAGTGGGTTTGGCGACGAATATGTAGTGAGGGCCAGCCAACAAGTGCGTACAGGTCACAATGGTGGGTAGTATATGGGGCTTTGGTGACAAAACTGTTGGCACTGTGATAGACTACATCCAATTAGCTAAGTAGAGTGTTGGAGGCTATTTTGTAAATGACATCGCCGAAGTCAAGGATCGGTAGGATAGTCAGTTTTACGAGGGCATGTTTGGCAGCATGAGTGAAGGAGGCTTTGTTGCGAAATAGGAAGCCGATTCTAGATCTAACTTTTGATTGGAGATTCTTAATGTGAGTCTGGAAGGAGAGTTTACAGTCTAACCAGACACCTAGATATTTGTAGTTGTCCACATACTCTAGGTCAGACCAGCTGAGAGTAGTGATTCTAGTCGGGTGGGCGGGTGCAAGCAGCGTTCGGTTGAAGAGCATGCATTTACTTTTACTAGTGTTTAAGAGCAGTTGGAGGCTACAGAAGGAGTGTTGTATGGCGTTGAAGCTCGTTTGGAGGTTTGTTAACACAGTGTCCAATGAAGGGCCAGATGTATACAAAATGGTGTCGTCCGCATAGAGGTGGATATGAGCTTCACCAGCAGCAAGAGCAACATCATTGATATACACAGAGAATAGAGTCGGCCCGAGAATTGAACCCTGTGGCACCCCCATAGAGACGGCCAGAGGTCCAGACAACAAGCCCTCCGATTTGACACATTGAACTCTATCTGAGAAGTAGTTGGTGAACCAGGCGAGGCAGTCATTAGAGAAACCAAGGCTATTTAGTCTGCCAATAAGAATGCGGTGGTTGACCGAGTCGAAAGCCTTGGCCAGGTCGATGAAGACGGCTGCGCAGTACTGTCTTTTATCGATCGCGGTTATAATATCGTTTAGGACCTTGAGCGTGGCTGAGGTGCACCCATGACCAGCTCGGACACCGGATTCCATAGTGGAGAAGGTACGGTGGGATTCGAAATGGTCGGTGATCTGTTTGTTGACTTGGCTTTCAAATACTTTCGAAAGGCAGGGCAGGATGGATATAGGTCTGTAACAGTTTGGATCTAGAGTGTCACCCCCTTTGAAGAGGGGGATGACCGCAGCAGCGTTCCAATCTCTGGGTATTTCAGATGTTACGAAAGAGAGGTTGAACAGGCTAGAAATAGGGGTTGCGACAATTTCGGCGGCTAGTTTTAGAAAGAAAGGGTCCAGATTGTCTAGCCCAGATGATTTGTAGGGGTCCAGATTTTGCAGCTCTTTCAGAACATCAGCTGGCTGAATTTGTGTGAGGGAGAAGCGGGGGGGGGGCATGGGCAAGTTGCAGTGGAGGGTGCAGAGCTGGTGGCCGGGGTAGTGGTAGCCAGGTGGAAAGCATGGCCAGCCGTAGCAAAATGCTTGTTGAAAACAGAGCTAGGTAGAAAAATAACGTAACTTAAAAACAGCAACTTAAAATGCAGAATAACTATTTTATTCCTTATCTTCTCTGTTTAAAGTTATAGCTGACTACACTGCCTGATCCTTCTTATATGTTAAGCCAAATATACAGTATCTCACAAAAGTGAGTACACCCCTCACATTTTTGTTAATATTTGAGTATATCTTTTCATGTGACAACACTGAATAAATGACACTTTGCTACAATGTAAAGTAGTGAGTGTACAGCTTGTATAACAGTGTAAATTTGCTGTCCCCTCAAAATAACTCAACACACAGCCATTCATGTCTAAACCGCTGGCAACAAAAGTGAGTACACCCCTAAGTGAAAATGTCCAAATTGGGCCCAATTAGCCATTTTCCCTCCCCGGTGTCATGTGACTCGCTAGTGTTACAAGGTCTCAGGTGTGAATGGGGAGCAGGTGTGTTAAATGTGGTGTCATCGCTCTCACACTCCCTCATACTGGTCACTGGAAGTTCAACATGGCACCTCATGGCAAAGAAGTCTCTGAGGATCTGAAAAAAAGAATTGTTGCTCTACATAAAGATGGGCTATAAGAAGATTGCCAAGACCCTGAAACTGAGCTGCAGCAAGGTGGCCAAGACCATACAGCGGTTTAACAGGACAGGTTCCACTCAGAACAGGCCTCGCCATGGTCGACCAAAGAAGTTGAGTGCACGTGCTCAGTGTCAAATCCAGAGGTTGTCTTTGGGAAATAGACGTATGAGTGCTGCCAGCTTTGCTGCAGAGGTTGAAGGGGTGGGGGGTCAGCCTGTCAGTGCTCAGACCATACGCCGCAGACTGCATCAAATTGGTCTGCATGGCTGTCGTCCCAGAATGAAGCCTCTTCTAAAGATGATGCACAAGAAAGCCCGCAAACAGTTTGCTGAAGACAAGCAGACTAAGGACATGGATTACTAGAACCATGTCCTGTGGTCTGATGAGACCAAGATAAACGTATTTGGTTCAGATGGTGTCAAGCGTGTGTGGCGCCAACCAGGTGAGGAGTACAAAGACAAGTGTGTCTTGCCTACAGTCAAGCATGGTGGTGGGAGTGTCATGGTCTGGGGCTGCATGAGTGGCACTGGGGAGTGGCACTGGGGAGCTACAGTTCATTGAGGGAACCATGAATGCCAACATGTACTGTGTCATACTGATGCAGAGCATGATCCCCTCCCTTCGGAGACTGGGCCGCAGGGCAGTATTCCAACATGATAACGACCCCAAACACACCTCCAAGACGACCACTGCCTTGCTAAAGAAGCTGAGGGTAAAGGTGATGGACTGGCCAAGCATGTCTCCAGACCTAAACCCTATTGAGCATCTGTGGGGCATCCTCAAACGGAAGGTGGAGGAGTGCAAGGTCTCTAACATCCACCAGCTCCGTGATGTCGTCATGGAGGAGTGGAAGAGGACTCCAGTGGCAACCTGTGAAGCTCTGGTGAACTCCATGCCCAAGAGGGTTAAGGCAGTGCTGGAAAATGATGGTGGCCACACAAAATAGTGACACTTTGGGCCCAATTTGGACATTTTCACTTAGGGGTGTACTCACTTTGGTTGCCAGCGGTTTAGACATTAATGGCTGTGTGTTGTGTTATTTTGAGGGGACAGTAAATGTACACTGTTATACAAGCTGTACACTCACTACTTTACATTGTAGCAAAGTGTAATTTCTTCAGTGTTGTCACATGAAAAGATATACTCAAATATTTACAAAAATGTGAGGGGTGTACTCACTTTTGTGAGATACTGTATACAGCTATGCAAATCTATAATATTTGTAAATGTGTGCAATATCCAAACATGACATCGATTACATTGCTTTTATTTATAATTGATACATTAGCCTATGGTTTCAATATATGAATCTATCCTCTCTCTTTCAATAATAAATAGCCTACTCAAATGATCCCGTTTTCTAAAGCAACATAGCGCTCTTAATCAAATCAAATTTTATTTGCCACATGCGCCGAATACAACAGGTGTAGACATTCCAGTGAAATGCTTACTTACAGCCCTTAACCAACAATGTATTTATTTCTTAATAAAAAAGTAAAATAAAACAACCAAAAAGTGTTGAGAAAAAAAGAGCAGAAGTAAAATAAAATAACAGTAGGGAGGCTTTATACAGGGGGGTACCGGTGCAGAGTCAATGTGCAGGGGCACCGGCTAGTTGAGGTAATATGTACGTGGGTAGAGTTAAAGTGACTACGCATAAATAATTAACACAACAGTTGTATGTAAATCTATAGATGGATTAAATGTATAATCTTGTCCAGTGTCCATGCTGTAAATTGTTGTAATTACAGCAGATGCAATGTTATTTCTATTGAATAATTGTGAATCATATGTCATTCTTTTTCACCTTTTTATTTTTCAGAGAGGAGTGTCCAAAACTAACCTTGAGTTTCCCGGGCCACAGGAGTGTGCAAGAAAGTGCTCAGCACATTTTTCTATAATTGGAAGAAGCAGAAGGCCCTGACAAGTACACAGGATAAACTGAGCCTGCCCCTCCACAAGCTCATCACGGAATCCCCGACAAGGTAGGGAACTCGACTACAGATGATGGAAAGAGTCCTGGAGCAGGAATAGGCCATCACACAAGTCCTGGCAGCAGACAAAAAAACACGGCACCTTGCACCCTCCTGGCAAGACATTGAGGTCTTTGAATCTATCACGGCAGCACTTAAGCCCCTCCAGGATTTCACAGATGCCCTGTCAGGAGAGACATACGTGAGTGTGTCCTATCTGAAGCTGGTCCTCCATTTGTTCAAGACGGAGGTTCTGAAATCAAATGAGGGCGAAGCCAAACTGACCCAAGAGATGAAGATGAGGGTCCTCAATTACCTGAATTACATTTACATTTTAGTCATTTAGCAGACGCTCTTATCCAGAGCGACTTACAGGAGCAGTTAGGGTTAAGTGCCTTGCTCAAGGGCACATCGACAGATTTTTCATATAGTCGACTGGGGATTAGAACCAGTGACCTTTCGGTTACTGGCACAACGCTCTTAACCACTAAGCTACCTGCCGCCCCCTACCTGCCGCCCCTTTGAATGACAAATAAACCGACCCTAAAACAGATGAGCTGCTCACCATGGCTACCTTTCTGGACCCAAGGTTCAAGACCACTTACATGACCACTGAGAAGCTGGTGGAGGTGAAGGTGAAAGCTGCCTCAGAGACAGAAGCCCTCCTGGTAGGGAACACAGCCGTGGGAGACTTATCTCTTGAAGAGGACCAGAGTGAGAGAGAGAAAGAAGCTGCCACTGCTCCACAATCAGCAAAGAAGTCCAAGAAGAGCCTTGAGAGCTTCTTTAAGAAAACTGGACAGCTACACTCTGATGATAACAACAGACAGTGAGGCTGATCCTTTGGAGTGGTGGCGAGTTCACGCATCCAACTTCCCACAATTGAGTTGTCTGACAAATAAATACTGACACATCCCTGCCACAAGTTCCCCCTCTGAGAGAGCATTTAGCCCTGGGGGCAATGTGGTCACATGCCACAGGGCAACTTTGAAGCCAGAAACTGTCAATAGGCTGGTGTTCCTGGCACGGAACTTGTGAAGAGGGAGGCAGTGAATTGTTACATGCTGAACTGAGAAACATACAGACAGTCTGGTTAATGCTTGAAGTTAGTTTGAAAAGGTTTACAACTTGAATTCATAATGACCGGTGTTATGCTGAAAAAAGACAGCACTTCTTATATTTGGCAGCAAAAAAAGTACTTTAAATATTTTTAAAATAAATTACTGCATATTTATTTAACTCATATACCTTTGTTTATGTTTCATGTTTGCACAGGTTTACCACAAAGTTTTTTTTTTTTTTTTTTTTAAAGAGCAATGCCTCCTTTCTGTTTCTATAAGGTTAAAAGCAATATTTTGTAATTTATTAACTTTGAAGGGCTCATTAAATGATTTTTTTTTTTTAATTGTACAGTATATCGTGATATGAATTTTAGTTTATATCGCCCACCCCTACGTGACCCTAGGGTGGTGTTGGATTCTAGCTTGAAATATATACTTATTCAAGTTACACATTTTTTTTTTTTCACCTTTATTTAACCAGGTAAGCCAGTTGAGAACAAGTTCTCATTTACAACTGCAACCTGGCCAAGATAAAGCAAAGCAGTGCGATAAAAACAACACAGAGTTACATATGGGGTAAAACAAAACATAAAGTCAAAAAATACAACAGAAAATATATATACAGTGTGTGTAAATGTTGCAAGTTATGGAGGTAAGGCAATAAATAGGCTATAGTGCAAAATAATTACAATTAGTATTAACACTGGAGTGATAGATGTGCAAGAGATGATGTGCAAATAGAGATACTGGGGTGCAAATGAGCAAAATAAATAACAATATGGGGATGAGGTAGTTGAGTGGGCTAATTTCAGATGGGCTGTGTACAGGTGCAATGATCGGTAAGGTGCTCTAACAACTGATGCTTAAAGTTAGTGAGGGAGATAAGAGTCTCCAGCTTCAGAGATTTTTGCAATTTGTTCCAGTCGTTGGCAGCAGAGAACTGGAAGGAATGGCGGCCAAAGGAGGTGTTGGCTTTGGGGATGACCAGTGAGATATACCTGCTGGAGCGCATACTACAGGTGGGTGTTGCTATGGTGACCAATGAGCTAAGATAAGGCAGGGATTTGCCTAGCAGTGATTTATAGATGGCCTGGAGCCAGTGGGTTTGGCGACGAATATGTAGTGAGGACCAGCCAACAAGAGCCTACAGGTCACAGTGGTGGGTAGTATATGGGGCTTTGGAGACAAAACGGATGGCACTGTGATAGACTACATCCAATTTGCTAAGTAGAGTGTTGGAGGCTATTTTGTAAATGACATCGCCGAAGTCAAGGATCGGTAGGATAGTCCGTTTTACGAGGGCATGTTTGGCAGCATGAGTGAAGGAGGCTTTGTTGCGAAATAGGAAACCGATTCTAGATTTAACTTTGGATTGGAGATTCTTAATGTGAGTCTGGAAGGAGAGTTTACAGTCTAACCAGACACCTAGGTATTTGTAGTTGTCCACATACTCTAGGTCATACCCGTCGAGAGTAGTGATTCTAGTCAGGTGGGTGGGTGCCAGCAGTGTTCGATTGAAGAGCATGCATTTAGTTTTACTAGTGTTTAAGAGCAGTTGGAGGCTACTGATGGAGCGTTGTATGGCATTGAAGCTCGTTTGGAGGTCTGTTAACAGTGTCCAATGAAGGGCCAGATGTATAGAAAATGGTGTCGTCCGCATAGAGGTGGATATGAGCTTCACCAGCAGCAAGAGCAACATCATTGATATACACAGAGAAAAGAGTCGCCCAAGAATTGAACTTGCCAGAGGTCCAGACAACAAGCCCTCCGATTTGACACATTGAACTCTATCTGAGAAGTAGTTGGTGAACCAGGCGAGGCAGTCATTTGAGAAACCAAGGCTGTTTAGTCTGCCAATAAGAATGCAGTGATTGACAGAGTCGAAAGCCTTGGCCAGGTCGATGAAGGTCTGTAACAGTTTGGATCTAGAGTGTCACCCCCTTTGAAGAGGGGGATGACCGCGGCAGCTTTCCAATCTCTAGGGATCTCAGACGTTACGAAAGAGAGGTTGAACAGACTAATAATAGGGGTTGCGACAATTTCGGCGGCTAGTTTTAGAAAGAAAGGGTCCAGATTGTCTAGCCCAGATGATTTGTAGGGGTCCAGATTTTGCAGCTCTTTCAGAACATCAGCCATCTGAATTTGTGTGAAGGAGAAGCGGGGGGGGCATGGGCAAGTTGAAGCGGAGGGTGCAGAGCTGGTGGCCGGGGTAGTGGTAGCCAGGTGGAAAGCATGGCCAGCCGTACCAAAATGCTTGTTGAAATTCTCGATTATTGTAGATTTATCGGTGGTGATAGTGTTTCCTAGCCGAGGAAGTGCTCTTATTCTCCATGGACTTTACAGTGTTCCAAAACCTTTTGGAGTTAGTGCTACAGGATGCAAATTTCTGTTTGAAAAAGTTAGCCTTTGCTTTCCTAACTGCTTGTGTATATTGGTTCCTAACTTCCCTGAAAAGTTGCATATCGCGGGGGCTATTCGATGCTAATGCAGTACGCCACAGGATGTTTTTGTGCTGGTCAAGGGCAGTCAAGTCTGAGGAGAACCAGGGGCTATATCTGTTCTTAGTTCTGTATTTTTTGAATGGGGCATGTTTATTTAAGATGAGAGGAAATTACTTTTAAAGAACAGCCAGGCATCCTCTAGAACTACATTACATGTACAATGTTACTGTTAAATCTCATGGATCCTATAGAGAGGTCCAAAGGGTAACAGTCTGGTTTCAGTCACTGATAAGGTTGGATTACCATGGATTAGGGAGGAGTGTGGAATGTGGGCCAATGTCAGGTCAGATGAAGTGACAAGAACAGTTCTATTACACACACATCACCTAAGTTCCTGCCTAGCAACAGAGATGTATTGACTGTCTAGATGTGCAAGGAGGAGACTCCGGCTATGGCTGTCTAGATGTGCAAGGAGGAGACTCTGGCAAATAGGAAGGTATAAATACTTGTGCTGTTGGAAACATGTCTTTGTCTTTTCAGCTGTTTGACCCAGTGTGGAATAAACCACAGTGGCAACACATACATTCTAAGTGATTTCAATGGGTCTTTCTCCATTCTGCTTGTTTTATACAGTTCAATTCAACAAGAAAAATATTTTTCTGCATTTTCATCAATTTCTGCACTCATGTGAGTTCATTTCCACACTACGTAGGGCAGCACCATATCGGCAAACAATCTAGGCCTTATTTTTAACCAAATGTTGCAATTGCGACTTGACTTGCGATTTAGAGCAAAACACTTGGGTGAACTGTTGGAATCATGGAAATAGAATGATTATTCTAATTATATAGTTAGAATATATTAGTGCGCACTTTGAATACAGTGTTGTTTGACATGACAATGAATGAAAATGCTAGGGAGGAGTTATTTTGACAGGGTAGGAACCAAAGTGTTGATATTTGTTTCCTACGGGACCCTATAATCTTTGCCTACATTGAGTGTTCTCTCTTAGCTACTTCATGTAGCTAAAAATATTAATGCTTCACGTATTCCTCTTTGATTTAGAAGATACTGTTGCACAAACAACATGCTGATGTAGGTCTACACCATCACTGGTATTATCAGGCTGTATAGCTAATTACGTTTGCTCTGACTTAGTACATTTATTAGCTAGCTAGCTAACTAGTGATTAGTATTAGCGGCTAACAAGATTTAGGCCCAACTTGCTAAGAAAAAACTAAGTAGCTGTTTGCAGATGTAGGAAACACAAACTAATAGAGTAATTATAGAACGCTAGTGGATTTATATTAAGAAACTAAGTGAAAACAGCATTGTTGTCATCAACATTGTTGCATGTGCTGCATTGACCATGCAGACTGAACGCAAGTGTCTTGTGGCCGAGCAACACCAAATGCACTCCTTGAGTGTCAGAGGGTGGGGCTAGGTCTGTGTGGAAAGCAGCATGGAGAGAGAGCAGAGAGAGATGACTCAAGTAGCGAAGTAAACTATAAAAATGGACGTTTCGCACGGCATATCACATTTAACAAACCAAACATTCAAATACCGTTATAGAAGGTAAAGTAAAAACCCAAACCGGTCCGTGCATCAATACCGGTATATAGTAAAATACAGTATACCGCCCAGCCCTAAGACACATCATAAACAAACATACATACACACACACTTTTACACACATCATTTTCCATTTCACTCTTATTATTATCCATCCGGATGCCTAGTCACTTTACCTTGCCTTCATTTGCATATCTACCTCAAGTACCTCCGCACATTGATCTGGTACTGGTACTTCCTGGATATAGCTCCATTCATGTGTATGTTATTCCTCGTGTTAGTTACTATTTTATTTTTTAACCTCTGCATCGTTGGGAAAGGTTCATAAGCAAGCATTTCACTGTAAAGTCCTCTGTAGCTCAGCTGGTAGAGCACGGCACTTGTAACGCCAAGGTAGTGGGTTCGATCCCCGGGACCACCCATACACAAAAAAATTTATGCATGCATGACTGTAAGTCGCTTTGGATAAAAGCGTCTGCTAAATGGCATATTATTATTATTAAAGTCTACACCAGCTGTATTCGCCAATTGTGATAAATAAAATTTGATTTGAATCCATACTTTTCCTGTCTGTGGGACGGCGTTCTTCATGATGCGAGCCACGTTAGCGATGGGGAGGTAGATGTCCTGCTCACGGAAGTTTTCCTTGCTGCCGTTGCCTTCCTCATGGTCATGCAGGCTCTCATCACCGTCATCTGTCAGGGAGAGGGGCATGTTACATCCCTATTCAACACCACATTGTGCCTATACAAATCTTCTCTACTTCTATCCAGATCAAATCTACATGTGATTTGGTCCATGTCAAGCCTGATCATTTATGATTACTACAGTATGTAAGCCTGGTTATTTGTGAAGCACCTTTGGGCTTATGAAAGGTGGCAGAGCCCATTTCAGTATCTTTATGTTTATATAGGGGTGCTCTGATGGTGTCCAGCAGCATTGGGCACCCATGTTATTCTGACCAAGGCATTGTGGATGTCAGAGAATAGGGCGCTAATGATTAGGGGTGCTTAGTCTGTGAGGTGAATTCCACCACCTACCGTCCTGTGACTGGAGAACGTAGTGGCTTCCTGCCATGTACTCCCCTGACATTCCCAACTGAGAGGCATCTGTCGTTGAACTGTCGCCGTCCATCTGTAAACAGACAGAAGTTATAACCCAGTTATTTTTAGGACATTCAAGCAATAATGTCTATCTGCAGACTGCAGTTACTACATGCTGCGCCCACTACATGTTACTAACTACATGCCATGCCCACTGCCATTGAGGCTGCTAGCTCTGTCTATGGGCCACACTCCAGCACAGTAGGTTGCGGTAATGCACCAATGCCAACCACCAAAAAATACCACCAAAGGCAGCGGCTGCTAGCTAGGCTAGGGAACACCGGTACAGTGTCCTTCGCCCCCGCATGCCAAACACTGCTTTCCCACAGTTCTATTAAAATTACGGCGAGGGAAGTTGCTAGCTAGTTAACTAGGACACCGGTACACAGCGTCCTTCGCCCCCGCCTGCCGAGCACCGCTTTCCCGCAGTTACGTTAACGTTACGGCAGGGGAAGTAACTAGCTAATGTCGACAACTCAACTCTTGCGTGGCACAACCAGGTAGTGATTACCCTTGCCGTAACGTTAAAATAACGGCGGGAAAGCAGTGCTCGGCCGGCAGGTGTGAAGGACAGTGTGTGCCAGTGTCCTAGCTAGCTAGCAGCCTCAATGGTAGTGGGCGTGGCATGTAGTAAGTGACACATAGTGGGCGCAGAATGTAGTAAACGCGGGCTGCAGATACACCCTACTCCATTCATGGGAAATACAACAATATGGGTTAACTGTGTATTCTAACCTGTTTCAGCTACATTAACCAATCACTGGCTGGATGAACTATCCAAATAGCCAATCAAAAACTGAAAGCACATGTTAGTCGCCTAGGAAGCATAATTTTTTTTCAGACGGAGAGGACATCTTGAGGTTGTTAGCTGGCATGAAACAAGTGGTCTTGAGCTGAATGGTGCAACAGGGGAATCATGGAACAATATCAGGAATATTGGGGCATGGACACAGACACAATGTCTGAGGAGGAATGGAGCCGGAAAAAGAGAAAGAAGAGAATGAGGAAAGCAGAGGATGGATTTGAATCTGAAGAAGATGGCGATAAAAATGGAGATGGGGTGTCGAAGAAGATTGGTGTAAAGCGCAAACAGAATGAGCTGTGTGCCAGACAGAGTTCTGGAGGGGAAATGGAAGTGAATGAGGGTAAGTTAAGTGAGGTGGAAGGTGTTGTGAAGGGCTTGGAATCATTGGACATAATAAAGAAGAATCTGGTCCAGCAGGAGTGACATTTTTGGAGAAAGTGGACCTTTCTCTTGGGCGGATCCATTTATTGCTTCAGGGTGGGTGAGAAAGGAGGGCAGTTGAATCAGTGAAGGTAACCTGTAGTGGACTTGTGATATTTGTTTGTGTTTCTTCTAATCAGAGGGAGCAGGAGCTCCGCGTCACGCAACTTGGGTCAAGATCTGTTTCTTACTTTGCTCTTAGGAACAGGGTACCATTGAAAGGAGGGATTTCTGGGTTGGTGTTAAGGTGGAGCAATTGAAGTTCAAGATACCTGGTGTTTGCGACGCCCGCTGTTTGGTACGTCGCAGACACGGTGGGGAGGGTGGTGAAACAGAGGAGTCACAGTCAGTCCTTTTGAGGTGTCAGAGTCTCTACCTGACAAAGTAATGTTAGGATATATCAGTTATCCTTTTAGAGCTTTTGTGCAAAATCCACTGCGCTGTTTGAGGTGCAACATTTATGGTCATGTCGCAGCAGTGTGTAGGAAGGAGATTCCAAGATGTGGGAATTGTGCAGGAGGGTATGGGATAGAGGATTGTGTAGTTTTGGTGGATAAAGTTGTGTGTGTCAACTGTAGGGGTGCCCATGTTGCTGGGGATCGGAAGTGTCCAGTGCCAGAAAGGCTGGTTGAAGTGGCCAGAGTCAGAGTAGTGCAGAAGGTGTAGTATACTGAGGCAGTGAAGAAAGTTGAGGATGGGTCAAGGGTGCGCGTATATTTGTGCCAGCACAAAGGGATAGGCCAACGAGTGATTTATGCTTCAGTAAGGTTGACTTCTTAGCAATGGTTTATCAATTGTACCGCAGAAATGGAACGTAAATCACAGAAAATAGATGTGGTGGCATGCTGTTGGCATGGTGCAGGAGCAGATAGGGTCAAAGTAGTGGAATGGGGTAGTGGGTTTTTAATCCCCCTTCCTTTTTATATCACAAATGTAACGTGATTGAGCACACACACTACAGCACGGTAGGTGGCTGCATGCACAAACAAATATGTGAACGCAATGATACCAAAGAAGAAGAAAGCACAGGTTGTTGTACCAAAGATTAGTATAACTAAACCAAGATAGACCATAGCCTGTCGTTTGAAATGGGAACAAATTAGTCATAGTGGACAGAACAAGCTAGGTGGGCAGAGTCAAGCACAAGCTAACGAGATCCTATTGGCGCCTTCTAGCGAACATTTGTATATTTCCGTTAGGGAACGCCTACAATGAGCGCGCGTGTGGAATAACTCAATTTGCCTTTGCACTCCTAAACAACGTAACTTTTTAAATCTTTGGCGAAGGGTAATGTCTACAAAACTTAGTTCACTCTGTACGTAACATATTTTAGTTTTGGGAAAATTAATTGTATTGAGATCAAATGTTTCATCAATGAGAAAATTTACAGAATGTAGGCCAAAATCGATCTCGTTCAATCTTCTACCACTGCAGGCCACTGGGCTTACCCTCACTCCTGGAGTAGAAACGCCAAGCGGATGCTTCGCATTTATACATCCGGTGAAATATCTGTCTCATTGTGCTGTGTTGTAGCTATGCGCACCGCTGTCCAGTCGCGGCTGTAAATCAGAGTACATTCACATTAGCATGGAATGGAAAATCTACCATACAGTTGCATAAAAGTTACGATTTGTTACTAGTTCAGACGTGGATGGTAAAATCGATAAACCGCTTGCTACCCAGTTTAGTTAACACTAGCTTTGTTACCCAGCTAGAGTTTAGCTAACACTAGCTTTTCCAGAGCCCATGGCTCTGGCTTTGTCTACCTGCAACATTCCCTTTGTTCCCGCGTTGACTGACAACTAGCCAGAGGGCAAATAAAATAGCTAACTGGCTAACTAGTAGTGGCGAGCATAACGTTAACTGGCTAATATCTACGAATCGAACTTGCCAAAACCCAGAGACGGCTTTGAGGTCGAGATAAATACGCGGGGACAGAACAGTTCGCATTTCACCTAAGATAAAACAAGACAACTTTAGATACCTAGCTAACGTTAGCTAGCTATGATAACAAGCTGCGCTAGCTAGATGGGAAGGAGACCTAACTAGCTAATGTTAGGTCATACTAGTCAACTCGCATTCATACCAAATCAAAAAAGGCACCATTTAATGGCCATTGTTGAATCGATTAGTAACTCACGATTTGGAAAATTCTTCATGTTTAAACAAAATTCAAGATATCCCGTCGACGTCACCAGTCTGACCACCATGCCTAACATAGCCAGTTAGTATAGCTACATTTGACAGATGATTTGAGCAATGTTTAGAGCTAGTCTTTGTTTGTGGAGGGCCTGTGCGTGAGAACCCATATAGGCTAGCAGGATACCATTTACTAGCGGCTCCAGTAATTTCACAACTCGCAGTCTTCATTTCTACTTTCCCGCTGCTAATTCCCATTCACACTACCATCAAATAAAGAGAAACAGTCAAACGCGGAGATTTCGATTCGAGGTAAAGCGAAATCGGATAGCAATCATTGGCCGGAGCCAGCCACAAACCTCCGATACAGCCCTGGTTGGTTAGCTTCTCTAAACGGCCGTGTGGTTGGACAGAAAATGGCTGCGAGAGAACCAGTCCCAGCGCGAAGCTCTGCGTCCCAAAAGCACTCTCTCACTCTGCCTCTAGGGGAGCAATGTTTTCACTGTACAGTAGACCTGTGTACTACTACGTCTACCTGAAAAGTAGGCTACTCGTCATTCAGAGGCAGAAAAAGCTTTTTTTAATGTTAATCTGTATAAGCAGGAGAGGGGAAATAATCGATTAGTTACAGGAGTGTAACTCCAGTTCTATGAGTGGAGCGGAGCCCCATAGGGGAGCTCTGCTCCTATTGGTTTACCCTCTGCCCTAAGGCAGTATCAGCCTGAGACAAAATTATGCACACACCTGCAGCCAATAGGAGTACAGGTGTCCCTATAAGAGGGGATGCCTCCCCTCAATCAGCCTCCCGAGATATTTATCTTCAGCGAGACTAGAGAGGGTCGGCAGGGCCTTAAGTCCTATGGGGCTCCGCTCCATTCATAGAACTGGAGTTACACTCCGGTAACTAATCGTTCTATATCGTGGAGCTCCGCCCCATAGGGGAGCTCTGCTCCTATTGGTTTAAGGCGGAGCGTAGCGCTCCAAAATGTACTCCCTGCCGAGCCCAACACTTCCCATCGAGACGAAAAGGTCAGGCCTAGCAATGGCTGCAACCAAGTCCCGCAGTACTGCAACGACTGTATGACAATACAAGTGTCACAATATACTGCGTCATCAGTTATAAACCCGCCCCACCTAGTCCAATGGCAACACCAGTGACTAGTGGGCAGATCACCAGAATACAAACCATACTAATCTGTACTAGCAGATAGATGGTACTCAATATCCTGACACAATAATACCGACCACGAATGGAATGACACAAAGTGTCACTCTACATTGTGTACACGGTAGGCCGCCTCACTCAATCAATGGAAATCCATAGATTAGTGGGCAGATCCCAGAACATGATTCATACTAATCTGAACAAGCAGATAGATGACGTCACATTCCGTCAAAAATATCATGAACGGTCAAATAGTACCGTAACCAAGGTTACTACTATTCTCCCTCATCATACCAATATGTCCTTCCATCAGAAGCAGACCTGAAAGAGACCTGTCTCCTCAGTCCTGCATTCCTCTCTCCTAGCTCAAGTCCTCCCCTCAGCCACGCTGAGTACAGACTGAGCCAAAGAGTTAGAAGACATATCCAAGAGATAGAAACTGATAAATGGAGACGGTGTCGACCATGACGCCGCTGTACATATATCCTCTACCCCTGTTCCTCTGAGAAGGGCAGTAGAAGCTGCTACTCCACGAGTGGAGTGAGCTCTTATACCCTGAGGCAATTGTCGCCCCGCTGCTTCATAAGCAGTCTCAATGCCTTCACAAAGCCAATGAGACAAGCGCTGTTTTGAAAATGGTCTACCTAGTGCAGCCGCACCGTGACACACTAACAGCTGAGGCGATGACCTAATCGCTGCTGTGCGCTCAACGTAACACGCCAAAGCGCGCACTGGCCACAGGCGATGGAGCCTTTCCTCACTCCTCTCCCTATGAGGAGGGGGAGAAAAAGCCCACAGCTCCACGGTCTGTGACCTATATGAGCTCTTAATAACCTTCGGCACAAATGCCGGGTTAGGACGTAACACCGCTCTGCTCAGATCGCCATTAATGGCAAGGCAGTCGGGTCTCGTCGAAAGAGCATGCAAATTACTGACACGCTTAGCAGTAGTCAAAGCGAGCAACAGTGCCGTCTTCATAGACATCTTGAGGGGTATTTGATTCAATGGCTCGAACGGCAACTTACATAGCACTTCGAGTACCAAAGCCAAATGCCACTGAGGAAGCGTGGCTCTAGGCATTGGCCTAAGCCGCCGCGTTCCCAATAAGAAACGTTTCACTAGAAGGTGGCTGAAGACATTGTCTCTGCCAAACCCCTCGTGACAAGCTGAAATCACCGCTGCAAACACCTTAATGGTGGTGGGCGATCGCTGCTTATCAAACATCAACTGCAGGAAAGAGAGAACACTCTCAACCTGACAGCTCATGGGGTCTACACCCTGTGTGACACACCACCATGAAAAAACGTTCCATCTACTGGCATACATCCTGGAAGTGGAACTGGCACGTGAACCCTGTATGGTCCTGATCACTGCATCAGATAACCCACGGCGCTCTAGCCTGTCCCTCTCAGGAGCCAAGCCTTCAGTGGTTGGCCAATTATGGGCAATTGCCCTATCGAACCCCCCGCCTGAGACAATGCGTCCCGTCGATGTGGAATTGGCCAAGGTGGCGCAATCAACATCTGACTCATCTCCGCAAACCATGGAACCCCTGGGCGATCGGGGGCTATCAATATTATTGACAGCCCTCCTGATCTCACCCTGGCTAACAGTGGGAGAATGCAGGACAGCGGAGGGAATGCATACAGAAGAACTCTCGGCCACGGTTGGTGCGCAAATGCGTCTCTTCCCAGTAGCGGTTCGTCCTGTTCCCTCAGAGAGAACCATAGGGGACATTGCGCGTTCACGCGTGATGCGAATAGATCCACCTCGGCTCTCCCGAACTGTTCCCACATTTTGAGAACAATGTCCGGATGCAGACACCACTCGTCGTCTCGAGGACCCCCTCGCGACATGAGGTCTGCTCCTACGTTCAAGTAGCCCGGAATGTGTGCTGCTCTCAATGAGCAAAGGTGCTCGTGAGCCCACAGCCACAATTCCTCTGCCGCCCGGTGGAGAGCAGGAGACCTGACTCCTCCCTGGCGATTTATGTGAGCTACTGTGGTCCGGTGTCTGACCAGACCAGCACATCGCGACCCCGAAGTGTAGACGCGAAGTGGGTCAGAACCAGTCAAACCGTTTCCAACTCCAAGAGGTTGATGTGGCGACTCGAAAGAGGCCACACACCTCCTATCGCTTGGGTCTGACATGTCCCTCCCCATCCAGTCAGAGAGGCATCTGTATACACTGGAATGTAGGAGGACACTTTGCCTATCAGGATTCCGTGCGTGAGAACGCGCGGGTTTCTCCAATAGTTCAGATCTGCCCTGAGCGAGAGGGGAACCACCACCAACCGATGACGTTGACGCACTGGGTCTAGTCTTAGTTGGGCGAACCATCGCTGCATCCTGCGCATGTGCAGGAGTCCCAGCGGAACCACAGAATGGGCTGACGATATGAGACCCAAGAGTGACATGACCGACAGCGCCGTTACCGTGTGATTCGGACGACACTTCCTCAGGGCTAGCAACAAGGCTACCCTTCGAGGGACCGAAATTCGAGCCCTCATCATTACAGTGTCTAGCTGTAAGATAGACACTCAGATAGACAATATGATGACTGGGCCAGGGCACACTCTTTTTCCAATTCACAGCGAACCCCAGACGTGTGAGATGAATCACTGTCTGTGTCGTGTGAGTGAACGCCAGCTCTGCTGACGGGGCGAGAACCAGTAGGTCATCTAGGTAGGCTAGTAGCCTTATTACCTGACGACGCAACGGTTCCAATGCCGCCTCCACACACTTGGAAACTTGCGAGGTGCCAGGGCGTACCCGAATGGCATCCTCGTGTATTCCTACGCTACTCCTTGAACGGCGAATCACAGAAGCTTCCTGTGACGCGGCTGTACCGGCACATGAAAGTATGCATCCTTTAGGTCTATGCTTGTACAAAAGTCTCCTTTCTGGACACATTCCAGTAGACGTTTTGTCGTAAGCATTCGGAAGGGCCGTTTGGTTACGCTCACGTTGAGAATGCGTTAATCCAATATCGGCCTCATTCCCCCCGTCTTTTAAGGCACCAGGAAGTAGGGCGAATACAGCCCTTTGTTCCTTTGCTCCTGGGGAACTACTGTGACCGTCTCTGTCGCCAAAAGTTCCGTAATCTCTGAAACCAGAGCGGCCACTTTTTCGGGTGTTTTCATCACCGTCTCCACCACTCCCCTGAATGGGGGTGGGGTCCGATGGAATTGGATGGCATAACCCTTCTGCAACGTCTGGTCTAGCCAGCGTGAGAGGGTACAGCTTCGTTGCCACTGCCAGCAATGCAGAGAAAGCGGGAGAGGGTGAGATATGAACGCTCTCGGACGTATTATGGAAAAGGGGCTCTTTTTTGACAAAGTCAGGTGGAGCCAACTCTTTATTACATACATCAACAAAAGCATCCTCACCCATCCCTTCAACCGAAGGGTGGGGGGGAACAGTGGGCACGTTCGACACCATCGACACGTCCTCTATCCACTCCCCCGCGTCCTGTCACGTGCGCCTCCTCTTGTGGCCCCCCTTAGGTTGCCAGGTCGGCGTCCTTACGACCTCCCTCGCCGGCTGCACCATTGGGGCCACCGTGGCTGCTGGGGGGGCGGAGCCCGCTCTCCTGCCTCCTGTAGCCGCCGACTGTCGCCGGATACGCCACCTCGCCGTAGACCCTGGCCTACTCTGGGCGGCGGAAGTGGACGGTCTTTGGGACTGGGGCGCAGGGCCTAACCTCCCTGCCAATGGCAGGTGTCTGGCCAGCTGCTTCTTTTCTTCATCCAGTCTTGAAAACCTCTCTGTCGCCTCTTTGACGGCGACTCCGAAGAGCCCGTCGTCAGAGAAGGGGGCGTTCAAAAACGACGTCCTGTCTGCTTCTTTCATGGTTGTCAGAGACAACCAGAGGTGTCGCTCCGCGACCACCGAAGTGGCCATGGACCTCCCCGCACAGACGGCCGAAGCTTGTGTTAGGTGAAGAATGGCGCCAGAAATTCTGGACGCCTCCCCCACCTCCTCTAATTCCAGCTCGGTCTTACCCGTGGTTAGACGGGACAGAGCGGCTGCCAAGAGGGCAATGTTATTTGCTGCTGCTACAGCCTGGGCTCCCAAAGTGAAGGACTTCTTCAACAGCTGCGCTGTGAGACGGTCCTTCTGCGATGGTAGAGTAGCCTTCTTGGAAGAGGGCCAGGGACTCAAACCCGGTACGAGATACGCAGCCATGGCGCTCTCTAACCTGGGGATTCCCTTTGAAGGGCCCTGGAATCTTCCCTCCACTCTAGTGAATGGGAGGTACGACCTAGCCGGCGAACGCGCCGCTAGAGGTGCCTCCCATGAGCCCTCGACGTACTTGGCCAATGAGGGCATTGCTGGAGCCAGTGGCTCTGCCGCTCTCCTTGACCGGGAATAAGGGCCGCCCTCCATTAAACCCCTACGAGCCAGAGGATGAAGAAGGCCAGAGCCAGGAAGGCCGTGCCCAATAGATCCCCCAGAGCGGTGAGGTAGGGGATGGAGTAACTGTCCGGGTCCTTGCCCGTCCACCACAGGCAATGGACCATCCAGTCAGCAAGACACAGCAGAATGAAGACCTGAGAGAAGAGAACACAGAGAGAGAAGAGTGGGACATAGACGGAAGGGGGACAGAGAGAGTCAGCCCTTTATTATACCAAACATTAAGAACATCTTCCTTTTGCCCCTTTTTGCCCTCAGAACAGCCTCAATTCGTTGGGGCGTGGATTCTACAAAGTGTCGAAAGCATTCCACAGGGATGCTGGCCCATGTTGACTCCAATGCTTCCCACAGTTGTGTCAAGTTGGCTCGATGTCCTTTGGGTGGTGGACCATTCTTGATACACACGGGAAACTGTTGAGTGTGAAAAACCCAGCAGCATTGCAGTTCTTGACACACTCAAACCGGTGTGCCTGGCACCTACTACCATACCCTGTTCAAAGGCCCTTAAATATTTTGTCTTGCCCATTCACCCTCTGAAAGGCACACATACACATTCCATGTCTCAATTGTCTCAAGGCTTAAAAATCCTTCTTTAACCTGTCTCCTCCCCTTCAACTACACTGATTGGAGTGGATTTAACAAGTGACATTAATAAGGGATTATAGCTTTCACCTGGTCAGTCTATGTCATGGAAAGAGCAGGTGTTCTTAACGTTTTGTATACTCAGTGTAAGTGTTAATGAAGGAGCAGAGGATAAATAATCCACTTATGACTACTGAGGCATGATTGACCTAACTGATCTCTCTTGCTTCATGTTTTACCTGTAGGAGGGCTGCAGTTAAGAAGAAGGTGATATAGACAGGTGTGGGACCGATGGGGCCGCCCTTCATCAGGTGGATGGTGTACAGGAAGATCAGGTGACCCGGGACGACCAAAAGGAGCAGCACCTGGGCAGAGCGATGATTGGCTCCTGTCAGAGGTAGAGATGGTTAACCTGACAGGTAGAATACACTGACAACAGAACATTTCATTAATGTTGTGTTCACAGGCATGTTAAGGGGATTGGTTGTGTGTGTGTCATTACCTGAGCCACAGAAGGTCCTGCAGGGTTTGTAGCAGCTCCTTCGATCCTCAGGCACCTGCCTCAGTGAGGAGTGGCGGTGCAGATCAGTGGCAATACGGCTGGACTGGATGGCAACCAAGTTCCCCCCAACACCTAGATTGAGATGAGGAGGAGAGACACAATGATCATATACATTATTACCATTTTCTTGAAGGATCCTGAATGTGTGCTCCTAAAAACCCAGCTTCCCGTCTTGCCATTCATAACTGCCGTGTAGACTATCATTCCCACCATGTTCGGGTCTGATACAGTTGTGTCCAGGATGAGTCCTCCGATACTAGAGAAAAATACAAATTGAAGGATGGTATTTCCATAAAGATCACAGGATTTGAATGCTGTGACTGGACTTCAGGGGCACGGAACAGGGTAGCAGACCTGCTGATGACCATGGCAGTGATGATTGGTTCCCAGCCTGTGTAGAGTAGAATGCGACTGGCTGGGTTTCTGGAGGAGACGACCACCCACAGAGGGGTCAGGCAGAGGAAGATCAGGCACACCAGGTACGACACATAGGGATAATACTCTGTGGAGACAGAGAGGAGCAGATATACTAGCTAAACAAACACAGTTGATAGCCAGACAGACTAGTGTACTCACTAACTGTAAGTCGCTCTGGATAAGAGCTTCTGCTAAATTACTAAAATGTAAATGTGGTCTGTCTCTCAGATTTCAAGCATTGGTTTTATTTGAGTCATAAAATTATTTAGCAACCAAAAGGTATCTTATATGGAAGAAACCTACAGTTTTAGTTTTAGTTGTTTCCTGGTCTCTTTGCTGAGTATTCTGTGTCAAATAGAAATAGCATGCAGGCTTTTGCAGGAATCCCGCAGCTGTATTCAGTATGGTAAATAGTCATTAGTAATAATGATCAATGGGTACACACGTGCCCCCATGATAGAGAGGGCATGGTATGTAGAAAGACACACCTTCCCTATAATGAAGCGACTGCCATCTTACACTAAGATGCTAGTGAAGAGGGCCTTATTGCAGGGAGGAATTGGCATGCATGAATCTATGTAGGACAATGAGGTGATGTTGGTATAGGGATAAATGGGTTGTTGTTTTTAAACTAGTGTTGGTGTTCGTCCGTTGCTGTAAATACCTAGCTAGCTCTTAGAGCTGTGATTTACAACTTGGGCCTCCCAAAGTCAGTATGGTACACTATATATACACAAAAGTATGTGGACACCGCTTCAAATTAGTGGATTTGGCTATTTCAGACACACCCGTTGCTGGCAGGTGTATAAAATCGAGCACACAGCCATGCAATCTCCATAGACAAACATTGGCAGTAGAATTACCTTACTGAAGAGCTCAGTGACTTTCAACGTTGCACCATCATAGGATGCCACCTTTCCAACATGTCAGTTCATCAAATTTCTGCCCTGCTATAGCTGCCCCGGTCAATTGTAAGTGCTGTTATTGTAAAGTGGAAACTTCTAGGAGTAACAACGGCTCATCCATGAAGTGGTAGGCCACACAAGAACGGGAAGCTTGTAGCGCGTAAAAATCGTCTGTCCTCGGTTGCAACACTCACTACCGAGTTCCAAACTGCCTCGGGAAGCAACCTCGGCGCAAGAATTGTTCATCGGAAGCTTCATGAAATGGGTTTCCATGGACGAGCAGCCTAAGATCACCATGCACAATGCCAAGCGTCGGCTGGAGTGGTGTAAAGCTCGCCGCTATTGGACTCTGGAGCAGTGGCAACACGTTCTCTGGAGTGATGAACCACGCTTCAACATCTGGCAGTCCGACGGATTAATCTGGGTTTGGCAGATGCCAGGAGAACGCTGCCTGCCCCAATGCATAGTGCCAACTGTAAAGTTTGGTGGAGGCTGTTTCTCATGGTTCGGGCTAGGCCCCTTAGTTCCTTTGAAGGGAAATCTTAATGCTACTGCATACAATGAAATTCTAGACGATTCTGGGCTTCCAACTTTGTGTTCCTGTTTCAGCATGACAATGCCCCTGTGCACAAAGCGAGGTCCATACAGAAATGGTTTGTCGAGCTCAGTGTGGAAGAACTTCACTGACCTGCACAGTGCCCTGACCGCAACCCCATTGAACACCTTTGGGATGAATTGGAACTCTGACTGCGAGCCAGGCCTAATCACCCAACATCAGAGCCAGACCTCACTAACGCTCTTGTGGCTAAATGGAAGCAAGTCCCCTCAGCAATGTCCCAACATCTAGTTGAAAGCCTTCCCAGAAGAGTGGAGGCTGTTATAGCAGCAAAGGGGGGACCAACTCCATATTAATGCCCATGATTTTGGAATGAGATGTTCGACGAGCAGGTGTCCACATACTTTTGGTCGTGTAGACAGGGCTATTTGGTGTCCTTACCCTGCAGCAGTGAAGCCATGAAGGCCGTAGTTACACTGGCTGAGCAGAGGAGAGTAGCGTGACTGAGGAACATATCTCTCTCCAGTACCCAGCCCAAGACCACCGCTGTTAAGGCAGCCAGAAGACCCAGCACTGTGGCTTGCATCTAGAGAGTGGGCAGATAACACTGTGAACAGTATGACACACAAGGGCCAACCTGTGTCTGTCATTTGGGTCTTTATCCATCTACTGTGACTAAACATTTAATATAACCATACTCATTTACCTGTTTTAGTGCCAGGTTCCCAATAATCAAACTCTACTTAGCTCTGGCAGTTTCCATTTTCCCCACATTTACCTAACAGAAGACAAAATGAGTGGGAGAGCATCAGTTACTAGAGGTCATGCATTCTATAATCAGAACATTTTCCATCATGCCAGTCAGCAGGTTGTTCAGTTGGGGGTGAAAAATGCAATAACACACCATACATCCTGTGTGCACAATACATGGTAAGGGAGGGTAGATTCAGAGTCATATATGCAGTATAGGTTGTAGTTACATTATTTCAGTGTTGTACTGTAGGGAGTTGTGCAGGGATATTTTCTTCACAGGCAGGTGAGGATTTTCACATGGGGACAGAGAAGTCACAATGCAAGCGAGAAACAATGTGAGGAATGGATTTCCCACTGTTTTGAGGTATGGATTGATTGTGTGTGTGTGTGTTGTTTGTGTGTGCGTGCGTGCTTGGTCCTCTGTAGCTCAGCTGGTAGAGCACAGCGCTTGTAACGCCAAGGTAGTGGGTTCGATCCCCGGGACCAACCATACACAAAAAAAAAAAATTACGCACGCATGACTGTAAGTCGCTTTGGATAAAAGCGTCTGCTAAATGGCATATTATGTGTGAGCGTGTGTATGTGTATGTACTCACTGCGGTTGAGAGTCTGGAGGCCAGGGTCATCTCCAGGTTTCCCTTCAGGCCCAGTAGAACTGGCACCAGGATGAAGATTTCTGTGACTCTCTGGAACACCTCCCAATGCTGCCACAACAACACACCCACAGTTGAATACTCCTGTAGGTTTTCACTCCAATTCCAGTTGTAACTGACCTGATTCATCTTTTAAACCAAATCATTATTAGAAATAGGTGCGCTAGATTAGGGTTGAAATGAAAACCTACAGGATGGTAGCTCTCAAGGAACAGGGTTGGAGAGCCATGTAATAGACTGGCACACAGTGCAGTGGACACACCAACACCCAATACACTACTAGCCAGACGAGCACACAATGCAATAGATCAATATACAGACACACAACACAATACATAAACATACCATGCACTACACTAAAACACAATACAGTACACGCCCATACACAATGCAATAACAGATAAAAAAATAAACACACCATGCAATTTATCAGTACCTCACCTGAACTATGTCCAGTAGCATTCCAGCTGACACCGTCCCCAATCCAGCCAGTAGGAAAGGCACTAGTATCTGCAGAACCATAGACCTGACAGACTCACTGGGCACTTATTGGACACTGCCCTGGGCACCACAATCCTCTGGGTCCTTCTCCATAACTTCCTCATTGACCTTGGAGCCAGGGAAGTGTCCATTGGGGAGCAGAGGGTCCGTCTCTGTGTATGGAGAGAGCTCACTAAAGGGGCTGGTGTTGGTTGGGTCCTGAGCTCCGTTTAGGAGTTGTTGGTGACCCCCTGGATGTTGTGTGTCTGGGGCTAGGCAGGACCCATAGTGGTGCCTGTTGTGTTTTCCTGTGCCCACGATGTCATTTGGGGCCGGTTGGTCATCCTGTGGCCCAGTGTTGGCCATCCGAACAATGATGTGTCCTGAGTGAGTTAGACACTCCTACTGCTACTCCGAAGAAAAGGTGTCCTCACCTGAACTCACAAGTTGATATAACTGGGTCGAAGAAAATCAGCAGGAGGTAATCAGACAGTTACTGTATGTATCATCCTTAATGTTGATGTTATCAGTGAACACTCATGGTAGTAGTCATGAACTACTGGCAAGATAAGAAAATAATAAATGCACTTGTTGCTGTGTAAAAGGTGTGGTAAAAAGTGCCTTCGGAAAGTATTCACACCCCTTGACTTTTTCTACATTTTGTTTTGTTCCAGCTTGTATTTTAAATGGATTACATTGAGATTTCGTTTCACTGGCCTACACACAATACCCAATAATGTCAAAGTGGAATGACGTTTTTAGACATTTTTACTAATTAATAAAAAAAGGAACGCTGAAATATCTTGAGTCAATAAGTATTCAACCCCTTTGTTATGGCAAGCCTAAATAAGTTCTGGAGTAAAATTGTGCTTAACAAGTCACATAAGTTGCATGGACTCACTCTGTGTGCAATAATAGTGTTTAACGTGATATTTGAATGGCTACCTCATCTCTGTACCCCACACAGTCCCTCAGTCGGGCAGTGAATTTCAAACACAGATTCAACCACAAAGACCAGTGAGGGTTTTCAATGCCTCGCAAAGAAGTGCACCTATTGGTAGATGAGTAAAAAATAAAAAAGCAGACATTGAATATCCCTTTGAGCATGGTGAAGTTATTAATTACACTTTGGAAGGTGTATCAATACAGCCAGTCACGACAAAGATAAAGGCGTCCTTCCTAACTCAGTTGCCGGAGAGGAAGGAAACCTCTCAGGGGTTTCACCATGAGGCCAATGGTGACTTTAAAACAGTTACAGAGTTTAATGGCTGTGATAGGAGAAAACTGAGGATGGATCAACAACATTGTAGTTTACTCCACAAAACTAACGTAAATGACAGAGTGAAAAGTAGGAAGCTGGTACAGAATAAAAAATATTCCAAAACATGCATCCTATTTGCAATAAGGCACTAAAGTAAAACTGCAAAACATGTGGCAAAGAAATGAAGTTGATGTCGTGAATACAAAGCGTTATGTTTGGGGCAAATCCAACACAACACATCACTGAGTACCACTTTAAATACACTACCAGTCAAAAGTTTGGACACACCTACTCATTCAAGGGTTTTTCTAATTTTTTTACATTGTAGAATAATAGTGAAGACATCAAAACTATGAAGTAACACATATGGAATCATGTAGTAACCAAAAACGTGTTAAACAAATATATTTGAGATTCTTCAAATTGCCACCCTTTGCCTTGATGACAGCTTTGCACACTCTTGGCATTCTCTCAACCAGCTTCAATATTGTAAAATCCATGGGTGCGAAGCTCCTAGAGACTTACCCAGAAAGACTCACAGCTGTAATCGCTGCCAAATGTGATTCTAACATGTCTTGACTCGGGTGTGAATACATATATACAGTAAATGAGATATTTCTGTATTTCATTTTCAATACATTTGCTAATAACATGTTTTCACTTTCTCATTATGGGCTATTGTGTGTAGATGGGTGAAAAAAAATTACTTCATCAATTTTGAATTTAGGCTGTACACAACAAAATGTGGAATAAGTCAAGGGATATGAATACCTTCATAAGGCAATGTAGCCTTAGTGTGTAATGTAACACACTTGTGATGCACAGACACAGATAAATGACTTAGATACATGGTATCTTTACACTTGAGCATATAAGACAGCCAAGCATACAAGAGAGTCATAGCGACAGCACGACTGTCTGACACATAACATCTGATGCTTGTATGGTATAATTTGCTAGGCATTCTCCCACATACTCAGGGTTTTCCCATGCTATTACAAAGTCCCTTGTCAGACAGGGAAACAATGTGGGGCCTCATGGCGCTAGCAGTCACACAATAGCCAAACAACTTGAGCGAGATATTCAATTCATTAGGTAACTCTGAAAATGGCAGACACTGTCAGAATATTCAGAGTGAGTCTATCTGGAATTGAGTGACAGTGAGTGAATCAATGACTTGTTATTCTGTAAGTAATTTGCATATAAACAAATTTGGTCTGAAGTTGAAAATATGTAAAGTTCCAAGATAGTATGTTAAGAGAGAAAAAGGTGACTTACCTAAAGTGTGAAACCATAGCATATTACTAAAATGTAAATGTATATTACACATGTGAGAGAATAAATAGATTTTGGAGAAGTAGATACTCCATCGTTGTCCTTTTACTCTGCTTATTCTGTCCATAACGGTTTTCCTCCTCCCTGAATGGCTGAAGCTCCTTCAAAGCTATGGCATTGCTCAAACACACACACACACAAATACACACACACACACACACACAGTTCCCTTCACACAGTGATGCTCTTCAACAGTGAAATACACCATCTAGTGTAAGCAATCATGTTATGACAGAAAATGTAATATTCTCCAGCATATGAATTGTCATGTTCCAATAAATCACATTCAAATAGCATACAGTTTTACAAATATATGTTTTTCTTGTATGAGACATATAAACCAACACACGGTGTATTTCATATCAGTAATATCCCCAACACATCTGTCCTGTATTTTGTTAACAAAAAAATACATTACCCATGAGCACCCTGAAGTCATGGGGCAAATAAATAAATGTAAACAAAGACAATGTAAACAATGACGTACTGGCATACCTGTAAACAAAATACACTTTTTGGAAATACTCAATAGAGTCTGTAAAACGTGAATGGGTATCTTGTGCTGGGCAATGGGTTTAATACAGAGTACTGGTGACTCCCTACTCCGCCCACTCCTTTACTGCAACGCAATACACAGTATATGGGATACTTATTGGCTTGGCCTTGGGCTGATTTAAATGTGTAAAGGTGTAGCCAATACCATGACCATTAGGTTAATCTTGGTCATTAACGGGTATGCCAGTACAAATCAAATCAAAATGTATTTGTCACATACACGTGTTTAGTAGATGTTATAGCGGGTGTAGCGAAATGCTTCTAGCTCCGACAGTGCAGTAATATCTAACAATTACACAACATATACCCAGTACACACAAAAAAAGTAAGGAATGGGATTTAAGAATATATACATATATGGACAAGCAATGACAGAGCAGCATGGACTAAGATACAGAAGAATATTATAGAATAGAATGGAGTATATACATATGAGATGAGTAGTGCAAGATATGTAAACATTATTAAAGTGACTAGTGTTCCATTTCTTAAAGTGGCCAGTGATTTAAATAGGCAGCAGCAGCCTCTAATGTGCTAGTGATGGCTATTTAACAGTCTGATGGCCTTGAGATAGAAGCTGTTTTTCATTCTCTCGGTCCCAGCTTTGATGCACCTGTATTGACCTCACCTTCTAGTGATAGCGGGGTGAACAGGCAGTGACTCGGGTGGTTGATGTCCTTGATGATCTTTTTGGCCTTCCTGTGACATCGGGTGCTGTATGTGTCTTGGAGGGCGGGTAGTTTGCCCCCGGTAATGCGTTCGGCAGACCGCACCACCCTCTGGAGAGCCCTGTGGTTGTGGCCGGTGCAGTTGCCGTACCAGGCGGAGATACAGCATGACAGGATGTTCCCAATTGTGCATCTGTAAACGTTTGTGAGGGTTTTAGGTGATAAGCCACATTTATTCAGCCTCCTGAGGTTGAAGAGGCTCTGTTGCGCCTTCTTCACCACACTGTCTGTGTGGGTGGACCATTTCAGTTTGTCAGTGATGTGTACGCCAAGGAACTTGAAGCTTTCCACTTTCTCCACTGCGGTCCCGTCGATGTGGATAGGGGGGTGCACCCTCTGCTGTTTCCTGAAGTCCACGATCATCTTCTTTGTTTTGTTGAAGTTGAGTGAGAGGTTATTTTCCTGGCACCACACTCCCAAAGCCCTCACCTCCTCCCTGTAGGCGGTCTCGTCATTGTTGGTAATCAAGCCTACTACTGTTGTGTCGTCTCCAAACTTGATGATTGAGTTGGAGGCGTGCTTGGCCACGCAGTCATGGGTGAACAGGGAGTACAGGAGGGGGCTGAGCACACACCCTTGTGCCCCAGTGTTGAGGATCAGCGAAGTGGAGATGTTGTTTCCTACCTTCACCACCTGGGGGCGGCCCTTCAGGAAGTCCAGGACCCAGTTGCACAAGGCGGGGTTCAGACCCAGAGCCTCGAGCTTAATGATGAGCTTGGAGGGTACTATGGTGTTGAATGCTGAGCTATAGTCAATGAACAGCATTCTTACATAGGTATTCCTCTTGTCCAGATGGGATAGGGCAGTGTGATGGCAATTGCATCGTCTGTGGATCTATTGGGGCGGTAAGCAAATTGAAGTGGATCTAGGGTGACAGGTAAAATAGAGGTGATATGCCTTGACTAGTCTCTCAAAGCACTTCATGATGACAGAGGTGAGTGCTACAGGGCGATAGTCATTTAGTTCAGTTACCTTTGATTTCTTGGGTACAGGAATAATGGTGGCCATCTTGAAGCATGTGGGAACAGCAGACTGGGAAAGGGAGAGATTGAATATGTCCATGAACACACCAGCCAGCTGGTCTGCGCATTCTCTGAGGACGCGACTAGGGATGCCGTCTGGGCGGGCAGCCTTGCGGGGGTTAACGTGCTAAAATGTCTTAATCACGTCGGCCATGGAGAAGGAGAGGCCACAGTCCTTGGTAGTGGGCCTCGTCAGTGGCACTGTGTTATCCTTGAAGCGGGCGAAGAAGGTGTTTAGCTTGTCTGGAAGCGAGATGTCGGTGTCGGCGACGTGGCTAGTTTTCTTTTTGTAGTCCGTGATTGTCTGTAGACCCTGCCACATACGTCTCGTGTCTGAGCCGTTGAATTGCGACTCCACTTTGTCTCTATACTGATGCTTTGCCAGTTTAATTGCCTTGCGGAGTGAGTAGCTACACTGTTTTTGTATTCTGCCATATTCCCAGTCACCTTGCCATGGTTGAATGTGGTGGTTCGCGCTTTCAGATTTGCGCGAATGCTGTCGTCTATCCACGGTTTCTGGTTAGGGTAGGTTTTAATAGTCACAGTGGGCACAACATCACCTATACACTTCCTGATAAACTCCGTCACCGTTTCAGTGTATATGTCTAAATTATTTTCGGAAGCTACCCGGAACATATCCCAGTCCGCGTGATCAAAACAATCTTGAAGCGTGGATTCCGATTGGTCAGACCAGCGTTGAATAGTCCTTAGCACGGGTACTTCCTGTTTGAGTTTCTGCCTATAGGAAGGGAGAAGCAAAATGGAGTCGTGGTCAGATTTGCTGAAAGGAGGGCGGGGGAGGGCCTTATAACCATCCTTGAAGTTTGAATAGCAATGGTCGAGGATTTGTGAGTAAGTAAAGCCAAGAGAAACATCCCTCAGACATTTGACCAAAACTGTAATAATAATAATACATTTACCAGACAGAGATTCGTTTTATATCTGTAGTTATGTCAGTGAGGTATTGTAAATCCCTGGCAGCACAATCATTATTAATTTGCTGGCTGCGATCCAAGAGATCATCATTCCATTTGCATATGAAGGGAAGGGGACTAAGATTGCAACTCAAATGTACAAGTGTACAGTTAATATTGTCTTTGCCTGTCACATGCGCCAAATACAACAGGTGTAGACCTTACCGTGAAATGCTTACTTACAAGCGCTGAACCAACAATGCAGTTTTAAGAAAATAGAGTTAAGAAAATATTTACTAAATAAACTAAAGTAAAAAAGTAACAATAAAATAACAATAACAAGGCTATATACAGGGGGTACCGGTAATGAGTCAATGTGCGGGGATACAGGTTAGTCGAAGTAATTGAAGTAATTTGTACATGTAGGTAGAGGTAAAGTGACTATGCATAGATAATAAACAGCGAGTAGCAGCAGTGTAAAAACAAAGTGGGGTTGGGGTGTCAATGCAAATAGTCCTGGTGGCATTTTGATTAATAATTCAGCAGTCTTATGGCTTGGGGGTAGAAGCTGTTAAGGAGCCTTTTGGACCTAGACTTGGCGCTCCGGTACCGCTTGCCGTGCGGTAGCAGAGAGAACAGAGTATGACTTGGGTGACTGGAGTCTTTGACAATTTTTTGGGCCTTTCTCTGACACCGCCTGGTATAGATGTCCTGGATGGCAGGAAGCTTGGCCCCAGTGATGTACTGGACTGTACGCACTACCCTCTGTAGAGCCTTACAGTCGGATGCCGAACGGTTGCCATACCAGGCGGTGATGCAACCAGTCAGGATGCTCTCGATGGTGCAGCTGTAGAACTTTTTGAGGATCTGGGGACCCATGCCAAATCTTTTCAGTCTCCTGAGGGGGAATAGGCATTGTCATGCCCTCTTCACGACTGTCTTTCTGTGTTTGCATTCTAAACTGAAGACCATTATATTAGTTGATTATTGGAGGTGTGTTAGCAGGGGCTGGGGCAAAAGTGTATCCCCAATCAGGCCCCAGATGACTAGAGTTGCCCATCTCTGACCTTGCCCTTATATACTGAACAAAAATATAAGTGCAACATGCAACAATTTCAAAGATTTTACTGAGTTACAGTTCATAGAAGGAAATCAATCAATTGCCGCCCCCCCCCCCCCGACAATCCCACAGGTGAAAAAGACAGATTTGGAGGTTCTGGGCTGGCATGGTTACACATGGTCTGCAGTTGTGAGACTGGTTGGATGTACTGCCAAATAGTCTAAAGCGACGTTGGATGCGCCTTTTGGTAGTGAAATTAACATTAAATTCTCTGGCAACAGCTCTGTTGGACATTCCTGCAGTCAGCATGACAATTGCATGCTCCAATCTGTGGCATTGTGTTGTGTGACAAAACTGCACATTTTAGAGTGGCCTTTTATTGTCCCCAGCACAAGGTGCACCTGTGTAATGATCAGCTTTTTGACATGCCACACCTGTCAAGTGGATGGATTATCTTGGCAAAGGACAAATACTCAGTAACAGGGATGTAAACAAATTTGTGAAAATATGAGAGAAATACATTTTTGGGCATATGGAATATTGCTAGGATCTTTTATTTCACCTCAGAAAAATGGGACCAACACTTTACATGTTGCATTTATATTTTTGTTCAGTATATATTAGCCCTACACATTCCATCCCTCCCTACTCCTTCTGTCATTCAATAACACTGGACCCGAGATGGTCCTGTCTGTGACTGTCCTTTAAATTGTGTATCAACAGGTCAGTAATACACAGATAATACATATACAACTCCAAGGACCACTGGAAGGGGGATATCATTTCATATAAATTCAGTGTCAAATTTGTTTGGTTTTCATCAAGACCCATGTGAAGATTTAAAATGTCAGAATGTCTCCTTCCGTCAGAAATCAGACGCCACACAATAGTAGTTCAGGAAAGCCTTTTCTGCTTTATTACAAAGAAAAGAGGCTTTGAACTTCAGAAAATACAAGATTGGTCTGTATTCATTATTCTTAAAATTATTATTAATTTTTCAATTTCCTATGAAATGCTGCTGTTTAAACAGCTTTAAGTGAAATGTGTCCATCTGTTCTCTTGCTTTGGACTGACTAGTTGGTTTGTTTGGGGGTGGATTTCCTTGTTTTAGCTGAGAATCAGGTCTTTCCTCGTTCGTCTTTATTTGTAATTCTTCGTAAGTGCTCACGGTGCCGAGTGCGACGCCCTGTCCAGCAGATCCAGAAATGTCCTATTTTATCCACATATTGCATCCATGCTGACTTCCTAAAAACGAGGTACAAGGCAGGGCAATTTTTTTCTCCAATATATACACACACACACACACACACACACACACACACGTGTATATATATGTATATATATATATATATATATATATGTATATATATATATATATATATATATATATATATATATATATATATATACACACACATACATATATATATACACATATATATACACATACATATATATACATATATATATATATATATATACACATACATATATAAATACACATACACATATATATATATATATATATATACATATATAAATACACATACACATATATATATATATATACACACATACATATATAAATACACATATACATATATATATATACACACACACACACATATATAAATACACATATACATATATAAATATATATATATATATACATACACATATATAATATATACACATTCAGACATACATATCACTATTCATGTGATGTTCAAACATAAAAATATATATTTTTACACATTTATTACAAAATCGTAACAAAGACTGGAAAGTGTTTTGCTTGCTCTGGAACAATGAAGCTGGTTAGGTAATCTAACAACCCTTGTAAGGGTTGTCCACAGGTTGTGAGAACATTCACTAAAGAAAGTATCTGATTTGTGTCTATATTGACGCCAGACAGAAAATACCTGTCAAAAGGAAAGAAAGGGATGTGGGGCCGGTTGAGGAGAAAAGAGGGAATGTACAAGAGGAGAGATGAAAGGAGAAGTGGAGAGAGAGAGAGATGTGTAGACAGGCTGCTCATCTTTCCAAAACAAAACATGAGGGAGTGTAATTCACTTAAAAAAGCACAAACAATCTTTGTGTTCTTTTATTACTAAATAGTGCAACAAAGAACATTGCATTTCTTCCGCCCTTTCATTCTCACGTCTGGGATGGTACTTGTTGGCTTAGCCTTCCCCACCTTTGTCTGTTCTTAACACTTTTTTTGTTGTTGAAAAAATGAGGCATAACCCTTGTTTTGTCACTGTAAAGTGTGCCGGTATAGTCAGTCTTCTTATTCAGAGGTAAACAAAACACAGACCCTGCTCAACCCCCTCCAAAAACGAGGAAACTAAAGGAATAAAAACAGAACAGATATAGGTGTTTGGGCAGCACATCATTTGGGAAAGGCAGGGCTCAGTTTTCCCCACCCTTATACAGTGGTGAGCGCCTCCTCTGCAGTCATTTTAACCAGATCCTCAAGGAATAAAAACCAGGATGGATGCCTGGGCCACAGCACCCTCCTCAGGCTGGGAGGGAGGTGTGCAGGGAAAGCAGTTCCCCTGGGACTGTACTGTACTGGGCCTCAGAAGGCCTGCTGGGCTGGGTTGTAGTTGAAGGTAGACGGGACGTGGGGCCTCTCTTCTAGCTTGTCGTACTCCAGGTGGAACTCCTGAAGGGATTGAGAACACACAATCAGCAATGGAAATGGAAGATTCCTGCTGAGTTTATATGGCCCGAGTGAGACTACTGATCATCAAGAACTGAAAACTCAGTGTGACATCACCAGTAACCGAGAGATACAGAAGGCCTATCTTGAGCCTTTTTACAAGCCTTTCTTGAGGGTCAGAACCAACGTAACTCCATCTAAGGAGATTCACAACTCAAGGCATACATCTAAATCTAAAAGGCACACACATAAAGCTTTCTCTTAAAGGGATAGTTTGGGATTTTGGCAATGAAGCCCTTTATCTACTTACCCAGAGTCAGAAGAACTCGAGGATACCATTTTTATGTCACTGCGTGCAGTTTGAAGGAAGTTGCTAACTAGCGTTAGCGCAATTTCTAACTAGTGTTAGCACAATGACTGGACGTCTATGAGAACAGCTAGCATGCTAACTCTAGTTAGCATTGCACTAACTCTAGTTAGCATTGGCTCACGAAACTACATCTAACTTCCTTCATACTGGACGCAGAGACATAAACATTGTATACTAGAGTTAATCGGAGTCTGGGGAAGTAGACTGCCAAAATCCTGAACGATCCCTTTAATGTTAAGTGTATTGATTGAGGATAGCATATACTAAAGCCAACACCTTTACCTTGGCTACCTTCCTCCAGTTAAGACAATCAAAGAAGTAGTAGGTCCCCCTCTCGTAGGTGTTGGTCTTTAGTGTGGGCTCCATGCCTGGCGCCCGCGTGATCCACACCCGCTCCTCCTTGTGGTACCGCCAGTCCCGGTTGAAGCTGCACCAACACCAGGCACAGACAGGAGAGAGAGAAATCCCATTACTGCACAGTGAAGTCACTAAAGAAAAGACGCACAAATCGCTTATTGATAACAACCTATGGAAAGAACTGTGGAACTTTGGACAACTATTGAAAGAAAACCAAAAAGTGATGCTGGGAGTTACGGTGAGGTAATATATCTCTAAAATCACTTTTGGGAGGAGTCCGACCATGGATCATATCTAAATAAAAGACACTTCTCTGAGCAAGGCACTCTATACTACAAAGTAAGTTCAATGCCGTCAGTAGTAGTTTGGATGTGCTACTTACAGCTCTACTGCTGCCAGGAGCTGTAACAGGTCTCCTCCATTCATGTAGTACAGATAGAACAGCAGGTCTTCACCGTAACGAGCCAGCTTTATAGCTGCCAGCTGAGGAGGAGAGACGTCTTTATCAACACCATCATTTGTTTATCTAATGATGACATTGTGTTTTCTTCAAGAGCATAAGCTCAATACCACATGAAAGGGGGTGTTACACAAACTGGTTAGATTACTGATTCATCACCTACCTTGTCCCGTATGTGAATGTTGGTTAAGTACTCAGACGGGACGTGGAAGTCTGAAAGAGAGGTTGCACCAGGGTCACCAACAGGCTCAGTGCGGGGTGCGGGTGTGTGCGTTTTGGTGGAAAACAGTGGCAGTTGTGGCAACTGAGTGGACTATCCTGGTGTATGTGTCTTGGCGTGCATCTTGGTGTGTTTCAGTGTGCGTGTGTGGTCAGGATAATGTCTTACCAATGTCTTGAGGTCGACACGGTGCTGATGCCCAGGGGGAAGCAAACTTGGGGTACAGGTTTCTGTCAGGAGAGGAGAGGACATGTTACTCTCAACATGGACTTAACTTAATACCACTTTTGATGAATAAGAACATCCGACAAAACGTAGATTTTTGAGTTATGTATCCCTTCAACCTAACGTTGAGACAGAGCAGACATCTTACTCTGGAGAGTTGAGGTTGAGTCCCAGTGTTGTGAGGTCACTCCCCAGTGCCAGGTGCACCATGCCCGGGTCCGTCTCCGCCGCTCGAATAAATGTCAGCAAGCCGATCATCCCAAACTGGTCCGTCACCATTCCCCCGGGAATGTTCGTCACCCGCCCTACAGAGGTAGGAAAAGCCACACTTAGGGAAAATAATAATAACCAAGTAGAGCTTTCCCTCCAGCTAGTGTAAAGTTTGGACAACACCACTGGCCAACAGTCATGCAGGAACCATCTCAAAACCCACCCAGGTCGAGACCGAGAGGTGTGATTGGTTGAGAGGGCTCACCGTCAGGTAACACCTGGATCCCTTTTTTCTGGTTGTTGTTCTGTGCCGAGGTCGTCTTGTCTCCGGGGAACTTAGGCCCATCTGCACTGGACGTGCTCTTGCCTGTAGAGTTTAGGTTCTGAACAAAGCAAAAAACTAATTAATTAATAATTATCTTATTTTTATTACATCTATAACCCACATGACATCATGGAACATTGCTTTTAATATAAGATGTCCGCTCTTCTAACTATAAGGTGAAACACTTGAATATGCAGTAGACTTGCCTAGTTAAATAAAGGTTAAATAAAAATAAATAAAAGCTGTTGCTGCTCAACATAAGGAGGCCTTGCCTGGTTGCCTGTCCGTTTCTGCTTTATCCATGTTTGGCATGACAACGACCAAGGAAAACAGACAGGCTAACCAGGCTAAAGGAAGCCTGTCTGTCTGTGTGACTCACTGTCTTGCTGTCGTCGTTGCTCAAAGTAGGGTCCTTGTAGTTGGGACCAGGCAGTGCAGGGAAGTCCTCGTTGTGGATGGAGAAATCCTGCGTCGGCTCATTTGATGGCTTCGTCACCATGCCAACTGATGAGGTCATGAGATGAAGAGAAGAGGCTTCTTAAATAAATCACCACAATGAGAAAGAAGTTTAGCCTTGGGTTATATACACACACACCATTGGAGAAGGCCTTTTCCCTTTCTTCATCACATGACTCGCCACAGTTTATATTTGAAGAGAGACAAGTGAACTGAGTATTTACAATGAGAATGTGTCTAGCAGTACTGACTGGCCCACAGTAATGTGATGTGTCTGATGCTTTTACACGTGCACTGCCAAGTGCCCTTAGCATCCAAGCCTAGTGCATTACAATGAACACTTCTTACAGGGAGCCCTTCTTTCTAGTGCACTACGTTGAGCCCTTACTATAGGTAGCCCTCCTAGTTTAGTCCACAATTATAAATCCTTGCTAGTGCACTATAAAGAGTTCTTACCATAGGGGGCCCTTCCAGCTAGTGGGTTGAGTAGCGGCGTTGGGTTTCCGCTTCCTTCCCTCCGACTCCTGTCTGCTAACGCAGGGAAGTCAGACAGGTCTAGCCCCGTCACGTTTTCACTGCCGTCTGTGAGGGGGAGGGTTAAAGACTTGTAAGAAAGCCATATGGGTAGGTAAATGTATGTTACTATTCATGCTGACTGTGTGTCTTATTGATTGTGTGAATGGATAGGTAAGTGGACGTTATAAAAACTTGCCAGAAAACATACAGGTAAAACCGGCCTGAGTGTGATGTTTCAATCAATGGCCAGACTGAGCATCAGATAGTTGGTTATTATGAAGAGACACACTACTAACCTGTGCCATTAAAGATGTTGCTTGATAACGAGTTGTTCATCCCAAACGCCTGGTTTCGGTTCATTCCGAATCCTGACATGCTACAGAAATACAGAGGACAACTTTAGCCTCCAACTGGAGCACTTAATATCTATTTCCAATCATCACAAAAAACTATTGATTTATACAGAGAGTTGAGAACAGCAGATCTTTCAATTGTATGGCCAGCCAGACCGTGTGACTGTGTACCTGTTGATGGTGAAGGGCTGCCGTGCAGGCTGCTGTTTGGGCATACAGATGATGCTGGGGGAGCTGCGGTTGGGGCTGCCCATGCTGTTGGTCCTGCTGCTGCCCATCCCGATGCCCTGGCCCACCTGGGAGTGGTTTAGCATGTTCCTCGAGTTCATCGGCAGGATCCCCCTGTCGAGGACACATAATGGGTTGGAGATTGATATGAAGCCAGATGATGATTTTACTAATAATGTCCTGTCCTGCTCTGGAACCACTGAACTGAACTGACTGGCTAACTAATTATTGGCATTCAAACACACTGGCTTATGTGTTATATGTCTGTCTCCAGAATATCTCAATTCAATTCAATGGGTTTTATTGGCATGGGAAACATTTGTTTACATTGCCAAAGCTATCTCTCTCGCCAGCATTTCTGTCTCACGTCTCATCTCTTCCACACACCTGCTTGGCGAAGGTGGGGTATGGAGGGACAAGGTGGGCACCCCCGTGGTGGGGGTGATATGGCTCGGTAGCTGGGTGCCTTGCGTTAAGCTGCGGTTTAACTGAGTGTTGTTGCCCATGCCCCTTATCGAGAAGCCTAGTGCACCTGCAACACGAGAAATAGAAACAGTAAACACTCTTCCAAAGTGACCATGAGATTGGATATCTCTTATAGCAATCTTTTGAGATCAACAAGAAGTGCCTAAGGGAATAGTGTTGAAGTCTGTTTAGAATTGGGTATATTTATCAAGTATATACGGTCATTATTTTAATTGATCAAATAGCTCCAGGTATGACTTGACTACCGAATTGTTTTAGACATAAATGTATTATGGCCTTAGTAGGAAAGACCCTGAAAACAGATGCAGCCAGCTTACTCTGTGGGCCGTATAAACTGGCACCAAGCTGGGACAGTTGACCTGATGACGACGGTGAGGGAGACGAGAGCATCTGGAGTAGGAGAAGAAAGAGGTAAACCACATAATGAGAGGGGGGAGGACTGGAAACAAGAATAGCCACAGATGACAATGCCTTTATCAACAACACATAATTGCACATTAGGGCAGTTCATATACCATTCTTTACAAATCACATTACATTGGAATTACACTGGAATTTGGGTATTCAATTTCAAGGATAATAATAACATAATCAATGCTAAGGCAAAGTTATATCTTTTTTATTTTACTAGGCAAGTCAGTTAAGAACAAATTCTTATTTACAATGATGGGCCAACCCGAACGACGCTGGGCCAATTGTGCGCCGCCCTATGGGACTCCCGATCACGGCCGGTTGTGATACAGCCCGGGATCGGACCCGGGTCTGTAGTGATGCCTCTAGCACTGCGATGCAGTGCCTCAGATGACTGAGTGGCTCAGCAGTCTAAAGTTAGGCATATACACTCCCCTATGTATTTATTTGGGTGGTGAAGCTAATACGTTTAATTTGGCTCTATACTCCAGCATTTTGAGATCAAACGTTTCATATGAGGCGACAGTACGGAATGTCACCTTTTATTTGAGGTTATTTTCATAAGTATCTGTTGTACCGTTTAGAAACGAAAGTCCCCCCATTTGAAGGTGTCATAAGTATTTGGACAAATTCACTTGTGTGTGTATTAAAGTAGTCAAAAGTTTAGTATTTTGTGCCATATTCCTAGCACGCAATGAACTTGTTAGTCTGCATTTGCAGTTTGTTTTGGTTGTGTTTCAGATTACAGTGCCTTCAGAAAGTATTCACACTGCTTGACTTTTTCCACATTTTGTTGTTACAAAATGGGATTAAAATGGATTGAATTGTCATTTTTTGTCAACGATCTACACAAAATACACTGTAATATCAAAGTGGAAGGACAATTCTAACATTTGTAAAACATTTATGAAAAATAAAGCACTAATATATCTTGATTAGATAAGTATTCAACCTCCTGAGTCAATAGATGTTAGAATCACTTTGGGAGCGATTACAGTTGTGAGTCTTTCTGGGTAAATCTCTAAGAGCTTTCCACACCTGGATTGTGCAACATTTGCCCATTATTATTTTCAAAATTCTTCAAGCTCTGTCAAATTGGTTGTTGATCATTGCTAGACAACCATTTTCAGGTCTTGCCATAGATTTTCAAGCAGATTTAAGTGAAAACTATAACTCGCCACTGAGGAACATTCACTGTCTTCTTGGGAAGTAACTCCAGTGTAGATTTGGCCTTGTGTTTTAGATTATTGTCCTGATGAAAGGTGAATTCATCTCCCAGTGTCAGTGTCTGGTGGAAAGCAGACTGAACCAGGTTTTCCTCTAAGATATTGCCTGTGCTTAGCTCCATTCCGTTTCTTTTCTATCCTGAAAAACTCCCCAGAACTTAATGATTACAAGCATACCCATAACATGATCAAATCAAATTTTATTTGCCACATGCACCGAATACAACAGGTGTAGACATTACAGTGAAATGCTTACTTACAAGCCATTAACCAACAATGCATTTTCTAAAAGAATAAAAGCAAATAACTAAAGAGCAGCAGTAAAATAACAATAGGGAGGTTATATACAGGGGGGTACCGGCTAGTCTAGGTAATTGAGGTAATATGTGACTATGCATAAATAATAAACACTGTTGTGTCGTCAGCAAACTTAATGATGGTGTTGGAGTCGTGCCTGGCCATGCAGTCATGGGTGAACAGGGAGTACAGGAGGAGACTGAGCACGCACCCCTGAGGGGCCCACATGTGTTGAGGATCAGCGTGGCAGATGTGTTGTTACCTACCCTTACCACCTGGGGGCGGCCCGTCAGGAAGTCCAGGATCCAGTTGCAGAGGGAGGTGTTTAGTTCCAGGATCCTTAGCTTATTGATGAGCTTTGAGGGCACTATGGTGTTGAACGCTGAGCTGTAGTCAATGAATAGCATTCTCACGTAGGTATTCCTCTTGTCCAGGTGGGAAAGGGCAGTGTGGAGTGCAATAGAGATTGCATCATCTTTGGATCTGTTAGGGCGGTATGCAAATTGGAGTGGGTCTAGGGTTTCTGGGATAATGGTGTTGATGTGAGCCATGACCAGCCTTTCAAAGCACTTCATGGCTACAGATGTGAGTGCTACGGGTCGATAGTCATTTAGGCAGGTTATCTTAGTGTCCTTGGGCACAGGGACTATGGTGGTCTGCTTGAAACATGTTGGTATTACAGACTCAGTCAGGGACATGTTGAAAATGTCAGTGAAGACACTTGCCAGTTGGTCAGCACATGCTAGGAGTACACGTCCTGGTAATCTGTCTGGCCCTGCAGCCTTGTGAATGTTGACCTGCTTAAAAGTCTTCCTCACATCGGCTACGGAGAGCGTGATCACATAGTCATCCGCAACAGCTGGTGCTCTCATGCATGCTTCAGTGTTGCTTGCCTCGAAGCGAGCATAGAAGTGATTTAGCTCGTCTGGTAGGCTTGTGTCACTGGGCAGCTCGTGGCTGTGCTTCCCTTTGTAGTCTGTAATAGTTTTCAAGCCCTGCGTAGTACGATTCAATCTTAGTCTGGTATTGACTCTTTGCCTGTTTGATGGTTCGTCGGAGGGCATAGCGGGATTTCTTATAAGCGTCCGGGTTAGGGTCCCGCTCCTTGAAAGCGGCAGCTCTACCCTTTAGCTCAGTGCGGATGTTGCCTGTAATCCATGGCTTCTGGTTGGGGTATGTACGTACGGTCACTGTGGGGACGACGTCATCGATGCACTTATTGATGAAGCCAGTGACTGATATGGTGTACTCCTCAATGCTATCTGAAGAATCCCGGAACATATTCCAGTCTGTGCTATCAAAACAGTCCTGTAGCTTAGCATCTGAGTCATCTGACCACTTTTTTATTAACCGAGTCACTGGTGCTTCCTGCTTTAGTTTTTTCTTATAAGAAGGAATCAGAAGGATAGAGTTATGGTCAGATTATCCAAATGGAGGGCGAGGGAGAGCTTTGTATGCGTCTCTGTGTGTGGAGTAAAGGTGGTCTAGAGTTTCTCACATTCTTCTCTGCAGATCCTCTCAAGATCTGTCAGATTGGATGGGGAGTGTCCCTGCACAGCTATTTTCAGGTCTCTCCAGAGATGTTCGATCGGGTTCAAGTCCGGGCTCTGGCTGGACTACTCAAGGACATTCAAAGACTTGTCCCGAAGCCACTCCCGCGTTGTCTTGGCTGAGTGCTTAGGGTTGTTGTCCTGTTGGAAGGTGAACCTTCGCCCCAGTCTGAAGTCCTGAGCACTCTGGAGCAGGTTTTCATTAAGGATCTCTCTGTACTTTACTCCGTTCCTCTTTCCCTCGATCCTGACTAGTCTCCCAGTCCCTGCCACTGAAAAACATCCCCACAGCATGATGCTGCCACCACCATGTTTCACCGTAGGGATGGTGCCAGGTTTCCTCCAGACGTGACACTTGGCATTCAGGACAAAGAGTTCAATCTTGGTTTCAGACCAGATAATCTTGTTTCTCATGGTCTGAGAGTCTTTAGGTGCCTTTTGGCAAACTCCAAGCGGGCTGTCATGTGCCTTTTACTGAGGAGTGGCTTCCGTCTGGCCACTCTACCAAAAAGGCCTGATTGGTAGAGTGCTGCAGAGATGGTTGTCCTTCTTGAAGTTTCTCCAATCTCCACAGAGGAACTCTGGAGCTCTGTCAGAGTGACCATTGGGTTCTTGGTCACCTGCCTGACCAAGGCCCTTCTCCCCCGATTGCTCAGTTTGACCGGGCGGCCAGTCTTGGTGGTTCCAAACTTCTTCCATTTAAGAATGATGGAGGCCACTGTGTTCGTGGGGACCTTCAATGCTGCAGACATTTGTTGGTACCCTTCCCCAGATCTGTGCCTCCCACAATCCTGTCTCGGAGCTCTTCTGACAATTCCTTCGACCTCATGGCTTGGTGTTTTCTCTGACATGCACTGTCAACTGTGGGACCTTACAGTGGGGGAAAAAGTATTTAGTCAGCCACCAATTGTGCAAGTTCTCCATGTCCAGGCCTGTCTGAAGTTTGCTAGAGTGCATTTGGATGATCCAGAAGAGGATTGGGAGAATGTCATATGGTCAGATGAAACCAAAATAGAACTTTTTGGTAAAAACTCAACTCGTCGTGTTTGGAGGACAAAGAATGCTGAGTTGCATCCAAAGAACACCATACCTACTGTGAAACATGGGGGTGGAAACATCATGCTTTGGGGCTGTTTTTCTGCAAAGGGACCAGGACGACTGATCCGTGTAAAGGAAAGAATGAATGGGGCCATGTATCGTGAGATTTTGAGTGAAAACCTCCTTCCATCAGCAAGGGCATTGAAGATGAAACGTGGCTGGGTCTTTCAGCATGACAATGATCCCAAACACACTGCCCGGGCAACGAAGGAGTGGCTTCGTAAGAAGCATTTCAAGGTCCTGGAGTTGCCTAGCCAGTCTCCAGATCTCAACCCCATAGAAAATCTTTGGAGGGAGTTGAAAGTCCGTGTTGCCCAGCGACAGCCCCAAAACATCACTGCTCTAGAGGAGATCTGCATGGAGGAATGGGCCAAAATACCAGCAACAGTGTGTGAAAACCTTGTGAAGACTTACAGAAAACGTTTGACCTGTGTCATTGCCAACAAAGGGTATATAACAAAGTATTGAGAAACTTTTGTTATTGACCAAATACTTATTTTCCACCATAATTTGCAAATAATTATGGTCCTCTGTAGCTCAGCTGGTAGAGCACGGCGCTTGTAACGCCAAGGTAGTGGGTTCGATCCCCGGGACCACCCATACACAAGAATGTATGCACGCATGACTGTAAGTCGCTTTGGATAAAAGCGTCTGCTAAATGGCATATTATTATTATTATTAAAAATCCTACAATGTGATTTTCTGGAGAAAAAAATTCTCATTTTGTCTGTCATAGTTGACGTGTACCTATGATGAAAATTACAGGCCTCTCTCATCTTTTTAAGTGGGAGAACTTGCACAATTGGTGGCTGACTAAATACTTTTTTCCCCCACTGTATATAGACAGGTGTGTGCCTTTCCAAATCATATCCAACCAATTGAATTTACCACAGGTGGACTATCAATCAAGTTGTAGAAACATCTCAAGGATGATCAATGGAAACAGGATGCACCTGAGCTCAATTTCGAGTCTCATAGCAAAGGGTCTGAATACTTATGTAAATAAGGTATTTCCGGTTTTTTTTATATACATTTGTAAAAATGTCTAAAAAACAGTTTTTGCTTTGTCATTATGGGGTATTGTATGTAGATTTTTGAGGGAAAAACATAATTTAATACATTTTAGAATAAGCTGTAACGTAACAAAATGTGGAAAAAGTCAAGGGGTCTGAATACTTTCCGAATGCACTGTATCTACAAAATAAGACAGATCCTGCTTCTGTTGCCTGTTTAAGTGTTTGTTTAATAGCCTACTGATTCCATGAGCACCAAGCCTCACGCAACTGCAAAATGTTGCATAAACCAATTTCACAAATTCGTCTGTTTTTATTATTTGCTATGCTGTATTAAAAGGCTTTACACTTTTTTTTTTCACAGGATCGCTGCTATTACATATAATTTATTTTGTGTTGTATCCACTGTTCCAAACGGGCAGAAAAATAATATTGTAATCTAACAGCACCTGTTTGTCACAAATAATATGTTACACAGCTCTCGCTCCTATACCCTCCTTTTTCTTGATCTCTTATTGTTATTACAATTATTATTATGATCATCATTATAATAAGTAATGTAATTATCATTAGTAGCCTTCGTGTAGTAGCTTAGTAGCCTTGTATAACCACCATCGAGCTGTAGGCCTAAGCATGCGTCCTGTTTAGTCTTAATACCGTAACTTAGTTAGGCCTATATTTCAATATACTGTATATGCTACTGTATCAATCATTCATTTGTTCATGTCATCACAGCATACGAGTTATTCATGCTTTGAAATGCAATCAAGCATTTTATTTTTTATTCAATAATGAAGGGAGCATTAAATAATTAAACAATAAATAAACCTCAATTCACTAATGTATGCAACTGTTTTTAGTCAGCTGTAATAAAGGATATATATATATTTTACCGTTAGCACTCACTTTCTGGTACACTTAGAATGTATTTAGTGTTATTTACACTGTTTCAAATGGTCAGTAAAAATAATATTGTAATCTAACAGCACCTGTTTGGCACACATAATACTGACAAAACGCTTGCTCCTATGCCCTCCCAGTAGTTTCCACAACCACACTGAACAAAAATATAAACGCAACATGTAAAGTGTTGGTCACATTTCATGAGCTGAAATAAAAGATCCCAGAAATTTTCCATACGCACAAAAACATTATTCCTCTCAAATATTGTGCACAAATTTGTTTACATCTTTGTTAGTGAGCATTTCTCCTTTACTTAGATAATCCATCCACCTGACAGGTGTGGCATATCAAGAAGCTGATTAAACAGCATGATCATTACACAGGTGCACCTTGTGCTGGGGACAATAAAAGGCCACTTTAAAATGTGCAGTTGTCTCACACAACACAATGTCACAGATGTCTCAAGTTGAGGGAGCGTGCAATTGGGATGCTGACTACAGGAATGTCCACCAGAGCTGTTGCCAGATAATTTAATGTTAGTTTCTCTACCATAAGCTGCCTTCAATGTCGTTTTAGAGAATGTGTAACCACGCCAGCCAGTACCTCCACATCCGGCTTCTTCACCTGCGGGATCGTCTGAGACCAGCCACCCGGACAGCTGATGAAACTGTGGGTTTGCACAACTTAAGAATTTCTGCACAAACTGACAGAAACCGTCTCGGGGAAGCTCATCTGCGTGCTCGTTGTCCTCACCAGGGTCTTGACCTGACTGCAGTTCGGCGTCATAACCGACTTCAGTGGGCAAATGCTCACCTTCTATGGCCACTGGCACACTGGAGAAGTGTGCTCTTCCATGGCCTTCATACTCACAAGACATGTCATCCATTGAGCATATTTGGGATGCTCTGGAACGACGTGTACGACAGCTTGTTCCAGTTCCCGCCAATATCCAAGAACTTTGCACAGCCATTGAAGAGTGGGACAACATTCCACAGGCCACAATCAACAGCCTGTTTCTATGCGAAGGAGATGTGTTGCGCTGCATGAGGCAAATGGTGGTCACACCAGATACTAATGGGTATTCTGATCCACGCCCCTACCTTTTTAAAAAGGTATCTGTGACCAACAGATGCATATCTGTATTCTCATTCATGTGAAATCTATAGATTAGGGCCTAATGAATTCATTTCAATTGACTGATTTCCTTATATGAACTGTAACTCAGTAAAATCTTTGAAATTGTTGCATGTTAAGTTTATTTTTGTTCAGTGTAAGTCAAATGTCTTCCACAGATCTGACTTCCCCTTTCCCTCCTGAGCAACCAGTAAACATTAGCCCGTTTCGAGTTTATTGTTCACGTCCTCCACATCCATTTTGCTGTCACGTGTTACGGTGTTCAGAGTTTGTTATAACCAATTTATTGATGTGATTATGATAGGCTATAGGTCAGGCCCTATTGGTCACATGCAGGCGATGCTTATATGTTTCACATAAAGAGAGCAAGGGTTGGGGGAATGTTTTTCCTAAACAAATTAGGGATTTCGGTAGCAGAACTTTTCAGTCAGAGAAACAAGTAAGAAATGAAATGGCTGAAATTATGTTGCAGCTTCAGCACAAACAGCGCGATAAACACGCTGTGGTTTGGAGCTCTTTCACTGCAATCAGGGAGGAGAGAGACAACGTACGCCTCTCACACTGGCACACGTCATTATTTTTTTGCACAGTGTGGCCATCGGGCTCCCTCGAGACATTTGTGTGTCTTAATTATTTAATCAAACAGTGCACTTAACGTGTCAGACAAGCTCAGTGCATATAGTTGATTTTATTCAAACACATAGGGTGTGTCTAAATATTGAAAAATACACGTTTGAAAAATACACAGACGACTGTCAACCAAGTTTTTTTTAGTCAGGGACAGCTCTATTTGCTTTGCCACATTTTTAGCAGTATTACTTTAGTGTTGCAAACAGGACGCATATTTTGGAATATTTTTTTTTTCTGTACAGGCTTCCTTCTTTTACTCTGTCAATTAGGTTAGTATTGTGGAGTAACTACAATGTTGTTGATCCATCCTCAGTTTTCTCCTATCACAGCCATTAAACTCTGTAACTGTTTTAAAGTCACCATTGACCTCATGGTGAAATCCCTGAGTGGTTTCCTTCCTCTCCGGCATCTGAGTTAGGAATGACGCCTGTATCTTTGTAGTGACTGGGTGTATTGATACACCATCCAAATATATATATATTTATTTTTTTACCCATCTTCCAATAGGTGCCCTTCCTTGCGAGGCATTGAAAAACCTCCCTGGTCTTTGTGGTTGAATCTGTGTTTGAAATTCACTGCTCAACTGAGGGACCTTACAGATAATTGTATGTGTGGGGTACAGAGATGAGATAGTCAAAAATCATGTTAAACACTATTATTGCACACAGTGAGTGAGTCCATGCATCTTATGTGACTTGTTAAGCACATTTTTACTCCGGAACTTATTTAGGCTTGCCATAACAAAGGGGTTGAATACTTATTGACTCAAGATATTTAAGCTTTTCATTTTTAATGACTTTGTAAAATTTCAAAAAACATAATTCCACTTTGACATTATGGGGTATTGTGTGTAGGCCAGTGACAAAAAAACTGTATGTTGTGCCTAATAAAGATTTATAGTAAATAATGTATTATGTCATTTTGGAGTCTATTTTATTGTAAATAAGAATATAATATGTTTGTAAACACTTCTACATTGTGGATGCTACCACGATTATGGATAATCATGACTGAATCTTGAATAATGATGAGTGAGAAAGCATAAATATCATACCCCCTACAAAATGCTAGCCTCCCCTGTTATTGGTGAGAGGTTAGAATGTTTTGGGAGTATGATCTTTGTGCCTCTAACTTTTTCACTCATCATTATTCACGATTCATTCATTATCCGTAAACATGGTAGCATCCACATGAATGTAGAAGTGTTCATAAACATATTCTAATCTTATTTAGAATAAACGTGACTCTGAAATTACATAATACATTATTTACCATTAATTTCTATTGGGCACAAAATAATCTGAATCACAACCAAAACAAACTGCAAATGCACCAACAAGTTTGTACAGTCACAAGCTTGATGTAGTCATTGCGTACTAGGACTATGGGGGGAGGAGGAATCGATGCAGTTACATATTATTATTTTTGACGATATAGCGTATCGTATCATATTGACAATATCGAAATATAATTTTTTGCGCTAGTTGGCTGTACCTGCACCCAAACTCCAGTATTTTCCTTTCATAGCTTGTTCTCCATCTTCTTTTTAAATAGGGAGTCAATTTGTTTTCAGCACTTTTATTTCCATGACTGATCAAAACTCGTTTTCTCATGGCTCTTTTATCCATCTGCAGCAGACATACAGTATGGTGAGCAATATGTTTGGAACATCAAATCGCAATAAAATCACAGTAACGAATCGCAATACATATAGAATCGTAACACATATCGTACCGGCACCAAAGTATCGTGATAATATCATATCGTAAGGTCCCTGGCAATTCCCAGCCCTACTAAACGGTAAAACAGATATGTATGAAAATATTCTCAAATCAAAGGTGACATCTGTACTGTCGCCTCATATGAAACATTTAATCTCAAATCCAAAATGCTGGAGTATAGAGCCAAATTAAAAGTTTTAGCTTCTAAATCCAAATAAATACGGAGGGGAGTGTAGGATAATGGATTAGCCTAAATCTCACTAAATATGACAAATACGCATCAACAGATTTAAATAATAGAAGAAACGTGTGAAAATGTTATGTACTCACTTCAAGTTCAAAGGGAGCTGTACTAGGGACGTGTGATCGAGCAGAAAGAGCGCTTAAGTCTTTGTCCGACCTATGTGAGAACATCGACGGCTGGCTGTAGTACATGCCCTCATCAGGGTAGTCGCTTTCGACCCCCTCTACAAACTTCTTTCTCGTAGCACTGAACATTCCGTTTGTCACCTGCAGAAGTGAGATAAAGGAACAGGTTTTAGTATTTCAACTCCGAAAAGTCCATAGAAAGAGTCTTTGTCAACCAGCATGCCTGCATCCATTAATTGACAAAACATTGTTCATTTCATATTTTTTTAAACTATCATGGACAGGACAGGAGTGAAACACAACAGTTATGCAGTAGCCTACCGTTAGTCCTATGACAATGGTCTACTACACTTTCAGTTTCAACTAGTCCAACCTCACATCTCACCACCAGACAACTACACGCCCACACACCTTGCGCAATGTGCGCATACAGTGTGCCTTACAGCAAAACAATTACAATCGCTTTTAAAGTGATGATTTTCCACTGTTTAATTGCATTGGTCAACATACAAAAACTGTGTGCATCCCTGCAGCATTGCCTCAGCACAATTCAACAAGCTTCTGCTCAGGTGCCACTAAATTCACAACCAATTCCAGTTATTCTCCACACCAAATTCTCCTTCAATCCAAGAACCCTCTCTGACACTTTCTCACCTTGTGAACATGGAGCCATATCTATTCATATTTAAAATGGCCCTACACACATTTATTATTTTCACATTGAATGAGGTCGTCTCTGACACTGGTGTTCAACTATTTAAATAAGTGCATTACAAAACTAGGAAGATGCTTGTTGTGCTAGCTAGATGCTTGCTGCCAGTGTAGTAGTGGAGCCTGAGGGGGAAGGGTATCAACATGAACATGCCACATTATATTTTGCAGTGTAGTTAGCTAACTAGCTAAACAGCCACCCACTCTCGCGTGGCCAAGTTGCGTGACTGGATACATTGTTTGTTTATCCTTGGCTTTAGCATGTTGTGGCTAACAAAGTTAGGTAGCTAATCAAGACAACATAAATATCTAAATAGCTAGCTACCTATCAAGTAAAGCGAACAAAATAGAGGGATGCAAATAATATGGACCGGTTACAGGAGAGATAGATAGCTCTCGAGAACCGAAGGGGTCCGGCAAGGTGGCTTGGTGTGCCGGTGTAATGCAATGGATTTTAAGTAATGCATTTGGGTTACAGGACTCAGACAAGCGAGCTAGCTAACGTTATAGCTATTAACTAGCTAGTAACGTTAGATGATTGTTATTGTTTATATCCTAGCTAGCTAAAGTTAGCTAACTAGCTAACAATACAGCGTGAGTCTGATTATAATAAGTTTGCTTCAACAACTAGCTGTGACAACCCTTGTCAGGCAGTCTGTTTGCCCATAGGTAGTGATGTGCAGGTTGGGCCTACTTTGCCTCCTATCCACTTCCCAATCCCAGTAACGTTAGCTACCTCTCGGTCTCAATTCACGCTAGCAGCCACAGACAAAAACAGAGCGTAGAAGACAGTTCGAATTGAAATTCGCGAACCAGTCCAAAACATACCGAACCGAACGGCAAGGACTACAAAGATGAATGTGTTGTCATGCAACGATTTGAGTCGGACCAAATGGTTTTATATTGGGGGGTGGGGTGGGGTGGGGGCGGGGGGGGGAGAAGAAAAAAAACTCACCGCATTAATTTCCCTTCTGCTCGTATATCCAAGATGGCTGTGTATTCTACAATCGAGAGTCCTGGGTGAATAACCTTTACCCTCTGACCTCTCTACAACCTCCTAACCATTTCCGCACACAAATTATGAACGTTCTACCTATGTGGGTACATCGTGGCTAATACTCTACAGAATGTATTTGAATAGTCAGCAATATAGTTGTTATAGATACATGTATTGTTGGGTGAACTCACCTCACTAATCAGTTGTAGACAATGATCAGTGCATCAACAAACTCAGAAGGTAAACAAATCCAAAAATCATAATAAGCCACTCCCACTTCGGTCATTTTCAAAACATAGAGGTTTGGCAATGAACCCTAGGCATATAATATCGCAGTAGTAGTAGCCTAGATATTATGCTGTATCCCCATATCATATTGATATGTGTCTCTCACTAGCTACGAATCACCTCACCCATGCCATTAAAGGATTTAAAAAGTGATACCAATTATGTGTATTTATAACATTTTAAAGCAGGGGTAGGCAACAACATTCAACCACAGGCGGATTTTTGTCGGAGCGGATGGTCGGGGGGCCAGAACATAATTATAATAATTTGTACACTGCAAATTGACCACAACTAAGCCAAACGTTTTTTTTATGATATTGGAAAATAACAATCATTTCATACCTTGCTTACATTGAGACACGATCACGTCTCTTTTTTTTGTGGGAATACTTGTGGGAATACAGATTTTCTATATTTTTGTATTTATTATTTTACTGAATTCCTGGTGATCTTTTTTAACCCAAAAATAAATTAAATGTACTTTGGTTGGACAAAAAAATAACTCTTGGGCCGGTTGTTGCCAACCCCTCTTTTAAAACATCTGCAAGTATTCTTATTGTTCATCAAATCAAATGGTATTTGTCACATACATACGTGTTTAGCAGATGTTATTGCGGGTGTAGCGAAAGGCTTGTGCTTCTAGCTCCAACAGTGCAGTAACATCTAACAAGTAATATCTATTTGTAAGTCGCTCTGGATAAGAGCGTCTGCTAAATGACGTAAATGAAAATGAAAATCTAACAATTTCACAACATATACCCAATACACACAAATCTAAGTAAGGAATGGAATTAAGAATATATACATATATGGACGAGCATTGACAGAGCAGCATGGACTAAGATACTGTAGAATAGTATAGAATACAGTATAAACATATGAGATGAGTAATGCAAGATATGTAAACATTATTAAAGTGACTAGTATTCCATTTCTTAAAGTGGCCAGTGATTTCTAGTCTATGTCTATAGGCAGCAGCCTCTAATGTGCTAATGATGGCTGTTTAACAGTCTGATGGCCTAGAGATAGAAGCTGTTTTTCAGTCTCTCGGTCCCATCTTTGATGCACCTGTACTGACCTTGCCTTCTATATGATAGCGGGATGAACAGGCAGTGGCTCGGGTGGTTGATGTCATTGATGATCTTTTTGACCTTCCTTTGACATCGGGTGCTGTAGGTGTCCTGGGGGGCGGGTAGTTTGCCCCCGGTAATGCGTTGGGCAGACCGCACCACCCTCTGGAGAGCCCTGTGGTTGCGGGCGTTGCAGTTGCCCTACCAGGCAGTGATACAGCATGACAGGATGCTCTCAATTGTGCATCTGTAAAAGTTTATGAGGGTTTTAATTTTGTTCTTCAAATTTTATTTTGTTTTGCCTTTATTTATACAGGTTTTTCTCATTGAGATAAAATCAATTTTTCAAGAGAGACCTGGTCCAACAGCAGCAGGGGGAACAAAGTTTCAGACAAAATGACTTACATACACAAACACAACATTGAAAAAAAACTATAGACACACTAACTGTAAGTCGCTCTGGATAAGAGCGTCTGCTAAATGACTAAAATGTAAAATGTAAAATACAGTACAACAATTACATATTACGTAAAGAAACACGAATGTCATAACTAGAAAACAGCTGTCCTAAAGACAATTACACTCTTCTATGATATTTACATCAATCAAGTGTTTAAACTCCACCAATGTGACTAGATCATTACATTTGAAAATGTTCAGGAGAGAATTCCAGGACCATGGACCTGAGTAACTAAAACTATTTCTACCATGCCCTGTTCTAATTCTTGGTACTGTTAAAAGCAAATGAGAACGGGACCGTGATTGATATTTATTGACAGTTTCAACTGTTCTGCCTGCGGCTACGAAACCCCTACCTGTCCCAGACCTGCTGTTTTCAACTCTTAATGATCGGCTATGAAAAGCCAACTGAGAGACCTGAGCCCTAGGACCATACGTCAGGACTACCGGCCGTGGTGACTCCTTGCTGTCCCCAGTCCGCCTGGCCTTGCTGCTATTCCAGTTTCAACTGTTCTGCCTGCGGTTATGGAACCCCTACCTGTCCCAGACCTGCTGTTTTCAACTCTTAATGATCGGCTATGAAAAGCCAACTGAGATTTATTCCTGATTATTATTTGACCATGCTTGTCACTTATGAACATTTTTGAACATCTTGGCATGGTTCTGTTATAATCTCCACCCGGCACAGCCAGAAGAGGACTGGCCACCCCTCATAGCCTGGTTCCTCTCTAGGTTTCTTCCTAGGTTTTCTCCTTTCTAGGGAGTTTTTCCTAGCCACCGTGCTTCTACACCTGCATTACTAGCTGTTTGGGGTTTTAGGCTGGGTTTCTGTACAGCACTTCGAGATATTAGCTGATGTAAGAAGGGCTATATAAAATAAAATTGATTGATTGATTGACCTGATTAAAAAAGAAATGAGATAAAGTGTCATTTTACCCAGTATGGCCTTATAAACCAGTGTATACCAGTGTTTAAGCCTACGCAAGGTCAATGACGACCAGCCAACCGCGCTGTAGAGATCACCATGATGTGTTAGACGTTTTTGATTGTTAATTAATCTGAGGGCCGCATGATATACTGAATCAAGTGCTCTCAGGGTAGTGGTTGAGGCCTGCATATATATAACATCACTGAAATCTAAAACCGCCAGTAATTTATGTCTTACCAGCTCCTTCCTGGCCTCCAGAGAAAACAAGCCTTATGCCGGTAATAAAAACCTATTCTCAGTTTGAGCTTCCTTACAAGTTCTCCACATGAACAGTGAAGCTCAGCTTGTCATCCACCCACACTCCCAAATATTTGTACACATTGACTTACTCTATATTATGTCCATCCAATGTAGCAATGACATTATCATTAACATGCCTGGCATTTGAAAATACCATGCATTTTATTTTACCCAAATTCAGAACCAGCTTCAAATCATACAGATTCTGTTGTATGGTGTAAAATGCTCTTTGGGTATTTTCAAAAGCTAAAGATAAACCACTACCACTTGAATAAAGAACAGTATCATCTGCATAAAAATGAACATCCGCTGTTTCAATATGATCCCCAATGTTGTTGATATACAAAATGAACAACAGTGGGCCCAAAATAGAACCTTGCGGAACACCTGAGCACAACTCTATTCACTCAGATTTACAACCATCTGCCATTACACATTGTATATACGATTTGATAGGTAATTTATAAACCAATCTAGAGCATGACCAGTAATTCCACAACATTTTAACCTTTGCACCAACACAGCATGGTCCACGGTGTCAAACGCCTTCGACAAATCAATACACTTCTTGTCAAGAGCTCTGTGGATGTAATTTAAAACCTTAAATGTTGCTGAAACAGTGCTGTGGCCAGATCTAAAACCTGATTGCATTCCATTTAAGATGTTGTTTTCTTGGAGGTAGGCCTTCAGCTGCCTACTAACTAAGGACTCCAGTACCTTAGACAGTACAGACAATTTTGATATGGGTCGATAGTTGTCAAGTAGCGAAGGATCTTCACCTTTCAGGAGAGGCAGTACAAAAGCAGATTTCCATAACTTTGGCCTTTCCTTAACGTCAAGCGTGAGGTTAAAAATACATGTTAAGGGGGAGCAATGATGTATGCAGCTAGGGGTAGGAGGTGGGGGTCTAAATCATCAGGGCCAGGGGATTTCTTTCTATCAATTTCTTTCAGGGCTTTACGCACTTCTGAAACAGAGAAGGATGAGAAGGAGAACTTGGCGAAGGAGTGCACAGGGGTGTCAGGTAATAATAATAATAATAATATGCCATTTAGCAGACGCTTTTATCCAAAGCGACTTACAGTCATGCGTGCATACATTTTTGTGTGTACTTCACATGGGGCTCATTTAGACCTTTAACCTTTTCAAATAAACTGCCTGCATCTACAAAATGCTGATTTAAGGCTTTCAGAATAGAGGTCCTCTCAGTTACAACAATTGTTTTGGAAGCTGTGTATCTTTTTTGCACTCCAAACCTTTCACTACTTGCAAAAATTTGGAGGGATTATTTAAATTATCCTCAGTAGATCTAAGGTAGTGGTCCGCTTTCAGTTTTCGGGTCATAGCCACACTCAGATTTCGAAGACATTTAAAAGCCATCCAATCATCCGCCGAACCAGACCCTCTTGCTTTAGCCCACATAGCATTTCGTTCCCTTATGATTTTAGTAAGTTCATCAGTAAACCAAGGGTTCTCTCTGCCCTTAATCCTGTATTTTTTGAAAGGGGCATGCCTATTGCATACATCCTGGAATGCGTCGTGGAAGTAAGAAAAGGCTAATTCAACATCAGGGATTAATTATATTCTATTCCATTCAATGCTAAATACATCATGTAAAAAACCTTGAATATCAAACTGCTTCCAGTTTCTTTTTGTAATGACACGTGGAGATCGCTTTGGAATTTTACATTCTCTTACACAGGCAATAGCACAGTGATCACCAATGTCATTTGCAAAAATACCAGAAGCATTACAACAATGAGGAGGATTGGTTAAGATCAAATCAATCAAAGAGGATTTCAGAGGATACTTTATATTCAACCTAGTTACACTGTTGACAATCTGAGTGAGATAATAGGTATTGCATAGAATTTTGAGTTGATCAGAGCTAGATGTTAATCAATCTTGATTCAGATCACCCATCAAGACACACTCAGAGTTGACATACTGTGATAACAATTCGAAAATACAATCCAAAGAGCCAGCAGTAGCAGATGGAGGTCTATAACAACAAGATTCAACAATATTTAAAGATGAGCCGAGTTTTCGGTTCAAAGACAGATATTCAAATTGCTTAGGTTTAGTAACAGAAGTCAGAAAGACCGCCGAGAACTTGTCTTTTACATGTATAGCAACACCACCACCCTTAGATTTACGATCTGCACGAAAAACATTGTAACCATTTATGAGCCAGGTTTTTTTAGCCCGGTTTCAGAAAGCATAAATACGTCAGGGTCGGCAGTTTTTATCCATATATTCACAAAATCAAGCTTTGGCAGAAGACTTCTTACATTCATATGCAGAAACTTCCACTCTGACTACTTAATTAGGCAGGGGTAAACATGTCAGGACCTGGGTTAGATTGCACATTTCCAGACAGTAGAAGCACAACATAATAGCAAGTCTAGATCGAGGGTTACAACATTTGGATTTACAGACAGCACTTGAACGACAATCCACAGTTACCAGAGTCTTTAACGCCACATATTTCAGGAGATGTGTAAAGTCCAGAGACATGGTTAAGTACCAAGAGAACAGTCCTGACATGTAAGCGCAAGAGTCTGATTTCTCCAATGTTGTTTGGGAGAAATGTGCAGAATACTTGCGTGCATTTACAGAGCAAGCGTGTGGTTTTAGGTGCCAAGCCAAATTTCTTCAGCCTCCTGAGGTTGAAGAGGCTCTGTTGCGCCTTCTTCACCACACTGTCTGTGTGGGTGGACCATTTCAGTTTGTCAGTGATGTGTACGCCAAGGAACTTGAAGCTTTCCACCTTCTCCACTGCGGTCCTGTCAATGCGGATAGGGGGGTGCACCCTCTGCTGTTTCCTGAAGTCCACGATCATCTCCTTTGTTTTGTTGGCATTGAGTGAGAGGTTATTTTCCTGGCACCACACTCCCAGAGCCCTCACCTCCTCTCTGTAGGCTGTCACGTCATTGTTGGTAATCAAGCCTACTACTGTTGTGTCGTCTGCAAACTTGATGATTGAGTTGGAGGCGTGCTTGGCCACGCAGTCATGGGTGAACAGGGAGTACAGGAGTGGGCAGAGCACACACCCTTGTGGGGCCCCAGTGTTGAGGATCAGCGAAGTGGAGGTGTTGTTTCCTACCTTCACCACCTGTGGGTGACCCGTCAGGAAGTCCAGGACCCAGTTGCACAGGGCGGGGTTCAGACCCAGGGCCTCAAGCTTAATGATGAGCTTGGAGGTGTAGTGTCGAGACAATGCTGCAATGCTGTGTTGACAAGGAATCCGCTGACACTGTACTTGATTATAACTTTTATTACATCAAAGATTTCAGCATCAATTTACAGATTTCTGCAGAATCTGGAGAACAACTAACCCAATCTCAAATATGATTATTCTCTCGTCCCTTTGTTCAAACATGGTATATATCCTATGTAACACAAAATGGCGTGTTTTGAATAGACCAATCCCTGGCCTCCACATATCCCCATGTCCACTGTTTTAGGGGGCCCCTATAGTAACACTTTCCAGATGTTTCAGCAAAGCAAAGTTCATTTAACCAACAATATGAAAACCTCAGCCAAAGCTATAAATGTTCAGATACTACATATTTCCCCCCTTCGAGACTAATTAACTCTCGAAAACAAAAAGAATAGGACTATGACACACCTTGTGTAACTTTAGCAATAAAACCAAGTTTATGTAGTGTGAACAAATGTTTATGAAGTGTAAACAAATTGTTATGGAGTTTAAGAGCGAAAAACCTGTCTGGCAGCTTTCTTTCCAAATATCCATCAATCAATCAAGACAGTAAAATTCTCTCACGGCCCCTCTGCCTCAGGCGACCACCTAAGTACTCCCGATCAATTTATAAATCTTTATCAATGCATTTTAAGCTATGATGCAATCGAATACACATGAAAGCCTCAGAAAACAAAATACCATCAAAAACCCCTCCACATTCAGGCTGGTCGACCCATCGGACCCTCCTGTGGATTCTCTCTGTCCCTGCCTAGACCCAATATCCCTAAGCATCCACGAAAAAAACAAAACCATCTGAGGTCCCCACATGTACCCAACAACAGAAAACATCATTCTTCAAAAAATAAATACAGAAAGAATATGAAACAAATTATGTATTACACATGCAAATATGTACAGTGAGGGAAAAAAGTATTTGATCCCCTGCTGATTTTGTACGTTTGCCCACTGACAAAGAAATGATCAGTCTATAATTTTAATGGTAGGTTTATTTGAACAGTGAGAGACAGAATAACAACAACAAAATCCAGAAAAACGCATGTCAAAAATGTTATAAATTGATTTGCATTTTAATGAGGGAAATAAGTATTTGACCCCTCTGCAAAACATGACTTAGTACTTGGTGGCAAAACCCTTGTTGGCAATCACAGAGGTCAGACGTTTCTTGTAGTTGGCCACCAGGATTGCACACATCTCAGGAGGGATTTTGTCCCACTCCTCTTTGTAGATCTTCTCCAAGTCATTAAGGTTTCAAGCCTGACATTTGGCAACTCAAACCTTCAGCTCCCGCCACAGATTTTCTATGGGATTAAGGTCTGGAGACTGGCTAGGCCACTCCAGGACCTTAATGTGCTTCTTCTTGAGCCACTGCTTTGTTGCCTTGGCCGTGTGTTTTGGGTCATTGTCATGCTGGAATACCCATCCACGACCCTTTTTCAATGCCCTGGCTGAGGGAAGGAGGTTATCACCCAAGATTTGACGGTACATGGCCCCGTCCATCGTCCCTTTGATGCGGTGAAGTTGTCCTGTCCCCTTAGTAGAAAAACACCCCCAAAGCATAATGTTTCCACTTCCATGTTTGACGGTGGGGATGGTATTCTTGGGGTCATAGGCAGCATTCCTCCTCCTCCAAACACGGCGAGTTGAGTTGATGCCAAAGAGCTCGATTTTGGTCTCATCTGACCACAACACTTTCACCCAGTTCTCCTCTGAATCATTCAGATGTTCATTGGTAAACTTCAGAGGGGCCTGTATATGTGCTTCCTTGAGCAGGGGGACCTTGCGGGCGCTGCAAGATTTCAGTCCTTCACGGTGTAGTGTGTTACCAATCGTTTTCTTGGTGACTATGGTTACAGCTGCCTTGAGATCATTGACAAGATCCTCCCGTGTAGTTCTGGGCTGATTCCTCACCGTTCTCATGATCATTGCAACTCCACGAGGTGAGATCTTGCATGGAGCCCCAGGCCGAGGGAGATTGACAGTTATTTTGTGTTTCTTCCATTTGCGAATAATCGCACCAACTGTTGTCACCTTCTCACCAAGCTGCTTGGCGATGGTCTTGTAGCCCATTCCAGCCTTGTGTAGGTCTACAATCTTGTGCCTGACATCCTTGGAGAGTTTGGAATCTGATTTGATTTTGCTTCTGTGGACAGGTGTCTTTTATATAGGTAACAAGCTGAGATTAGGAGCACTCCCTTTAAGAGTGTGCTCCTAATCTCAGCTCAACCTGTATAAAAGACACCTGGGAGCCAGAAATCTTTCTGATTTAGAGGGGGTCAAATACTTATTTCCCTCATTAAAATGCAAATCAATTTATAACATTTTTGACATGTGTATTTCTGGATTTTTCTTGTAGTTATTCTGTCTTTCACTTTTCAAAAAAACCTACCATTAAAATTATAGACTGATCATGTCTTTGTCAGTGGGCAAACGTACAAAATCAGCAGGGGATCAAATACTTTTTTCCCTCACTGTATATAAATCATTGCAGACACTGGAATGTAGTCCACTACACTGCATCTCCTCAGCAGTGTCGACATTCAATGCAATGTCGATGATGGAATCTGAACATTTCCACACCGTCCTTGTTCAACTTCCTCCAGTCCATTCATATTGTCCATGTTTGAGTATTTGAATCCCCTCTATACATTCCCCTATGCTTCTGGAAGAAAAGAAAAGACCAACCAGTATCTTTTGCAAAGCAACACATGAAGATTAAAACATCAATATCAAAAATAATATAAAAATGATATATAAAATGAATCACATTCCATTTTCCGCCTTTGATTCATAAGAAAATACTAAATATCACAATAATATGCAAAGAAATTGGAAAATTATCGCACAATCAGATATTCAAAATTTCCTAGAGTTACTTCAACCCTAGTTTTCATAACATTTTAGTCTGACTTTTTCCCCAATCTTTGAAAAATCAATTTCACTGATTTATTCACAAAACTCTTTCCCATTAGCTGAGGATATTTCGATCGGGAAATCCCCACCTGCTTATGACTTCTTTACACAAAAACTTTGCAACCGACTGAGCGTCTTTTCGCTTAGTTGGACATGCCTCCGGCCATCGTGAAAATCTATCTACAACCACCAGCATATATCTTTTCCCTTCAATTGGTTTTATCATATCAACAAAGTCGATAACCAACTCACGCATAGGACCTCTCAGTGTTGGAATGTAACCAGGAACAGTCACACCCCTGCAAACATTATTTTTCAGACAGATTGTGCACCTGCCTATGACATAGTCAACCTTTTCAAGCAAATATGGTGCCCAAAAACCATACTCCTTTGTGATCTTTCTCCTAACCTCCCCCCTTGCAACATTAGCTAACCCATGTGCTTCCTGAATCATCAGGCCTAATAGGTCTAGAGGCGCTACTATCAACCCCTCATGTTTTCTCCAAAGACCAGTAGCATATTTGATGGCACCTCGGTCTAGCCATAACTGTTTGTCAATCGTAGAAGCAGCTTCCTGCATCAAAATCACATCCTTGAGCGTAATTTTGTCTTCCAAGTCCACTCCATGAGTGACCAGAAAAACCTTGCCCAATTTGTCCGCTCCTGTGACGGCTTTTGCAGCTTCATCAGCAGCTTTGTTCCCTTGTGTGACTTTTGACACATCGGTTTTATGAGCTGCACACTTAGCTATCGCTATCTCTTTAGGCTTCATCATAGCATGCAACAGTTTCATTATTTGCGCATGATGTTGTATCGGAGAACCATCCATTTTCTTAAACCTTCGACCTTTCCACACTGCTCCAAACAAATGACATACACTATGTGCATACTCAGAATCAGTATATATCTTCACTCGCTTTCCTTCTGCTAACAAACACGCTTCTGTTAGCCCCACAAGTTCAGCAAGTTGTGCGGACGCAGGCTGTGGTATTATGTCAGCCTTTTCAACAACAAATCCAGTTCCTTGGGCTTTAACTACTGCATAGCCAGCACACAATTTATCTCCCACACGATAACAAGACCCATCAGTCCAATACTCCAGGTCTGCCTCACGTAATGGAAAGGCTTGCAAATCTGATCTAAGCCTCGAGTATTTCTCTGCTTCTTGAACACAATCATGTGGCTCACCATCCTCTGAAGTTGGCAAGTTCTCGGCTGGATTCACCGTATCACACCTCACTAGGGTGACATCTTCCTGCTCTAAGAGCCTATGATAGTCTCTGAGCCTAGGCATAGTCAATGTATATTTTCCATAGTTCAGAAGATTTCTGAGACTATGATGGGTAAGAATTGTTACTGGGTAACCCATCGTAACAGATGATGCTTTGTCATACATTGAATATACTCCCACCATTGCTCTGTAGCACAGTGGTAGCCCTAGTTCTACTTCTGAATAGGCAGTAGAGTAGTAGGAAATAGGTTGAGGATTCGTCCCTGTACCTGTCGGCTGACAAAGAACTGCACATGCATATTTACCTCCAGTAGAAGTAGACACATATAACAAGAAATTCTTAGAGTAGTCTGGTAGTGTGAGCACTGGTGCCTCCTGTAGCCTCTGTTTGATCATTTCAAATGCCACAAGGCCTTCCTGTGTCCAGGAAAGATTGCTATGGTGTTGACCACTCCCAGTATCTTTAACCATAGCTCTCAAAGGTCCCTACTTCATTCACTGCTTTCAAATCATGAACCATACGATAAGTCTCATCGGGTTTCTTCAAAGGCAACAAAGGTGTGTTACTCTGAGGATTTTTTGTTGTCCTCAAAACACCTGCTTTTGAAAGTCCTTCAATTTGTGGTTCGATCCCTTGGATTGCTTCATCTTTCAATGGATACTGATTCTTCCAAGGAGGTCTGGCTCCTGGTCGAAGTTCAACTTTCACCGGTTGGGCTGATTTCACAAGTCCAATATCGGCACTGTGTTGAGACCACAAACCTTCTGGAACTTGTTGCAACATCTCCTCTTTCATAGGGTCTGAATCCATCTTCGCACTGCAAATAGATTCATGTGTCATCCGTACAGCTTGTGGCTGTCCTTGTCCTTGAGCCGAAATCATGATTTTGAGAAATCGCTGATCTTCACTCCTCCAAATCGCCAAATTCTCTTTCATTGGTACGAAAACAGCTTTCTCTGTTTCTGTCATAATTTCTCCGATATGCATCTACTCATAGTCTTCAGAGACCAACAAGGTCACATGTGGCACACTCTTCTCAATCTCAAATTCTTTATCCAGATAATCGTCTGTTTTAATCTTCATAGCTGCTCGTTGTGGTCCTAAAATTATGCAACATGAGCTGAGTTGAACTTTCTTTGGTTGATGACTCAACCATTCCTCTGAGTTCGATTGGGCAGCATTCTTGAAATACTTCAGCGTACAATGAAATGGATATTCCGGAAGCCTTGCACCTGGCATGTTTGCCACAATGAATTTCTCCCATATCTTAGCCTGCTTCAAAAAAATCTGCACTGAGATTTCCAATCCAAAATACTGAAGAAGAGTCAATCTCTGTCGTCATCAACAATTGGTAAACCTTTTCTTTTGGCACTTCTACCAGACAGCCGTCTGGCGTACATTTTATTGTACAATTCAATCTACACAATGCATCTCTTCCCAACAATGCAATAGGTGTATGTTCCGATACCAGTATGGGTATTGTAATTTTCAGATTTTTATAGCAGAGCTCAATTGGTTCCGTAAGAGGAATCTGCTGTTTCACTCCCTCAAATCCGATTGTCCGAATCAGTTGATTGGACATGGGGTGATGTGTAGCATCTTCAGGCCGAACACAGGTGAAAGCAGCTCCGCTATCCGCCATCACTTTCAATGGTCGGTTGTTTACTTTCACCTCAATTGTTGGATCTTTTTCCGGTCCTGATGCTACCAGCTGACACCCCCCTTTCGGATCTTCTGGGCACCTCTAGAATCCTGGCTCCGGGCCCCTATAAGGGTTCACTGGTCCTCCAAATGATCTTGACTGGCCCCTGTATCTTCCTCTGAAATTTCCTATGGTGTTTCCTCCTGGCACATTACACTCACACGCAAAGTGACCAACCTGTCACTTTGCCCACACTTCCAAGATTGCTGGAAGTATGGGTTAAATCTTCCTCCTCTTCCTCTTCCTAAGCCTTCTCGTCCTCTTCCTCTCCAATTCTGTGTCTGTCCGGAAACTGGCTGTGGATATGAAACAACTGGTCCCACTAGTGGTGGCTGGGACAATTGCGGTTGGACCTGGTTCTGTTGAAGCTGTGGCAGTGATTGTTGATTTGATGAACACTGATTCTGCATAACCAAAGCCTGTTTCTTCTCCGTCTTTTTATTCTCCACCAGTTGTATTTGATTGAGTTTTCTGAGAGTTTCTTGGTCCTGTTCTTTCTGGTTGTGTTCCTTTTTCCTGTATAGATCCACTTGATGGGCTATATGATCTGTATAGACACCTTTTGCCATGCTTCCAAGTCCAACCACCTCTGCCAGTTTGCTCCTTACTGGTGAGGGCAGCCCCATCTGCAGTTTAGCTCGCAAAATTGACTGCTCTATTTGACTCACATCTGGATCATTTCCGGTAATATTTCTCCACACTTGATGAGCTCTTGACACATAGGCTCTCGGATTTTCTTGTTGTCCTAGTGGGTCAATCAGAATGTTGTCAGGATGCACATTTGTTGGAAACATATCTTTCAGTGCTCTCCACAGCCTATTTCTACTTGCAGCTAACAACTCAGGATCATTCACCGCAGTCCCCATATATCGATTAAGTCCAGCTCTCTGAAAAATGTCTTCCATACCTGGAATCCCAAGGAGATTAGCCAAAAGTATCTTAATGTCTCCTATGTCAGACTGTGTTCCCACCGTAATTTCTTCCAACTTTGAAATCCAAGGATATGCTCCATCTTGAAGAGTAGGCAGCTTCTCAAGTATATCTGACATATCGGTATTCTGCAAAGGCTTATACTCCAGGTTCTGTCCTCGAATTATCACTGGCATCATCTTCTTACTTGTGCTCCCTTTTCTTGGCCGCAATGTGTACTTCCTCTCCAATTTTTGGGATTCTTTTTTCAGCAGTTTTTCCTTCTGTATCTTCAACTTCTTGAGTTGTTCCAATTCTCTTACTTCTTCTAAATTATTCGCGTTATCCAAGCATGATATGCATCGATCCATATCTCTTTCTATTTCTTCTGTGCTAGTCATTGTAGGATAAAATCCTCTTGAACATGAAGCACCTTTAATCTCCAAATTTTCATCGCTGTCTCCATCTTCACTTTCATCAGAGGTCGAATTTCTTGTATCCTTCTTCTTCCAACTTTCATCACCCCTTCTTTCCGCTCTAGCCAACCTCCGTCTGATCACAGGGTCATATCCACCCATGATCTCTTCTGAATCACTCTGATCATCATCATCATCTTCTTCAAATTCCATCCTCCTGAACCTCACTCTACCCTTAGTTTCCAGACATGTCGTTTTCTTCTTACTTTTGGAGTTTGGATTCATCTTTATGGTCGTTTCTGCTTGTCCTCTCTCTATTATTCGTTCATCTTCATCTCTGATGCAATAATCACCCTCCTGAATGATCACTGGAAGCTGAGGATAGACATCCTTAAACTCTACTTCTTCCTCGTAAGGTGGGGGTCTTTTTGTTGAATCCTTACGTGAGAAAGGTGTATAGACTTCTGCCATTAGTTTTTCTGTTACCTTCGCCTCTTTTGCCATTTTCTCTATACCTCTGTCTCTTTTATCTTTTGTATCTTTTATCCGTTTTTGTCCCTTATTTTCAAACAACTTAAGAACACCCAGCTTTCTTTGTCTCTTTTCTTTACGTTGTTCCCCTTTTTTCCCCTTCTTTTGATCTGCCTTATATGTGGACACAAGCACTTGCATTATTTTAATCACGTCTGGGTTAAGAGTCCCTTCCACTGGCCATGGTTGTTCAATGTCAGGCCAACGTTTATTCCATTTTCCAGATAACCTTGCAATACCATTAACTAAAGGGTTACTATTTTGTACTACATCAACAGGAGTAATTACTTTCATAGCTTTGCTGTCCTTTTTCCCCATTGTAACAACTCTTTTATATTCCTTTATTGTGATTTATTTTTATTTTTTATTATTATTTATTTTAAACTAATTAATTTGTAAACCAAAAAATACTTAAAGCTATGTAGTTTATCATTCCCTCCTATTTTGTTTATTTTTGTTTATTTATTTTTTATATACATTTTTTATTATTATTTTCTTATTTATTGTTAATTAATTAATTAATTAATTATTATTTTCATTTTTATTTTTTATTTTTTATTTTTTATTTTTTATTCTACCAAATTATTGATTAGTGCCAATCTTACCACATCCGATAAAGAAAAGTAAAGGAAACTAGTCAACTTCAGAGCAATCAAAAAAGAAAGACCTGTAATCCAGCACCCACAAACCAATTGCTTAATAAGCACCCAATCACTTTAATTTTACAGAATAATCTCAGTGCTGGATTTCCAACACAACTCTAATCAAAACAACTCATGCACAAAAAACCCTAATGTGCAATTCTCAATTACATAATTTGATCAGTCTGTTGCCAAGTCCCTGTCAAATGGTCACAACGTGAAATATTCTATGCATACACAATGTATCTATTATATCCTGTAAGGGAAAGTAAGTTTGTGGATAGAACAGTACTGGCCTTAATTGGACTGGATCCGGAGCAGCACACGCTATCGCGTGACGCACTGGTCAGCACCTCCTCTCTCTCTTTCTCCTCCTTCTCGTTTCTCACATCACAGGAGAACAAAAGAAACAGACAATGTTAGATTAATTTGGATTTTAAGAATAATGACTAAAGGATTTCACCCCAAATACAGTATAAATGTTAGAATTATCATGTAGTGTCAACCCACTAACAGAGGGGGCGGTACTAAACATTCAAGGGTGAAGGGGGAGGCGGAAACTGTTTAGAAAACCCACCTAAAGGTGGGAGGAGTCAAGTTCAGGAGGTATAAAATCGTATGTTCGTGTCTTTGGCGCCAGAGCTCTCCATGAATAAACATACAAAAAATCCTTCTTCGTGGTTATGGACCTTGAATCATTGATGATTAAAACCAGAGCCTTACAACCTCTGGTAATGATTCAAGCTTAGGTTGAATTAGAGATAGAAATTCACATGACAGACAAGAATTTAGTCTTTTATGCACTCACTGGGTTATTTCAACCATACAATACCCTTTTAGACATACCTATGTTCACATTTGTGCTAAGAAATAAGCAAACTGCTTAACTCAGGAATATTATAAATAGCGCAATAATATTTTATTTTATTTCTTTATTTCTTTATTTACTTTTAATCCGTCAACATAACTCTCATTTATAAATTCAATGGATCTCAATCAAATAGTTTCATAATTAAGCAACAGCCGCTTAACAAACAGAATACTTTATTAGTGTGTATTCAAATCCCCCCCTTTCTTTTTTTCAGCTATAAGTCTGTGTGTCACAGCAGCTCAGTGCAGGCAGGGGAGTGGCATATTCGCTCTGTGCAACTACAAAATCCTTAGAACTCCACACATGCGCAGTTCATTTATTAGTTCGATTTCAGGGTGAAAGGAGCTCTCCCGCAAGTAACTTTTCTCTAAGTCAAACAGCAGACAGACCAGCTGTCCCTCCGTTCTTTCCAACACAGACAAACAGTAACACTGAACAAAACGCACAAACCAACACAAAACATAGAACACAAATCCTACTTCGAAGTTTCTTAACTTTACTATCTTCACTTATTCTACTGTAATCTGCAGATTTATAGTTATTTTCTTATCCATTACAAATCCTCTCTATACAATCATAACGTCCTCCCTGGGGCTAATAGATTTTAACAATTTTGAAAACGTTCTCTCAAATGGAGACTCATAAGGTTTTAACCGTAATTAACATCTTTCCTTACCAAAACTAAAACCCCTGTTCTCAACCAAAACATATACAGTGCCCTCCACTATTATTGGCACCCCTGTTTAAGATGTGGTCGAGGACTTCCAAAAATTCTCCTTTTTTTTTTAAACAACATAGAACCCAAATGCAAAAAAAGTGAAAAATCCAACCTTTTATTTAAGTACATTACTTTGGTGGTAAAAAAAAAAAATCACACATTTAGAAAAAAAAAAACTTGAAATCATGTGTCCCACAATTATTGGCACCACTAACAATTCCGCTGAAAATTGTAATTGATTTTTTAAAAAATATATTTTTCTGTAGTTGCTAAAGTTGGTCAGGGTATCTAGGAACTTTTTATTAGTAATTAATGACTTCCTGTTTCCCTGGGGTATAAATATGACGTGACACAGAGGCCTAATTCTCTTACCCATTTGTCAACATGGCAAAGACAAGAGAACACACCATTCAAGTAAGGCAGATTTGTGTTGACCTTCATAAGTCAGGCAATGGCTACAAGAAAATAGCCACTCGCCTTAACTTGCCCGTATCTACAGTCAGAGGAATCATTAAGAAGTTTAAAACAACTGGAACAGTGACAAACAAGGCTGGAAGAGGTCCCAAGTTTATCTTGCCACAACGCACAGTGAGGAGGATGGTAAGAGAAGTAAAAAAAAGTCCTAAGCTCACTGTCACAGAATTGCATCAAAGAGTGGCATCTTGGGGTCACAAAGTCTCCAAAACAACCATCAGACGCTCTCTACATGCCAACAAGCTGTTTGGGAGGCATGCAAGGAAAAAGCCTTTTCTCACTAACACTCACAAACGTAAACGTCTGGAGTTTGCTAAGCGGCACTGGGACTTCAACTGGGATTGTGTGCTTTGGTCAGATGAGACTAAGATTGAGCTTTTTGGCAACAAACACTCTAAGTGGGTCTGGCGTAAAACAAAAGATGAGTATGCCGAAAAGCACCTCATGCCCACCGTGAAGTATGGTGGAGGATCTGTGATGCTGTGGGCCTGTTTCTCTTCCAAAGGCCCTGGGAACCTTGTCAGGGTGCATGGCATTATGAACGCTTTGAACTACCAGGACATTTTAAATAAAAACCTGATGGCCTCTGCCAGAAAGCTGAAGATGGGTCGTCATTGGGTCTTTCAGCAGGATAATGATCCAAAACATGTGGCAAAATCTACACAAAAAATGGTTCAGCAGTCACAAACTCAAGGTCCTCCCATGGCCATCTCAGTCCCCAGACCTCAACCCAATCGAAAACCTGTGGGGCGAGCTAAAGAGGGGAGTGCATAAGAGAGGACCCAGGACACTGGATGATCTAGAAAGATTGTGCAAAGAAGAATGGTCAAAGATCCCTCTCTCTGTGTTCTCCAATCTTGTGAAATGTTATAGGAGGAGATTAAGTGCTGTTTTGTTGGCAAAAGGGGTTTGTACAAAGTATTAACATCAGGGGTGCCAATAATTGTGGGACACATGATTTCAAGTTTCTTTTTTTCAAAATGTGTGATTTTTTTTTTTTACACCAAAGTAATGTACTTAAATAAAAGGTTGGATTTTTCTCTTTTTTTGCATTTGGGTTCTATGTTGTTTAAAAAAAAAGGAGAATTTTTGGAAGTCCTCGACCACATCTTAAACAGGGGTGCCAATAATTGTGGAGGGCACTGTATATGTACGGTGGGGAAAAAAAGTATTTAGTCAGCCACCAATTGTGCAAGTTCTCCCACTTAAAAAGATGAGAGAGGCCTGTCATTTTCATCATAGGTACACGTCAACTATGACAGACAAATTGAGGAAAAAAAATCCAGAAAATCACATTGTAGGATTTTTAATGAATTTATTTGCAAATTATGGTGGAAAATAAGTATTTGGTCACCTACAAACAAGCAAGATTTCTGGCTCTCACAGACCTGTAACTTCTTCTTTAAGAGGCTCCTCTGTCCTCCACTCGTTACCTGTATTAATGGCGCCTGTTTGAACTTGTTATCAGTATAAAAGACACCTGTCCACAACCTCAAACAGTCACACTCCAAACTCCACTATGGTCAAGACCAAAGAGCTGTCAAAGGACACCAGAAACAAAATTGTAGACCTGCAACAGGCTGGGAAGACTGAATCTGCAATAGGTAAGCAGCTTGGTTTGAAGAAATCAACTGTGGGAGCAATTATTAGGAAATGGAAGACATACAAGATACAAAATGATCACAAGAACGGTGAGCAAAAATCCCAGAACCACACGGGGGGACCTAGTGAATGACCTGCAGAGAGCTGGGACCAAAGTAACAAAGCCTACCATCAGTAACACACTACTCCGCCAGGGACTCAAATCCTGCATTGCCAGACGTGTCCCCCTGCTTAAGCCAGTACATGTCCAGGCCCGTCTGAAGTTTGGGAGAATGTCATATGGTCAGATGAAACCAAAATAGAACTTTTTGGTAAAAACTCAACTCATCGTGTTTGGAGGACAAATAATGCTGAGTTGCATCCAAAGAACACCATACCTACTGTGAAGCATGGGGGTGGAAACTTCATGCTTTGGGGCTGTTTTTCTGCAAAGGGACCAGGACGACTGATCCGTGTAAAGGAAAGAATGAATGGGGCCATGTATCGTGAGATTTTGAGAGTGAAAACCTCCTTCCATCAGCAAGGGCATTGAAGATGAAACGTGGCTGGGTCTTTTAGCATGACAATGATCCCAAACACACCTCCCGGGTAACGAAGGAGTGGCTTCGTAAGAAGCATTTCAAGGTCCTGGAGTGGCCTAGCCAGTCTCCAGATCTCAACCCCATAGAAAATCTTTGGAGGGAGTTGAAAGTCCGTGTTGCCCAGCGACAGCCCCAAAACATCACTGCTCTAGAGGAGATCTGCATGGAGGAATGGGCCAAAATACCAGCAACAGTGTGTGAAAACCTTGTGAAGACTTACAGAAAACGTTTGACCTGTGTCATTGCCAACAAAGGGTATATAACAAAGTATTGAGAAACTTTTGTTATTGACCAAATACTTATTTTCCACCATAATTTGCAAATAAATTCATAAAAAATCCTACAATGTGATTTTCTGGATCACATTTTTTTTTCTCAATTTGTCTGTCATAGTTGACATGTACCTATGATGAAAATTACAGGCCTCTCTCATCTTTTTAAGTGGGAGAACTTGCACAATTGGTGGCTGACTAAATACTTTTTTTCCCTACTGTATATATCTCTAACATAAATCTTATCATAGCATGAGTCGACACACAGCTGAAACACAACAGAGACCTCTTTATTTTGCGCACACACCCACTCTCTTTCTCTCACACACACATAATCAACAAGAATGCATCCATTCATACGGTCCTTAAAAGCATGCTTCCGTCGCTCCTATTTCCTTTATATACTTCCTAAATTTCTGCTACCTTGAGTTGCAGATATTCAACGAGAGGCTACTTCGGACATATACCTCGTCAACTATATACCGAGAGGTAACATACAATCGAATGTGTATTCTACAAACTCACAGTCCCTTAGAACTGACCCGAAAATTAACCTAGTTACTTCACAGGATTTGTGGCCCATCTAATGATCGCCTCGTTTGAGGGCTTCCGTAGATCAGCGACGTCCTAATTAGTATACATTTTTCCTTAGTTCCTTGTCCCTTATTTCTTCATTCTATTCCTTTTTCCCTTTAATTTTATTCAAGCCAAATATCCCTAGGCCCAGTGTTATCAATTCCTTTAGACACTCCCCCCTGTTTGCGTTGTTTCCAACGCAAACAACTTTTAGAAATTTAGAACGGAATCCAATCACACAGCAATAACAGCAAGGCACACAGGTTATTCACGGTGCGTCCCCCCAACGCACACACAGTCATACAAACTGACCAGTGCCCAAAGTTGTGAGAAAGCTCACCTTATCTGCAGGCCTCTGGAGCGGGAGTCAGCACTGAGCCCATGATGTAACGCTGAAATAGACGCAACACGTCCCAAAATCCTCGTCGCCAATTTCTGTCGAGACAATGCTGCAATGCTGTGTTGACAAGGAATCCGCTGACACTGTACTTGATTATAACTTTTATTACATCAAAGATTTCAGCATCAATTTACAGATTTCTGCAGAATCTGGAGAACAACTAACCCAATCTCAAATATGATTATTCTCTCGTTCCTTTATTCAAACATGGTATATCCTATGTAACACAAAATGGCGTGTTTTGAATAGACCAATCCCTGGCCTCCACATATCCCCATGTCCACTGTTTTAGGGGGCCCCTATAGTAACACTTTTCAGATGTTTCAGCAAAGCAAAGTTAATTTAACCAACAATATGAAAACCTCAGCCAAAGCTATAAATGTTCAGATACTACAGAGGATACTATGGTGTTGAATGCTGAGCTATAGTCAATGAACAGCATTCTTACATAGGTATTCCTATGTAAGCAAATTGAAGTGGGTCTAGAGTTACAGGGAAGGTAGATGTGATATGTTGGGCTCCCGAGTGGCGCAGCGGTCTAAGGCACTGCATCTCAGTGCTTGAGGCGTCACTACAGACCCCCTGGTTCGATTCCAGGCTGTATCACAACTGGCCGTGATTCGGAGTCCCATAAGGCGGCACACAATTGGCCCAGCATCTGCGCATGCTCTGAGGATGCGGCTAGGGATGCCGTCTGGGCCGGCAGCCTTGCGAGGGTTAACACGCTTAAATGTCTTACTCACGTCGGCCACGGAGAAGGAGAGGCCACAGTCCTTGGTAGTGGGCCGTGCCGGTGGCATGGTGTTATCCTAAAAGCGGGCAAAGAAGGTGTTTAGCTTGTCCGGAAGCAAGACATCAGTGTCGGCGACGTGGCAGGCTTTCCTTTTGTAGTCCGTGATTGTCTGTAGACTCTGCCACATACGTCTCGTGTCTGAGCTGTTGAATTGCGATTCCACTTTGTCTCTATACTGACGTTTTGCATGTTTGACTGCCTTGCAGAGTGAATTGCTACACTGTTTGTATTCTGCCATATTCCCAGTCACCTTGCCGTGGTTAAAGATTTCAGATCCTCAAAAAATTCTACAGCTGCACCATCGAGAGCATCCTGACTGGTTGCATCACCGCCTGGTATGGCAACTGCTTGGCCTCTGACCGCAAGGCACTACAGAGGGTAGTGCGTACGGCCCAGTACATCACTGGGGCAAAGCTCCCTGCCATCCAGGACCTCTATACCAGGCGGTGTCAGAGGAAGGCCCTCAAAATTGTCAAAGACTCCAGCCACCCTAGTCATAGACTGTTCTCTCTGCTACCGCACGGCAAGCGGTACCGGAGTGCCAAGTCTAGGTCCAAAAGACTTCTCAACAGCTTCTACCCCCAAGCCATAAGACTCCTGAACAGCTAATCATGGCTACCCGGACTATTTGCACTGCCCCCCCACCCCATCCTTTTTACGCTGCTGCTACTCTGTTAAGTATTTATGCATAGTCACTTTAACTCTACCCACATGTACATATTACCTCAACTACCTCAACTAGCCGGTGCCCCCGCACATTGACTATGCAATGGTACCCCCCTGTATATATAGCCTCCCTACTGTCACTTTATTTTACTGTATATATAGCCTCCCTACTGTCACTTTATTTTACTTCTGCTCTTTTTTTCTCAACACTTTTTTGTTGTTGTTGTTTTATTCTTACTTTTTTTGTTTAAAATAAATGCACTGTTGGTTAAGGGCTGTAAGTAAGCATTTCACTGCAATGTCTGCACCTGTTGTATTCGGCGCATGTGACCAATAAAATTTGATTTGATTTTATTTGATTTGAAATGCAGTGGTTCCCGCTCTCAGTTTTTCGCGAATGCTGCCATCTATCCACGGTTTCTGGTTAGGGTAGGTTTTAATAGTCACAGTGGGCACAACATCTTCATACACTTCCTGATAAACTCAGACACCGTTTCGGTGTATTCGTCTAAATTATTTTCGCAAGCTACCTGGAACATATCCCAGTCCGCGTGATCAAAACAATCTTGAAGTGTGGATTCCGATTGGTCAGACCAACGTTGAATAGTCCTTAGCACGGGTACTTCCTGTTTGAGTTTCTGCTTATAGAAAGGGAAGAGCAAAATAGAGTCGTGGTCAGATTTACCGAAAGGAGGGTGGGGGAGGGCCTTGTAAGCATCCCGGATGTTCGTATAGCAATGGTCGAGTGTTTTAGCAGCGCGAGTTCAACAGTCGATATGTTGATAGAACTTCGGCAGCCTAGTCCTCAGATTTGCTTTGTTAAAATCTCCAGCTATAATAAATGCAGCCTCAGGATATGTGGTTTCCAGTTTGCATAAGGTCCAGTGAAGTTCTTTGAGGGCCGTCGTGGTATCGGCTTGAGGGGGGATATAAACGGCTGTGGCTATAACCGAGAAAACTTCTCTTGGGAGATAATACGGTGATTGTGAGGTATTCTAGGTTGGGTGAACAAAAGGACTTGAGTTCCTGTATGTTACTACAATTACACCATGAGTCGTTAATCAAGAAACACACACCTCCACCCTTCTGCTTCCCGGAGAGATATTTATTTCTGTCTGCGCGATGAACTAAGAACCCATCTGGCTGGACCGATTCTGACAGAATATCCAGAGAGAGCCATGTTTCGTGAAGCAAAGGATGTTACAGGCCATGATGTCTCTCTGCCTGTCAGAAGCCACCAGATGAAGAGTAATGCGCTGCATAGAGGAAGGCTGGAGATAAAAACACAGATGTGAGCAGTGAGCAGACCGAGACCAGCCACGGGAGGTATGCATGTGTGTGTCCCAAGCACCAGCTGTTCCAGGCGACTGTGTGATCTCACTCTCCGTAGCCAATGTGAGTAAGACCTTTAAACAGGTTAACAATCGCAAGGCCGCAGGGCCAGACGGAATACCAGGACGCATACTCACAGCATGGCCTGACCAGCTGGCAAGTGTCTTCACTGACACTTATTCCTGACCCGGTCTGTAATACCAACATGTTTCAAGCAGACCACCATAGTCTCCGTACCTAAGAAAGCAAGGTAACCTGCCTAAATGATTATCGCCCTGTAGCACTCACATCTGTAGCCATGAAATGCTTTGAAAGGCTGGTCATGGCTTACATCAACACCATCATCCCAGACACCCTGGACCCACTCCAATTCGCATATTGCCCCAACAGAGCCACAGATGACGCAATGTCTATTGCAATTCACACTGCCCTCACCCATTTGGACAATAGGAATACCTATGTAAGAATGCAGTTCATTGACTACAGCGCAACATTCAACACCCTGGGTCTGAACACCTCCCTCTGCAACTGGATCCTGGACATCCTGACGGGCTGCCCCTAGGCGGTGAGGGTAGGCAACAACACATCCGCCACAGTGACCCTCAACATGGGGGCCTTTCAGGGGTGTGTGCTTTCTTGCTACCTGTACTCCCTGTTCACCCATGACTGTGTGGCCGCGCACGACTCCAACACCATCTTCAAGTGGTAGGATTGATCAATGATGACGATGAGGCTGCCTCATCGTCATCATTGATCAATCCTACCACTTGAAGATGGTGTTGGAGTCGTGCGCGGCCACACAGTCAGAGACCTGGCAGTGTGGCGCCAGGACAACAACCTCTCCCTCAACGTCAGCAAGACAAAGGAGCACGCCCCCATGCACTTCAATTGGCTGTAGTGGAGCGGGTTGAGAGCTTCAAGTTCCTCGGTGTCTACATCACAAAGGAATTAACATTGTCCACACACAACCACACGACAGTGTCTCTTCCCCCTCAGCAGGCTGAAAAGATTTGGCATGGGCCCTCGGATCCTCAAAAAGTTATACAGTTGCACCAATGAGAGCAACTTGACTGGCTGCATCACTGCTTGGTATGGCAACTGCAAGGTACCGGACCGCAAGGCGCTACAGACGGTGGTGAATACGGCCCAGTACATCACTGGGGCCGAGCTCCCTGCCATCCAGGACCTCTATACTAGGCGGTGTCAGAGGAAGGCCCCAAAAATTGTCAAAGACTCCAGCCACCAAAGCCATAGACCAGGGATCATCAAATAGATTCAGCCGCAGGCCGATTTCTTTCTGGAGCGGATGGTCAGGGGGCCGGAACATAATTACAAATAATTTGTAGACTTCAAATTGGCCGCAAGAAGACCAAACAGATATAATGTTTGACTAAAACATGATAATTTCAAACCTTGCTAACATTTGTATACGATCACGTGTCTCTCTATTACTTGGGAATACTTGGGAACAGATTTCTTAAATAAAATCACTTGGAGCTGATTTCCTGGTGTTTTTACAGTATTTTATGTCCAACAATGACAATTCTACACACATATTTATTTTTTATCTTTTATTATTATAATTTTTTGCTCAAAAAACTTGGCCCAAATTCAGCCAGCGGGCCGCCAGTTGGGGAACCCTGCCATAGACTGTTCTCTCTGCTACCGCACAGCAAGCGGTACCAGTGTGCCAAGTCTGAAACCAACAGGACCCGGAACAGTTTCTACCCCCAAGCCATAAGACTGCTAAACAAGGCTACTAAATAGCTAACCAAATTGCTACCCGGACTACCTACATTGACCCTTTTTTGAACTAACTCTCTTGCACTGACTATGCACACACACTGGATTCTACCCGAACCCCAATACACACATAAACACACACACACTACATATTCCCACACACACATAACATGCACACACATACATACTGGCGCGACACACACACTCACACTCACCACATACACTGCTGCTACTGCTCCACATACGCTGCTGCTACAGCTGGCTATTATCTGTTCTGTTGCCAAGTCACTTTACCCCTGTCACGCCCTGACTCAGGGGACTCTTGTATGTTGAGTCAGGGTGTGTATATTCATGGTTGTGCTTTTTCTATGTGTGATATTCTAGTATGTGTATTTCTATGTTGGCCGGTGTGGTTCCCAATCGGAGGCAGCTGTCGCTCGTTGTCTCTGATTGGGGACCATACTTAGGCAGCCTTTTGGCACTGTCTAGTTGTGGGATCTTGTTCTGTGTAAGGTTTGTTGTGTTGTACCTTTGGACTTCACGTTTCGTTTCCTTTGTTGTTTTGTCGTGTGTTTAGCGTTAAATAAACATGTACGCATATCACGCTGCGCCTTGGTCCGACCCGTCTTTAAACGAACGTGACAACCCCTACCTATATGTACATAGCTACCTCAATTACCTCGTACCCCAGCACATGGACTCAGTATAGTCATGTCTTTTTACTCCTTATTGTTATTTCTTATTCATTGTGTATTTATTCTTTGTCACTATTTCTATTTTTCTTTGTTATGTTTTATCTTTAACTCTGCATTGTTGGAAAAGGACATGTAAGTAAGCATTTCACTGTTAGTCTACACCTGTTTACGAAGCATGTGACAAATAACATTTATTTTGATTTGATTGATTTTATAAGGGAAATTAAATTCCTGCCCTTTATCTTGTTAGAAAATAGACCCTAAAAAAGGTACAGAAGATAACATAGGATGTACTAACGAGACAGCGAATGATACCACCTTCCAGCTCGCAGAGAATAACGTGACATGGTTATGTAATTGAATGTGGTTCCCATGCACATGGTGCAGTAAGTACAGATTAAATCACATATGTGACCAAAAGCAAGCTCAAACTCACACTACAGTATGTAATCTGGCTCTGATTGCATCCCACTTTAATCTTCTTAAAAAGGAAATGAAACAGAATCAAAGACTGCATACAGAACATTTCCTAGAAGCTCATTTTAGTACCAGCCACCAGCTGTGGCTTGGTTCCACAATATATGTCCATAGCCCCTGATGGTGAACAGCCTTCGTTGTGTTTTTCGCTGATGACCAGCCTCATTGTGTTTTTGATGGTCACCAGTGATGTCTAATTCCTATTGGAATCCAGCCTGAGTGTGGATATTCAACAACCTTTATTCACAAACAATCTGCATTCAGAATGACTGACAGGGTTAGAAAGATGAATAAGTGTGACTACCTAAACCAGCTATGGGCAACTTAGATGGGGGTGGGGGCCTAAAAAAAACGGAACTCATCATGGACTGCAGTGGCTCGTTGGTCTGCGTACCCACATCCATAGAGTTTAGATAGATGGCCGCTAGAATAACTTACCATTCAAAAAACAATTCTGACATGAGCTAATTGAGTGACTGCTGATGCACAAACAAATTTATATTATTCTAACTCTCAATAGTAAGTTGAGACCCCGACTGAGTGAAATTGGTCCACGGGCCTACAAAAGGAGGGCCTTCAGGCCACCAGTTGCCCATCCCTGACCTAAACCATCTAAACTGGAAAGACCATTTCAATAATGGGTGCAATAAGTAAGTCCAACTAACACATTGAATTAGTTTAGGAAAATGTATTTTATTTATCTTTGTGTAGCATAAGATAAATTCATTGATTAATTAATCAAATCAATCAAATATGTTTTTGGGGGTCACATGCTTCGTAAACAACAGGTGTAGACTAACAGTGAGATGCTTACTTACGGGCCCTTCCCAACAATGCAGAGAGAAAAAAATAGAAATAATAGAAAAGTAATAACACAATGAATAAATACACAATGAGTAACGTTAACATGGCTATATACATGGGGTACCAGTACCGAGTCGACGTGCTGGGGTACGAGGTAAATGAGGTAGATATGTACATATATGTATCTTATGCTACACAAAGATAAATAATATACCTTTTTCTAAACAAATCCAATCTGTTAGTTGGATTTTTTGCACCCATTACTGAAATGGTTGTTCCAGTACAGATTGTTTAGGTAGTCTCATATATTCATCTTTCTAACCCTAGTATCAGCATTTTGAATGCTGATTGTGGGAATCCTCTCTGCCTAGATTCCAATCCGAATTGAACATCACTTTGCAAGCCAGTATAATGTGACTTGATGCTGGTTTTGCTTTAGCTTATGCTGGTCACCGGTGTCCAAAACCCAGTGAAGGCTAGTCACCAGCAAAAACACAACAAAGGCTGGTCAACAGCAAAAACACAACGAAGGCTGGTCAGCAGTAAAAACACAACGATGGCTGGTCTGCCAGCATAACCAGCTAGACCATGCTGGTCAGACCAGCTTGACCAGCTAGACCACGCTGGTCAGACCAGCTTGACCAGCTTCCGACCAGCAGGGGCCCTCACACACTCACAGCTCACAACAAGTCAATGTGAACAAAGCAGACAGGACTCCCTAACCTATGGTTGATGAAGCCCAGACCACTCTGGCATTTACGTCCCCCTCATACGCCGCTTTACTTTTTTTTGGAGGCTGTTACTTCATTTTCCACTCCCTGCAGAAAACATTTCAAACCACCCGATGATTTACTGGTTTTCCAGTTTGACCAAAACACTCTCTGGCTCTCTCACATGGCTGCCTGTAACACTGTGCCATAGCTCAGAAACATGACAGGCAGCCTCTGCTAACAGTCACAAATTCTGCACATCATAGCGAAGGGCAAATGGCCACTTGTGTGGCGATGATAAAGGCATGAATCCCAGACTGTGTGAGGGCTTGTAGATGGATGGAATGTAGATGACCTCCCATGCTCTTTGATATCTTAACACCTCTTACGCTTATCAACTGACTACATTCTGTTCTGTAGACCATATACCACCCCCCACCCCGTCTCTCTCCCGTTATGAAGAGGGGAAAAGTCATTAAGCACAAATGGGGAGGAGTGACCAGCTCGTCATTTGCTATTGCTTAAGAGGCAAAGCTCAGAACCACAGACAGACAGAGAGAGAGCCAACAGAGGTCTGTGCAAGGGTCTGGGAATATCCGCTGCACTTTCACTCTATGGGATACAACAATGGCATACTGCTATTTGGGGGAACGCTGGCAAACATAATTTGGAAGTAGGTGTCTTTTGAGAGACCGTCAAGTATAATCTCCAGTTTTGTTGGGGTCACAACAGAATTGGCTGATGCATGGACCGGTAGCTTGACATTGGAATTGCCTTTCTGGGTTTCAATCAAGTCGTAAGTTATTCAATCATATAGTCATATTTCATGTTTTATTATTTTTATTTTATTTTTTATAGCAACAGACTTGACAGCGTCTATTGCTAAGTAATCATGAAAGATAAGGTATGGACTTTCCTGGACTTTCTTCCATGAGCCACTCACTCCCCCCTCACTAAATCAGAAGTGAGTGTGGGGCAGCATCAGGGTGGGGACAGGGTGTTCATGATGGGGAACGTCATGCGTGGCGCTGTGGCCTTCATCCCCTCCGAGCGCTGCCAGCGTTTCCTGGTGGGCGACCTGAAGGAGATGCCTCTTGATCGGACACTAGACCTGAGCAATTTCCAGCTGCGTCGGCTTCCTGTGGCTGCCTGCCTGTTCAATGAGCTGGTCAAGCTCTACCTGAGTGGCAACAACCTGAACAGCCTACCTGCAGACCTGCAGGGCCTGAGGAAGCTGCAGCTCCTAGCTCTAGACTTCAACTGTTTCGAAGAGCTGCCTGCGGCGGTGTGTCAGCTACCCCAGCTTAACATCCTGTATCTGGGCAACAACAAGCTCTGGAGCCTCCCCCGGGAGCTTGGTGAGTTGAAAGAACTTAATACCCTGTGGTTGGAGACCAACTGTTTCACTGAGTTCCCCAGTGTGGTATGCGACCTCCCCAACCTCAAGACCCTCCATCTGGGGTACAACCAGATAAGCAAACTGCCCATGGAGCTCGGTGGGCTGGAGGAGCTGAGGAGTATCTGGCTAGCCGGGAACCAGCTGTGTGAGTTCCCGCCAGTGTTGCTTGCCATGCACTTTCTGGCCGTGATCGATGTGGACCGCAACAAAATCCGCCGCTTTCCCGGTCTCTCTCACTTGCAGGGGTTGAAACTGGTAATCTACGACCACAACCCCTGTGTGAACGCACCTGTGGTCGGGGAGGGGGTCAGGAGGGTTGGACGCTGGGCGGACAGCTCAGATGATGAAGAGGATGGTGAGGATGGGTCGAAAGTGTGTGAGACTCTGACTGAGGTGAAGGAACTTGCCTCAGAGCTTTCCTCAGAGGGAGAATTGAACTCACTACTTGAAAAGGGTTGTGGAAGCGTCTGACCTTCAGCCGTGGCTAGGCTGGAGAACAGGATGCCAGTCAAGTGGAGCACTTACAGGAGAGCGGCCATTTGTCTCGGCATGTTACACAAGCAGACAGGCCTGATGGTGTTGGGTTCCAAATATGGTCAGGCAAATAATATGGACCTAAACACAGATGACAAATAGTAAGCTGTTACGATTGGTTTTCCATCATGATGAAACATGGACCTCACAAAGAGCACCAGGAGAAATCTCACATGAAGTTTTCTACTTTTACATCACTGTTTGCAGACTAGAATGAAAATTGTAGATAGTTTTCAGTTTTTTTTAACAGGTGATTATCCGTGAAATTCTACCAGGTGTCCCTATTCATTAACTTTTGCTGGGGGTAGTATACTGTATGTATAGCGTTGGGAGTACACAGCAAATTCTCCCGTGTTAAATCAACACTGACTGTGTTAAATTTAACACTGGGCCAGTGTCTATACGGGTCCACACTTTTGAGTGTTAAATTAACACTGTGCTTAGTGCTGACACTGTTACACTTTGTCAGTGTTAAGGAATTAAAACGTTCAGTGTTATGCAATAACACCTTATATATTATTTTTACCCATTACACCAAGAGCTCAGTATCTCTTGACAAGGTCACACAGTTGGGTTAAGGACATTACAATAATGTTTACAAGTCTTTATTGTCACATGCTCTTATGTAAGCATTTGTAAAAACTTGAGAACTGGAAGCAGACATGCTCAAATTGTTATTAACATTACTATAGACCACTTAAACTGATACAACACTTCCACTCACAGGTGGCCAAAAATACCTAATTGAACGTCCCACTAAGCCACACCTCCAATATAATTTCCCAGTGCCTTGCCTTTTCAAGTGAACCGTATCGTTAACACCCATGACTGTATTTGTTAGTGACAGAGACATGGTTGTTAAATTCGTTCCTTTTCAGTCCTGTGGACTTCAAGTGAGTTCCTACTGTAGGCAAATGTTATCATTAAAATTAAACTGTTTATGAAAATACATTACATATATCATAAGACCTTACTTTGATGGCCAAGTTTTACCCTAACACAGTGGTGTTAGGAACCTCCTGGTTTACAGGCCACATCAGGCCTGCAAGTCAAATTATGCTGGTTTGCTAAATTATGTGTAATTTCTATTGGAATCCAGACAGAGTTAGGACAGCCAACAGACTGAGATTTTTATTCACCTGCTACCTGCATTAATAATGACTATCAGGGTTAAGAACATTGATAAAAGAGACTACCTAAACCATTTTAACAGGAACAACCATTTCAGTAACGGGTGCAATAAACCTACACTGAACAAAAAATATAAACGCTACATTCAACAATTTAAAAGATCTTGCTGAGTTACAGTTCATTTAAGGAAATCAGTCAATTGAAATCAATTCATTAGGCCCTAATCTATGGATTTCACATGACTGGGAATACAGATATGCATCTGTTGGTCACAGATACCTTAAAAAAAGGTAGGGGCATGGATCAGAAAACCAGTCAGTATCTGGTGTGACTACCATTTGACTCATGCAGCGCGACACATCTCCTTCGCATAGAGCTGATCAGGCTGTTGATTGTGGCCTGTGGAATGTTGTCCCACTCCTCTTCGATGGCTGTGCAAAGTTGCTGCATATTGGTGGGAACTGGAACACGCTGTCGTACACGACGATCCAGAGCATCCCAAACATGCTCAATGGGTGACCTGTCTGGTGAGTATGCAGGCTATGGAAGAACTGGGGCATTTTCAGCTTCCAGGAATTGTGTACAGATCCTTGCGACAAGGGGCCGTGCATTATCATGCTGAAACATGAGGTGATGGCGGCGGATGAATGGCACAGCAAAGGTCCTCAGGATCTCGTCACAGTATCCCTGTGCATTCATATTGCTATCGACAAAATGCAATTGTGTTCGTTGTCTGTAGCTTATGCCCATACCATAACCCCACCGCCACCATGGGGCACTCTGTTCACAACGTTGACATCAGCAAACCGCTCGCCCACAGGACGCCATACACGCCGTCTGCCATCTGCCTGGTACAGTTGAAACCAGGATTCATCTGTAAAGAGCACACATCTCCAGTGTGTCAGTGATCATCGAAAGTGAGCATTTGCCCACTGAAGTTGGTTAAGACGCCCAACTGCAGTCAGGTCAAGACCCTGGTGAGGACAACGAGCATGCAGATGAGCTTCCCTGAGACAGTTTCTGACAGTTTGTGCAGAAATTATTATGTTGTTCAAACCCACCGTGGCTGGTCTCAGATGATCAGCCACGGCTGGTCTCAGATGATCCCGCAGGTGACGAAGCCGGGTGTGGAGGTCCTGAGCTGGCGTGGTTATACATGGTCTGCGGTTGTGAAGCCGGTTCGACATACTGCCAAATTCTCTTAAACGTTGTTGGAGGCGGCTTATGGTAGAGAAATCAACATTCATTTCTCTGGCAACAGCTCTTGTGGACATTCCTGCTGTCAGCATGCCAATTGCAATTTCGCAAACTTGAAACATCCGGGGCATTGTGTTGTGTGACAAAACTACACATTTTAGAGTGGCTTTTTATTGTCCCCAGCACAAGGTGCACCGGTGTAATGATCATGCTGTTTAATCAGCTTCTTGATATGCCACATCTGTCAGGTGGATGGATTATCTTGGCAAAGGAGAAATGTTCACTAACAGGGATGTAAACAAATTTGTGGACAAAATTTGAGAGAAATAAGCTTTTTGTGCATATGGAACATTTCAGGGATCTTTTATTTCAGCTCATGAATCATGGGACCAACACATGTTGCGTTTATATTTTTGTTCAATATAACTAACTGATTGGATTAATTTAGATTTTTTTAAATGTTATTTATCTTTATGTAGCATAAGATTAATGAATCAATCAATGTACATGCAAAAACACAGATATTAAAAACAATACTAAAAACTCTAACTGCAGTAGAGTATGCATGGTAATATGATAATGATGGGCGTGGTTTTGATGGGAATGTTTTACTCTCCACAGAGTAAAACTGACACAATCACACACAACACTTTTTATTAACACCACCACTGGGGGTTCTTTTACACCAATGAGTGTTACATTCACTCTTAGAAAAATTAACACTTGGTAACACTGGCCAATTTTCTGTGTAGATGTTATTTTCATGAAAGGATTGTATACAGATATTGTCGTCATAGGCTCTTACAGAGGCAGTGTTGAGACACTTCTTAGTTATCAGACTTTACATAGACCTATTTCATTTTCCAAATTTCTCCAGAATATGAAATGCTGTCTCTACCTGCCAAGGCTTATTTCAGCGAGGTGATTAGATTAATATCTTTGATGTATGGTTAAAGTCAAGCTACATCTTTCATCCAGAATTATGCAAAATTTAGGTTATATGACAGATAGGGACATAGATTTGATTTAAAGGTGTTTAATGGCTTTTTAATATTATCACAGGAGCTTCTTATCTATTATAAAAACACAGCTGTATGAGACTAGTTAAAGAAATGACACACAGGTGGAATATTGTGCTACCTGAGAGCACACTCTAAAACCTAATGTGCTGTCATTACTCAAAACTTTTGAGGAAACCCAGTGCACTTAATGTATCTCAGTACAGTTACTTAAAGTGATTTTGTAGTCATTACTCAAACCGATAGAGTCACTGTGACCCTGTAGGCGGTCCAGATTAGGAGTTGTATCACCTTGAACATTTTGATAATGCCTCCACTAAGGCCATATTCCCACTACGAGATATGAAATGAGAGTCTGAGGAGCTGAGTGGCGAAAGAGCCCACTGTGCACAGACGTCAATTCAACGTCTATTCCACGTTGGTTCAATGTAATTTAGTTGAAATGACGTGGAAACAACGTTGATTCAACCAGTGTGTGCCCAGTGGGAGATTTCTACTTTTCAATTCACACTACATCCTTTGCTTAACTTTCGTTGTGGCTGGCAATGCAACATTCTTGGTCCGCAGCTCAAATTGACCATAAATATCACAGTAGCCGCTATAGCCACTAAACACAATTATTCAACAATGATAGAAACCTTTCTTCTAAAACACATTACACTATTGAATAATGCAAAAAATTCACAAGCATGTGCAGACACAATTGGGTTTATCTCGTCTGTAGGCTACACATAAAATTTTGCCTGGGCAAATTACAGAAACTCAAAATTTTAGCTTCAAGGCAAAAGCACAGAGTTGCTAACAGAATGTCTTCAAGTAATGTTAGCTTATCAAAAATGAACGATTAACCTTCTCATACGAATATAAAAGTACAGTAGGCCTACCTGAGGATAACACAGGCTTAGGAGATCATATAAGTTTTGTTCTATGAGATAATAGCAGTCAGTTGACATGACCTTTATGAATTATGAAGCCTTTATTTGCTTTGTGTTTTTTTATAATATAAATTCTTCAAAATTCACAAAAAGTGTAGTTAGCTGATGAAGGTTATCTCATAGAATATAACGTATAAGATCTCCTAAGCCTGTGTTTACCACAGACCTTATTTTCTGCATTTATCCAAAAACCCTACAAAAACAACCATTACATTTTCCCCATAGGTGGAAAACATGTCTTCAAACCTTTCATTCAGCACCTGAAATGCACGTGATGTCAATGTCTGGAATCAACATCATTTCGCTTACTGGAATGTTTGTTTTATTCGCGTGGGCTATAGATTTTGAGTTTCTGTAATTTGCCCAGGCAAAAAAATATGAATATTTCAGCACATGTGCAGTTATTTTATTTATTTATTTTATTTATTTATTTATTTTAGTCATTTAGCAGACGCTCTTATCCAGAGCGACTTACAGGAGCAATTAGGGTTAAGTGCCTTGCTCAAGGGCACATCGACAGATTTTTCACCTAGTCGGCTCGGGGATTAGAACCAGCGACCTTTCGGTTACTGGCACAACGCTCTTACCCACTAAGCTACCTGCCGCCCCGTTATAATGCACTGTCAAATTACTATACAGTCTGAGGCATATGTTCGATAAATCCAACATATGCACCACACAGAACGCACTGCAACTGCCTCTGCCTCGCAATACTGCAAGGCAAACGCCAGTGTTGCCAATTCCTCAGTAAGGTATATACAGTTCCACAGTAGCTATTGGCTGTCCTAAAAGTCGCTAAATGACGTCATCACCTAATTTGCATAATTGGCCATGTGCATGTACAGTGGGGAAAAAGCCACCAATTGTGCAAGTTCTCCCACTTAAAAAGATGAGAGGCCTGTAATTTTCATCATAGGTACACGTCAACTATGACAGACAAAATAAGGGAAAAAAAATCCAGAAAATCACATTGTAGGATTTGTAATGAATTTATTTGCAAATTATGGTGGAAAATAAGTATTTGGTCAATAACAAAAGTTTCTCAATACTTTGTTATATACCCTTTGTTGGCAATGACACAGGTCAAACGTTTTCTGTAAGTCTTCACAAGGTTTTCACACACTGTTGCTGGTATTTTGGCCCATTCCTCCATGCAGATCTCCTCTAGAGCAGTGATGTTTGGGGCTGTCGCTGGGCAACACAGACTTTCAACTCCCTCCAAAGATTTTCTATGGGGTTGAGATCTGGAGACTGGCTAGGCCACTCCAGGACCTTGAAATGCTTCTTACGAAGCCACTCCTTCGTTGCCCGGGCGGTGTGTTTGGGATCATTGTCATGCTGAAAGACCCAGCCACGTTTCATCTTCAATGCCCTTGCTGATGGAAGGAGGTTTTCACTCAAAATCTCACGATACATGGCCCCATTCATTCTTTCCTTTACACGGATCAGTCGTCCTGGTCCCTTTGCAGAAAAACAGCCCCAAAGCATGATGTTTCCACCCCCATGCTTCACAGTAGGTATGGTGTTCTTTGGATGCAACTCAGCATTCTTTGTCCTCCAAACACGACGAGTTGAGTTTTTACCAAAAAGTTCTATTTTGGTTTCATCTGACCATATGACATTCTCCCAATCCTCTTCTGGATCATCCAAATGCACTCTAGCAAACTTCAGACGGGCCTGGACATGTACTGGCTTAAGCAGGGGGACACGTCTGGCACTGCAGGATTTGAGTCCCTGGCGGCGTAGTGTGTTACTGATGGTAGGCTTTGTTACTTTGGTCCCAGCTCTCTGCAGGTCATTCACTAGGTCCCCCTGTGTGGTTCTAGGATTTTTGCTCACCGTTCTTGTGATCATTTTGACCCCACGGGGTGAGATCTTGCATGGAGCCCCAGATCGAGGGAGATTATCAGTGGTATTGTATGTCTTCCATTTCCTAATAATTGCTCCCACCGTTGATTTCTTCAAAACAAGCTGCTTACCTATTGCAGATTCAGTCTTCCCAGCCTGGTGCAGGTCTACAATTTTGTTTCTGGTGTCCTTTGACAGCTCTTTGGTCTTGGCCATAGTGGAGTTTGGAGTGTGACTGTTTGAGGTTGTGGACAGGTGTCTTTTATACTGATAACAAGTACAAACAGGTGCCATTAATACAGGTAACGAGTGGAGGACAGAGGAGCCTCTTAAAGAAGAAGTTACAGGTCTGTGAGAGCCAGAAATCTTGCTTGTTTGTAGGTGACCAAATACTTATTTTCCACCATAATTTGCAAATAAATTCATTAAAAATCCTACAATGTGATTTTATGGAAAAATAATCTCAATTTGTCTGTCATAGTTGATGTGTACCTATGATGAAAATTACAGGCCTCTCTCATCTTTTTAAGTGGGAGAACTTGCACAATTGGTGGCTGACTAAATACTTTTTTCCCCCACTGTAATTGTGATGGATGCTGTAGGAGAGGAATAATGTCATGGGAGAGACAAAAAGTGAGTAAAAAACACCCTACATTTACATCCCGCCCTGAATGTAAGCCAGAGCGGGATCAGCCAGTGGTGGCTTCCCGCATGCGCGATTCATTTCCAGTCTGGACGCGGAGTGGTCTCCTGCTCTGAGGGACTGCTGCGCGAGGACTGGGCCGCCTGTGAGTGCTTTGGGACGGGGGTAACAAAGCACCCGCTGCTCGTTGAGAAGAGTAAGAATGATACGTGTTTTCACGTCAGAGTCTCCAAAAGTCTCCAATAACACCAGAAAAAGTCGCTAGATTTGTCTCTAGTCGCTTTTTTGAAAATGTGTCTCTAGAGGGGTCTGAAAACTTGCTAAATATAGTGACAAAGTCGCTAAGTTGGCAACACTGAAACGCAGCATTCCATTGGAAATGAATGTACTTCTGGTGTACCAAAATGCAATAAAGCTGTCGTTGTGATCGAGGCGATAGGCTACATCTTCATGGTTCAGAAGAGGGTGGTAAAGAGCGAAACGTGAAGGGAGCAGCAGCAGCGTTGAAAAAACGAATGTGTGCGTAACATGCGCAGAACGTGTGCCAGATCCTAATGCCTAATTGTAGAGCTTTGAGATAACACTGTAATTAAAATTGCTATACAAATTAAATGTGGTATTATGTATTATTATTTTAGCTTCAAGAAAGAGGTTTCTAGAGGGGCGGGCGGGTTGTGGGCGAAAACTACATATCCATAGCAATGGCCTTGTCCTAATGTGAAGAATATTTGACACCGAACTCACACTTGAATGTACTCATGAGTCATGACTCCATTCTATGCGCACCAAAATTACAATATGTTTGGCTTTTGAAAGCCTAACACTGTAAAATCATATTTTAGAACTTAGCCATGTTGGCAATAGAATAAGCTGTCAAATGATGTCCACCTGACCGAGATTGCGATTTATAATGGAAAGTTGTTGTGTTGTGTAAACACAACAGTAATTGTGTGATGGTGGGGATGCAGGGCTGTGTTCAAAACAAAAAACGACAGAATGTGCTTGCTTCACTTCCTCAATGGCAAAGCTAGGAGTGCAAAAAAAAAAGCCGCTTATTTACATTTCAGTCATTTAGCAGACGCTCTTATCCAGAGCGACTTACAGTTAGTGAGTGCATACATTTTCATACTGGCCCCCCGTGGGAAACAAACCCACAACCCTGGCGTTGCAAGCACCATGCTCTACCAACTGAGCTACTCTTTCCGTGAGTCATATTAGGAATTACTTAGGAACTTTGGAGAGGTGTGGCCACTTGGAGACACCAGTTAGACCTCTCACTCAAACCCTTGTAATCGTTTTTTTCTCATCTAGCACCTACTCTAAAAAATGTATGAATGTTATTATTATGTTACTGAATGTATCCAGAGGATTTTCAAATGTTGTTATTTACAAATGCTGTGAAAAGTACAGTAAATGTAAAATGCACATAAAATCAACAGTGTAATGTTTGGATTCAGTCTTATGTCAGGTGAACTGTTTTGTCCTCACCTTTGGTCTGATAATTTCCCCATAATCTCCAAAGTGTTCCCTTACAATTGCTACTATGGTTATAGGGTGACTTCAGAAAGATTGGGATGTCATATAAACTGGGACAGCTTAATCCTGATGCGTTTATTTCTGACAAGAGAAAATCTAAACTATTGTTACTAAACCCTTGAAGAGAAACCACATCTCAAAATCACATCCCTTCATTGGTGTGACATCATAGATGGGGGCTGAGCAAGCTTCAAACAGGAAGTTCACCCCCAAGCACACAGTAAGGTCAGTGACATAGCTTTTTTTCAGTTTTGATGTTAAGGTTATAAAACGTATACATAAATCACTGTGCCAAATTGTAATGTAAATGTGCATACTATGTACTGATGCATCAACATAATTAACGTAAAAATGTGCCAATATTATGTAAAAAATGTGTAAGTCAGTAATGTTTTGTTGTTTTCTCGCTTTACCAACCATAGCTAGCTAAAGTAGGACAGCATGGAGTAGCTAAAGTGGGACAGTCTTATAGGCTTTTCCAATGGAGGAAAGAGATCCAGTTTGCATTAGGGACCCCCTGTACTTAGGTTAGGCAGGGCTCTGGTTCTTGTAGTGCTATATCCTGTTCATTTTTTCTTGTAGTTCTGTTATTAGTACTGTTTATTTGAGTGGATTCAGAAAAAGTGGGACACTTTTTGCATTTCTGTCTTCTGTAAACCCTCTTCAGACATCTAGCCAACATATTAGCCCAACACATGATGCATTTCTGAAATCCTCAGATGTTTCTTAATCACACAAAATTGAATTGAATTGTCATTGGGGTACAATTCGGACTATAATAATGGTGACCCACAGTCCAAGTTTATCTAACCTGCTGCCCATTTTCCCAGTGGCGTGTAGTCATGGATGCCAAGGGAAGCCAGGCTTCCCCCAAAAATGTACCAACTAAAAAAACAACTAAAAAAAACATATACAATATTTTGTCTCTCTGTGTTTCATAATTTTCCTTCAATTTGCAAGAGGCTGAATATATCTCTCCGGAGAAAGCATCCGAGTGAGGGAAACAGCGCCCCTCTGTCTTTTTTATATGTAGCCCATCTATCTGATGCTGTCTGGTCAAAAAGAGTATGACATTGTTGCCGCCCGTAGCATTGAATGCAAGGGAAGCGAGCGAGCATTTGACCTCCCTTGATAAAAAAATTAATAATAGCCAATCAGCGTTGAGCTAAACTGAGTGAGCTCAACTGTGAATGGTGCTGGCGCTCCAAAAAAAAGTGTCAAGGGAAGCCAGTTTGGATTTGGCTTCACACCAATCTCATCAAAGGCAAAACGTAATTGTCCGAAAAAATAATGAATTGTTGTTCTCTGGTGACTAGCTAGCTAGCTAAAATTGGCCCTTTCCTAAATTAGCCATGGATGGAGATAATTAATTTTATTCAAATAACGTTTTAAGAATGTTATTTAAAAACATACACATTCCGTTCTCAGCGTCACCAAAACTCTCTCTATCCTCTATCTTGTTAAGTGTGTTCAGTTGTGTTGACTGCGCCCACTAATTGCCCACACCTGATCTTTTAATGAGTGCTTGTTTCATTTGAAATGCGGTCTGTTTGAAAATAATAAAATTAAACAATGTTATGCTAGCTCCATCTTGGTGGTGCAGTGGACTAATTCCAGGAATAGAGAACAGAATATCATTGGTTTTAATCTCACTGACGCCGTACCACAATAAAAAAGAAATATGCTGTGTCCTATCTTTGCTTAGAGTTCAAAACAGTTAAACTAAGCTAGCAGTGTTAATAAAAGTGTTATTGAAACATGTTCTCAGAACGTTATTTAATTACCTTCAAAATGTTCACTTCCGTTCTTAGAATTATTATTTTTTATGCAGTTTTACAGATCAAGAAATGTATGGCTTTGTTCCAAGGACCAATGGGAAACAAAAAACGTTCCCACAACTTCCAAGGAACCAAATGTGCTATCTGGGTAGTAACTGTAATGGATTAGGCCAACATTTAGAAAGTAACCTACCCAACCCTGCCTGAGAGTGAGTAGTAGGTTACAACAAGAAAAACAAATGTAGCCTAAACAAATCATGCTGTAGACTTTTTAAGCTATCATACTTTTTTTGGAAGTGCACTACTGTACGAAAAGCTTGTGATTATGATTTTGATCTTGACAGGCTTTCCAAATAAAGAGAACTGAAATATTGCAAACATATGTATGTACTTCATGGTGAATCTACTACTTTAATGCAATCAAATATTCACATTCAATTATTCACAAATTAAATTGATCAAATATACTACTGTGTACTGGAGACAATGCCTACAGGACTTCCTTATGATGTTCCCTATACACATGCAATAGCAATATAAGAAATACACAAATTGTCTTATAAAACAGCATTGCAACTGTGATGTTATGCTAATTATACAAGATACAAAAACATATATACGATTTTTTATAAATCATCCCCTCCCTTTGACACCGGATGTGGATAGTATATATTTTTTTCAACGGTACAAGCAGCAACTCCTTGGCTCCATGGGATAGTGCATCGCGCTACACAGACCAGCGATGAGAAAGAAAACTCGCACAGGAACAGGAGGACGCAGAACAATACTCCAACTTTCCCCACCTCGAAGCGGGACCGTCGGTGGAAGAGAAGACGCTTTAGGTTCCGAAGGTAAAAACACCATCATATTTTATGTTGTAGTTTACGGTTGGTGGCTGATTCGTTCAAAATCGGGCCCATTTTTCTACTGATCAACACTGAAGAGAAAGTAGCTAGCTAGCCAGCCAGCCTAACGTTAACTCATTGGCCTCGCCGGTGACGTAGCCTATCTAGCTAGTTGTTGAAAATGTAGCTGGCTACGTTAGTTACTTATTTTCCGGAAATATATGCATTGCTTGACTTGATCACTATATTTAAATAACTGGTTGCTGTTTTCGAAACAATGTATACCAAATGCTATGTATTTATTTTTGAGGTGTTTCTCGGTTTCTAAACAGCGTTAGCTAGTTAGCCTAGCCAGCTAGCATGTTAACATATTGGTGAAAGAGCGAGTTAGTGGCGCGCGGCCTGTTGATTTCGTGAACAAACGCTGCAATGGCAATGCCTAAACCAGCTAACTACCACGGTGAGAAAATTGGGTACAACTAGCTAGGCATATCAATGGTAACGTTAGCTAACTGTTAATTGTGAATCCAGACCACATATCTAACTACATAATCATTATTTAGCTACTTTGACAATTGCATTGATGCCTGTTTTGCAGACGAACATGAAGGTAACGGTGATGGATACAGTTTTCTGAGAGAAGTAACCACAGAAATGATGATCCCCGCAGTTAAGGCCACAGGTAAGATAAGCCATAACTTTGTTCATATACCCGTTTGTTTGCAAGCTTGTGTGAACTCGTGAACGACTGGGTTCGAACCTGGGTCTCCTGCCATAACTGTCATCCTGCTGAGCTCTAGCTAGCATAAGTACCTATATCTCAACTCCACGATACCACATCCACGGAGTTGAGCGCAATAGTTTTTGGAGTGAACCTCTGGCTCGAGTAGCTGTGCAGTCAACTTAAAAAATGTAGATTCTTACACCCTTACCATGTACATAGGTTTGCCCTCTGTTGCGTGCCTTTCTTTATTTACAAAACGTTAATATAACCACCGATTGTTTCCGTGTTGCTGTTGCTCTAATGGCAAGTGAGCGCGAATGCATGTTCCGATTTAATCACAAAGAGGAAAGAGTCAGTGGTTTTATTTAGTTACTGTTTTATTAAAAGGTATGGATTTCAGTAAACACACGCAACAGAGGACAAACATAGGTACACAGTAAGGGTGTAAGAATTAATAATTTTTAAAGTATCGACTGCACGGTGACAAAGGAGTCATAGGTTCACTCAAATCTCGTCTGCACTCAACTCCGCAGATGTGGTATAGTGGAGTTGAGATGTACTTGGCTAGCTGAGCTCAAGCCTATGCATTATCTGGGAGGGGTAACACAAGATGTCTTCAGGTCTCAGGTTACTAATCACGCACACAAGCATGGTTGCCTACAAACAGTGCATTACCTTAAAAGTTTGTTGTTTCTCCCCAGAGGGTCTGTCCCTCCTGGGGGCCTATGAGGACAGTGATGATGAAGAAGAGGATACAAACTCGCAGCCTCCCACCATCAGGACACAACACAACCAGTCTGCAGACATACTCGCCAACTTCATGGCCGTCAGTATAACAATACTTTATTTCTGTTTGTTTCATGGTCTTTTCTCAATCGGCTGTGTTCCTACCTCTCAGCGATGTGATGACCTGTTTATGTTTTCGTAAAACTCTGTATCACTGACATTGGTACTGTAAATCCTTCTCTGCACACCGTCTTGAAATAGCTTCTCACTGAGGAAAATATAACTTGACATCCCTTTTAACTTTCAACCCATCGTTTTATGTCTTAGGTTTTGTAACTGTATTGGAACTTGGAAGATTCAAATAATTTATATATTTTTTAAATCATCCTCTTCCTTATTTTTCTACAATATTAGGGTGATATCAGGGCTCTTTTCCTAGTTGTCTTGCTATACACCTGCAATTGTCTCATGTAGGCCTGTATTTCCCTGCTTTGTTCATAATGTCTTTAGACAGGTGGTGTCCTTCAACAACCTAATTTAATCACTGCCCCCCCCCCCCCAATAGGAAATTGATGCCATCACCACACAGCCGTGTTCAGAGGAGCCCACAGGGGATCTGTCGGCCCCAGCCCCGACACCACCACGTCCAGAACCCAAAGCCCAGCAACATGCCTCTGAGACAGGGACAGAGCCGGAGAGCACTGGGGCAGACTTCCAGTATGATACCCATACTTCACTAGCTGGAGGTGACCGGTTTTGTTGTATTTCATAAATTGCAGAACTTACCTGAGAAGTAGCAGTTAGCCTAGCCATTGTTTGTGATGTGTTAAGTGTGCGCTTTTAAAGAACTGGAGTTCCTTCCTTATTTGTGTTTCCTGTCCGCCAGTTGGCGGATTGGAGATGGGTGACTGGCAGGAGGTGTGGGATGACAATACAGGTTGTTACTACTACTGGAACACTCAGACCAATGAGGTGGCCTGGCAGCTGCCTTACTACTTGGCCCACCAGGTGCAGGGCCTGCAGCAGTACGCAGACAGGTGAGGCGTTAATGGATGGTACTACATAATAATATACAAATGTTAGTCATACACAAGTGGATTTGTATTTTACAGCAAGACTCTGAAATGTGTATTTTCTACTTAGAGTTGAAGATTTGACCTCTTTTATATTTTATCCCCTGTAGCTCAACAGTCAATGGCAACGGCGCTACACAGAGTGCAGGTTACCATGTTGAACAACACTCCACTGCTGTCAGTGCCCTGACATCTAAGACAAAAATGAAGGTGAGTTATTTGAGTATTTTTGTGCTCTCAATGATTCGGTGTGAATCCAAACAAAGTACTCAACTGTCCATTTGTTGGCGGAAGTGTGTGTGTATGTCTATGACTCTGTGTGCCTTTCCTCTGACAGGAGGTGATGGAGAGCGTGGTTGCCCTGACCAGTGAAGAAGAGGAGCGTCATGGTGTGGCCGCCTCCCTCCTCGGTCCCCTCATCCCTGCAGAGGTGAAAGAAGCAGAGGAGAAGTGGAGGAAGATGCTGGTGGGAGGGTTGGAGGAGAAGGAGAACAGCCTGGAGGATGGCTTGCCAGGGTCCCCCGCTCCCCCCCTGAATGAGCCAGACACCCCCACGCACCCCCTGAGAGACCAGCGCAGCAGGAACCAGTCTGAGGAGAACTCTGAGGAAGAGGAGACGGAGGAGGACACCATGGAGCTGGAGCTGGCTCTGGAGAGGAAAAAGGTCAGCTTATGTTTTTATTCATACTTTATTAAACCAGAGATGTTGAAATTGACAACTCTTTCAAGTGAGTTTATACATTGAGTATACAAAACATTAAGGACACCTGCTCTTTCCATGACATAGACTAACCAGATGAATCCAGGTGAAAGCTATGATCCCTTATTGATGTCACTTGTTAAATCTACTTAATTTAGTGTAGATGAAGGGGAGGGGACAGGTTAAAGGATTTTTTTGAGACATGGATTGTGCATGTGTTCCATTCAGAGGGTGAATGGGCAAGACACAATATTTAAGTGCCTTTGAACGGGGTATGGTAGTAGGTGCCAGGTGCACCGGTTTGTGTCAAGAACTGCAACGCTGCTGGGTTTTTCACGCTGAACAGTGTCCCATGTGTATCAAGAATGGTCCACCACCCAATGGACATCCAGCCAACTTGACACAACTGTGGGAAGCATTGGAATCAACATGTCCAGCATCCCTGTGGAAAGCTTCCGACACCTTGTAGAGTCCATGCCCTGATGAATTGAGGCTGTTCTAAGGGCAAAGGGGGTTCAACTATGAAGTTGTCCAAAATATTGTATATTGTGACTCTTTTGAAAAAGTCACAGACCAGAATGTCGACACAATGAAATACATGCAGAATTAATAGTGTGACTCGAACATGAACATTTGTCTTCTTTTTGTCCCTCTAGGCTGAGTTGCGGGCGTTGGAGGAGGGTGATGGCAGTGCGGGGGGCTCCAGCCCCTGTTCTGAGGCAAGTCAGGAGGCCCCCGAGCCCTGTAGCCTGCTCCTGAAGAAGGCCAAGTGGAAGACAGCCTTCCTCAGAGCAGCCAGCCCCGACTCAAACAGCAGAGGCTCCGATACACGGGAAGACCCCGACACAAGTGAGTGTCTGGAGAACAGTTAGGGTGCGATCTGGTCCAGATACACAAATTCTGTGCAGATTACATCATTATATTGTTCTGATGTGGTTCATCCTAAGATGTAAACACTTCTCTAGGACTTCTGATCTGATATGCTGCATAGACCAACTCTGTCATATAAATGTACAGTTGAAGTCGGAAGTTTACATACACCTTAGCCAAATACATTTAAACTCAGTTTTTCACAATTCCTGACATTTAATCCTAGTAAAAATTCCCTGTCTTAGGTCAGTTAGGATCACCACTTTTATTTTAAGAATGTCAGAATGATAGTAGAGATTTATTTCAGCTTTTATTTCTTTCATCACATTCCCAGTGGGTCAGAAGTTTACATACACTCAATTAGTATCTGGTAGCGTTGCCTATAAATTGTTTAACTTGGGTACAAATGTTTCGGGTAGCTTCTCACAATAAGTTGGATGAATTTTTGCCCATTCCTCCTGACAGAGCTGGTGTAACTGAGTCAGGTTTGTAGGCCTCCTTGCTCGCACACGCTTTTTCAGTTCTGCCCACAGATTTTCTATAGGATTGAGGTCAGGGCTTTGTGATGGCCACTCCAATACCTTGACTTTGTTGTCCTTAAGCCATTTTGCCACAACTTTGGATGAATGCTTGGGGTCATTGTCCATTTGGAAGACTCATTTGTGACCAAGCTTTAACTTCCTGACTGATGTCTTGAGATGTTGCTTCATTATATCCATATAATTTTCCTTCCTCATGATGCCATCTATTTTGTGAAGTGCACCAGTCCCTCCTGCAGCAAAGCACCCCCACAGCATGATGCTGCCACCCCTGTGCTTCACGGTTGGGATGGTGTTCTTCGGCTTGCAAGCAACCCCCCTTTTCCTCAGAACATAACGATGGTCATTATGGCCAAACAGTTCTATTTTTGTTTCATCAGACCAGAGGACATTTCTCCAAAAAGTACCATATTTGTCCCCATGTGCAGTTGCAAACCGTAGTCTGGCTTTTTTGTGGCGGTTTTGGAGCAGTGGCTTCTTCCTTTCTGAGCGGCCTTTCAGGTTATGTCGATATAGGACTCGTTTTACTGTGGATATAGATTATTTTGTACCTGTTTCCTCCAGCATCTTCACAAGGTCCTTTGCTGTTGTTCTGGGATTGATTTGCACTTTTCACACCAAGTACGTTCATCTCTAGGAGACAACGCGTCTCCTTCCTGAGCGGTATGACGGCTGCGTGGTCCCATACTGTTTATACCTGCGTACTATTGTTTGTACAGATGAACATGGTACCTTCAGGCGTTTGGAAATTGCTCCCAATGATGAACCAGACTTGTGATGGTCTACAATTGTTTTTCTGAGGTCTTTGCTGATTTCTTTTGATTTTCCCATGATGTCAAGCAAAAAGGCACTGAGTTTGAAGGTATGCCTTGAAAAACATCCACAGGTACACCTCCAATTGACTCAAATGATGTCAATTATCCTATCAGAAGCTTCTAAAGCCATGACATCATTTTCTGGAATTTTCCAAGCTGTTTAAAGGCACAGTCGACTTAGTTTATGTAAAGTTCTGACCCACTGGAATTGTGATACAGTGAATTATAAGTGAAATAATCTGTCTGTAAACAATTGTTGGAAAAATGACTTGTGTCATGCACAAAGTAGATGTCCTAACCAACTTGCCAAAACTATAGTTTGTTAACAAAAAATGTGTGGAGTGGTTGAAAAATGAGTTTCAATGACTCCAACCTAAGTGTAAACTTCCGACTTCAACTTTATGTATCGGTGTAGGCGTCATCTTAGTACTAGTCCTCTTGTGTGTCTTACAGCACATTCCAATGTCCCTGAGAAGGCCGGGGAAGAGCTGGAGAAGGAGACCGGGGACAAAACATTAACCAAAGTGTCACCAAAAGAGGAGGTGGAAACTCCAGAGCTCAAGGTACTGAACAACTCACACACCAATTTAACTCTCAGTAGTAGGGCCTGAGCAGGAAAAACCCTGGGCCTACTCATGAGTGATAAAATAACTGGTGGATAACAAATTTTTAAGAAATTGTGTTTTGAATGATCAGTTTCAGATCGGGGAACTGGCCAACACCTTAACAAGCAAGATGGAGTTCTTAGGGATCAACAAGAAAACCATCTCTAACTTCCAGCTGCTTCTGTTACAGACTGAGGTGAGATGACCATGACCTGTTTTTGTAGCTTACCCCCAGTCACAGTGAAAGCCTATATCTTCAGGTCCAGATTATATTCTCTTGGCCTCGAAACCACACTAGTTAGCTAGCTGCATGACTCTGAATGGTGAGAACTTTCACAGACATGATTCAGATTCACCGTTTTTAATAGTCACATGTACAGGGTCACAGGTGTGATTGCAGGGTACAGCTTTGAGCTCCAACATGCAGGACTAAATAAAATAAAATAATTAAAATGGTTATAAAAAATAAAATAAAAGAACCATATACTGTAAATAGAAACAATCTGTACTGAATGACTGCAATTGCAAGTGATCATTCTGATGGGAGATTTTTATTTTTTACATTGTTCTCCCTTCTCTCTACCCATCCTTCTCTCAGACGAGGATCGCTGATTGGCGGGAGGGGGCTCTGAACGGGATCTATCTCCGCCGCAGGCTGCAGGAAGCCGCCGAGCACATAAAACATTACGAACTTAACGCCGCCCCTAAAGGCTGGTCCTGCCACTGGGACAGGTACGCGCTCCTTACCTTTAACATCTCTAAACACCCCCCCCCCCCCAAACCCAGTGTGACCACAACCCTCTCAGAGCTGGGGTCGCCACCTTTTTAACCTGATATGAGGGTGATCTTAACCAATCCCAGTGGATAAAATGAAACAGAGACAGACCCTCAAGGTTTCTGTGATGCAATGCTGGCACTCTGCAGTGTCAGTGGTAATAAGGGAGCAGCCATTCAGGCCAGCTTGATCCCCTAACACTATACCACCAGATGCAGAGACGGGAACCCTGTCCTGTCCACCCATAGCCCAGACTATGGCTCTTGTCTTTGGGGGGCCCTCTGTAGACTGTTTTGGGGGTCCAGTCAGTGGAACGGGGGTACGGTAGCTAGGAAGGTGGTTGTGTGCGAGAGCTTTGCACTTTACAGGACTACAGCCCCCAGAATGCATTGCTGGGCGAAATGAGTGACAGATTGAAGCCCCGGAAACGAGGAGTGTCAAAAACAACATCAGTTAAAGCGAAGACGGAGCGTTGACGAGGACCCAGCAGGTCAGACCAACTCTATTTCATACGTTTCCTGTTTTTATTCCTTGATTGAGTGAATGTATAGATATTTCTGATGTAAAAAAATATAAATACTGTTTTTTTCATGCCTTTGGTTGTTGAGTTGATGACTGCTGTCTCTCTTTGGCATCTATCTATGTTTGGGGGGCAAAAGGTTGTCTGAAGGTTGTCTGTGAGTATGTTGTCATGACAACCATTATGTGGATCATTACTCTGAACATCTGAACACTGCTTTGATGATCAACTTTGCAGGACCCAAGCCGATAGTTTTTTGGGTTTGTTGATTTGGTTTTGTGAGAGTTAAGGTGGGTTCCCCATCAATGTCCCACATCCCGATCCAATCTGGCTCTTCTCCTGGATGGCTAACCTGGCTGTCCAGCCCAATATTCCCCCTCTCCTGCCCCCTACGGGGCAGTCCCCCCCTCGCCCAGGGTATACTACGACTCAGCCAGTTATAAGGCCAGCTGTTGAGACTCTGCCTTGTATCTCTGTTCTCCCTCCTTCTAGAGAGCACAGGCGGTATTTCTACACCAACGACCGCACCAGTGCCTCCCAGTGGGACTTCCCAGCTGAGGAAGAGGAAGAGGAGGAGGAGGAAGGACTGGAAACCAAGTTGTCCATACAGGGGGAACCCAAACCCCCGCCCGTACCCGCTGGTGGGCTCGCAGGTCAGTCCTCAGGACCCCTCACTGTTCTCTTAAAATTCCCTTATGTTCTCCTGATTGACATCCTCTGTATCTATAGGTCCAGATTAATCGCTTGGCCTTGAAACCACACTAGTTGGGTAGTTGCGTGACTCAATGATGAGAACTTTCACAGACCTGTACTGAAAGACTCTGATTGCAAACTATTTTACTGAAGGGAGACGGACATGCATAGAGCATTAGGCTTCCAGTAACTAACTAACAGGTCTTGCGCTATGGAATCTGCCACGGTCATATGTTACTAACTAGTCAGTATTTGGTGAACCTTACTCACTTCTCCCTTCTGAGACAGAAAATGGGTACATTTTATAAATTTTCTATCATATTGCAGGAGCTTCAGTCTTCTCACCCATCATCCCCACTCAGCCTGGCCTTCCCTCTTATTGGTCTGTGCCTCAGCCCCCACTTCCCCCTGACCAGCCCCCTCCCCCGTCCGACATCCCCCTGCCTCCCCCTCCACCCCCAGAGTCGCCTCCCCCGCCCCCTCCTCCTCCCCTGGAGGAGGATGATGGAGAGATTGAGGAGGTAGAGATGGAGGATGATGACAGTGAGCCTCCAGCACCTGGAACAGAGCCTCCCCTCCTCCTGGGCGTTGGCAGCATGAAGGTATGAGACCATTCTACTCATCCAGACCTCAAGTCTCATCTCAGTAGTCTTGTGAATAGACTAACCAAGCACACTTTCTAGATGACCTCCTAGTCCAGCAGTTGTCAAGTGCCAGTCAGTGGGCCTGCTGGTTTTTATGTTAACATGACTCTATGTTAACTTTCACAGACCTGTTCTGAATTACTGTGATTGCAAACCATTTTTTTCTGATGGGAGACGTGCATAGCAAGCATTTTGTTGGAAATTAGCATAAGCTTTCACTGTAAGCTTGTCTTTCTCCTCTCAGGTTGTGGAGTCTACAGCTTCCCTGGGTAAGGGTCAGAAACGCAAGGCTTCAGGAGCAGGTCAGCTGACCAAGGCAGTAACCATCGGCAGCAGCGCCATCCTCTACACACAGACCACCGCAGGTAAAAAGCCATGATATCATCATCGAGTCTGTGTGCCTGCTGGTTTTCATGTTAACATGATTCTTGAAGTAGCAGGACTCTCAATGATGAGAACTTTCACAGACCTGTACTACATTACTGTGATTTAATACTTTTTCTGATGGGAGATGTAGGACCCTAGTGTATCTCGGTATAGGTGTTTGGCTGTTTAATTGCAAACCTTGTGATCACTTTGAAAACTAATGCTTGTACCAAATAGTTGACTTTTGTGTTCCTTTCTGTGTCCTCAGCCCCTGTGATGTCAGGAGCGGTCTACTGGGGTGTGTCTGCGGTAGCTGCTCCTCCACTGCCTTCTGAACCTGTGGCCCCACCTCTCCCACCTCCCCCAACCCGCCCCCCGCTACCCCCCACTCAGCCCCCCAATGCCTTGGACCCCACAGGGCTTAAAACACTGCCCACGGACAAGACCAAGAAACTGAAGAAGGATAAGGTGGGTGTCTTTGATTTTCATATACAATGGCATCTGTTCAATGCATTGATAAGGAAAAAGGATGGTGAAAGATTGGCACTGTCTAATTCAATGTAATAAATATTTCAATTGAAAGCTTTCCCCTAGTTGATTCGAACCAGAGTGAAGCTCTTAAATTACGATCTCCCACTGTCTCCTTTATTCCCCTTCCCCACATCCCTGGTTGCTGTGTCCAGTCGAAGAAGAGCAAGACGAAGATGCCGTCCCTTGTGAAGAAGTGGCAGAGCATCCAGAAGGAACTGGACGAGGAGGAGAAGTCTAGTTCTAGTGACGAGGACAGGGACCAGCTCAACAAGAGGGGCATCGAGGAGTGGAAACAGCAGCAGCTACTCACGTAAGAGCTTCCCCTGAACTACTGTGATTGCAAACAATTTTTCTGATGGGGACAACTTCTAATACATTTGTATATTTTAACAACTTCTAATAATGTTTTAAGTGAAAATAATCTGTTTCTACTACTTTATCTATTGGATTGCAGGGGAAAAGCTGGAAAGAATGCAAACTTCGAGGCTTTACCTGATGACTGGCGAGAGAGGATGTTGAAGAAGAGGAAGATGATGAAGAGCACGTAACACACACTCCGCTCCACACACATTATATATACACACACACACACACCATCCTCCCCTAAACCCTTACTCCAAACGCTGGATAAGAATCAGTGGACTATGTGCACTTTTTACGCTTTCACTGTCATTTTGAAACGGTTTGAAAAGCGTCTCATATCTTGGATGAATACATTGGATGGGTTTGAATGTTCTTTTTAATTTTTTATTCGCTGTAAACCCCACTATTGTTTTTACATGTTACCCTGGAGACTCCCCTACCAAGCCTCCCTCTCTCCTTTACCTGTTTAAAGCATAAATGCTGTTTTCTGTCAAACGTTTGGCACTGCTAAGATTGCTGTAGTTTCTGAACCTTTGTTTTATAGTGGAGATCAACTCTTTGTATGTTGTTTTGACCTTGCCCATTTCATAAACTATGATGAATAACACCTTCCTAATAACTCTGGTCCATATTCAGTTGGATGCTTCAACTATAGTGACTGATAGTACTTTTTGTTTATTCATGGTATACCCTCAACATATCCTGTCTGATTTTCTTGTTTTCTGACTCAAGATAGGATCTTTTAAATGGCGTATACAAGTGCGTTATCACATGGCCCAATAGTGGAAACTGCTTCATTGCAACACTTTTCTCTGCACACATTTTTCAAGTAAAGCCAGTAGGTAAAACGACCAAGCAACCCACTTCCCAGCCCACTATTTCTGTCTTTTTTCTCCATGTCCAGAGTTTACAGAAATGCATGATGACATGCCAATAATACAAATGTGCCAATTGATTTTTCATATCATACTATTTGCATAAATATATTTTCAAATTTAGTTATTTCCCTTTGCTGAAAATCATCAAGACTAGTTTGGTGGCAAGGCGAGTGTCCAGTGTTTTTGGGAGCAGTTTTTCAGCTGTGTACATTGCATATGTCTTAGTAAAATGCCCTTGATGTTTATTACGATGTTGTGGGGAGGGAATGCAACACAATTGTATATTGTTTGGGGAAAAAATATGGGGTCAATTTCACGCCTTAAGTATTGAATTCAAAATAAAATAAATCGTGAACATGGAAAAATTAAGTTGAATGTAAAGAATGAGGAAAAGTGAAATGATGTTGAGAGAGAAATCAAAAGCTACATTTGTAGATCTGTAAACAAAATGTTAAAAGCAACAAAACATTTGCCAGAGCAAAACTCATTTAAAAGCAAGAACAACTTATTTAAAGTAATGACTTGGATCTTTGCTTTCACTGCCATTTTTTTATTTATTAGAGTTTTGGCAATTTTCTTCATGAAGGTGTGGTTTAGAGGGAGGTGTGGATAGTGAGTCTCCATTGGTCCCTGACCCTTTTTTTTCTAATGCTAAAGGACAACTCCGCCACTTTTTAAATGTGGGTTACTATGATTTAGTGATGTCCTACACAGTTGTAGTGTAATTTTATGATTTCATGTCTATAGACTAGTGAGGAGCTAAACCGGAAATAGCTTCTGCTACATTTTCAAGTTGGATCCCTGAGATGACTAACACAAGAAATGATTGACAGTCATTTTCAGCGATCTATATAACCCGTCTAGTTTCCTGATCATATTGGAACTCCCAGCTATGTGTTGCTCTGGATGTCTTAATCTAACATATATTAAATAGATGCTCAAAAACCTGTAGAATGAGAGTAGTTACTCCAATATTTTTCTCTTGTTCAAGGCTCAAACGCCTATGGTTCCATTAGGCAAAACCACTCTCACCACCACCGACCGAAGTTGCAGCCATTGTGCCCTTTCCCAAATAGCCTTTATATTTTGTATTTAATTACTTGTAAACTTCATACTTTTTATTAGTTCCAATAGGCCTCCAGTGTTTGTTTGCTTGGACAGTCGCTGAGGCTGTATTTCAGATGCATCAGGTTTAGCTACTTAGCTATCATTGATAACTTAGCGTGTGTCTTTGGTGCGGAGAGACTAGGATTCCTGTAAATGTTATAAATATTGTGTTCTTCTAAAAGGCCTAATGTTACATCCGAGTTTCTAAACTAAGAGGCACAACATCGCAAGACTTCCGTGAACGCTTGCGAAACAACGAAGCAGAAAAATACTTATTTTAGTTTTTCATTTTGTCTAAATCTAAAGGCAGAACCTGAATTCGAGCCAATATCTTAAGTAGTTGAACATGTTATTACTTCACAACCTCGTGAAAATGACACTGACGCGTTTTCATTTGAGTCAAAAACAACTTTATATCGAAGGACTGCCTGCACATGGGCAGTTCGGCGCGAGACGACCAGTCGACCCGATGACGTGTTTCTGCGCGTGAGCTTTGCTAGCCAACGTTGTTATGACGTCTACAAGTGTGATCAGAGATTTAATTGGAGAAGCAGTTTCTGCCTATCTTAATGTTACTGTCTTTGGTTACATGTTTGGACTGTTTAGGACAGTCGCTAAGTTGAAACTGCTGTTATTTAGTGTATTGTTCTTTAGTGTATTGCACTTGATTGATGACAATGAAATTAGCAATTATTCAGCATGACATTCATGCAAGCGTCATATATTTAAAACCTAAAAGTAATGTGAAATGCACTCATAATTTATGACAAGCAATATACTGTATTTAGACAAACTTAATCTGGGCTTGGTAGCTAGCTAAGCTAACTGCAGGCTAACTAGGCGGAGCATTGCACCATGGGAGACGAAATGCACCCTGGGAATCGTAGTATGCTGTTGACCATGGTTTCCCAAACTTGGTCCTGGGGGCCCTCCTGGGTGCACGTTTTGGTTTTTGCCGTAGCACTACACAGCTGATTCAAATAATCAAAGCTTGATGAGTTGGTTATTTGAATCAGCTGTGTAGTGCTAGGGCAAAAACCAAAACGTGCACCCAGTGGGGAGATAGGAACGAGTTTGGGAAACCTGGCTGTAGATGAGGGCAATACAGAAGCTTAAAAATAAAAATGACAAAAACAAGGAATCGTGCAGTATGACTAACAAAAACGATAAAACAATGTGTATCAAAGCTTACAGTAGTACATATACTTTATACTAAACTGTAGCTCAGTTGGTAGAGCATGGCGCTTGCAACGGCAGGGTTGTGGGTTCGATTCCCACGGGGGGCCAGTATGAAAAATGTATGCACTCACTAACTGTAAGTCGCTCTGGATAAGAGCATCTGCTAAATGACTAAAATGTAAATAATAAATGGTTATATGTGGCAGAATTTTCCTATGCTAACGTTTTAGCATTTGTGGTACAAATCTCATGGAAGTCATGGTACCTATATTAGCATTTGTCGCGCATCATTTGCACATTTCCCTAAAGGATCTTGATATATTGTGAATTGATTGTGTAGCTCAACAAAGCCACTTATAGATGATTTGAACATGAGGTGTAAAGAAATGCTAATATATGTATCATGACTTGCATGGGATTTGTGCCACATGCTAAAACATTAGCATTTGAAAACGGAGCCAGGGAAACTAAACCAAAGCATGGATTGCTGTCATACATAGACTGCTTACATTGTAAGGAAACCAATGTCATTTTGTAATTTGGGTGAACGATCCCTTTAAGAGTCAATTACTCAAATGATAAAATAAAACTCGATTTTAACACTTCTTCAGGGGGCATTTTGCCCAATAGAGTTTTTAAAGTGTTTTTTTTTTTTAGTGTGGGACCAAACACTCCCTTTCAAAGTTTCTGTTATCAAATAACACAAAATTGAGTTCTGCCCACTTATTTACTTTCAAAGTGTGTTTGTGAGAATAGCCAATATGCACATCTAAATCTGACCAAACGTAGCTTTTTTGTGTGTGTGTCAGAAAATATACATTTTCCTTAGTGGCATTCCAGTCTCCTTTTCACATCTTAACACCTGATTTACTTAACCTCTACGGGATTGGTGTCCCTTATACGGAACGGTTGTTGCTCAGTATAAGATATGTGACTAGAATGGTGTTGTGAACTACAGCCAACTTTCCGGGACATAGACATGTTTTATATTGTCAGAAAGCTTATATTCTTGTTAATCTAACTGCAGTGTCCAATTTACAGTAGCTATTACAGCTAAAAAAAATACCATGCTATTGTTTGAGGATAGTGCACAACAACAAAACACATCACAGCAATTGGTTTGGTACATTCACCTCTGAAGGTAAATAATGTACTTACATTCAGTAATATTGCTCTGATTTGTCATCCTGAGGGTCCCAGAGATACAATGTAGTGTAGTTTTGTTTGAAAAATCAATATTTATATTCAAATGTAGGAACTGGGTTCTACAGTTTGACCTCTGACTCCACACCCACCCCGCCTGGCCATCTAGATGTGTGAAGGTTAGTGTCTTTTCTGTAGGGAAGCTAATGATCCATCATTAATGACATTCCTGGGAGTGTGCAAACTTACATTTTATATTACCATAGCATTTTTTGTTTACATTTTACATTTACGTCATTTAGCAGACGCTCTTATCCAGAGCGACTTACAAATTGGTGCATTCACCTTATAGCCAGTGGGATAACCACTTTACAATATGTTTTTTTTGCATGAAGTTATGTACTTCAAAACCAATTCGGCACATTTGGGAAAACTCCTGGCAGACTTGATACAAAATATTGTGTAGTGATGTAATTCCTCACTGGATCAGTCGGAAACTTTGCACACCCACTGCTGCCATCTGGTGGACATCTAAATTACATATATAATCGTACATCACTGTCTGGCCTTTCTCTTGCATTTCAAAGATGATGCATCAAAAAAATGAATAGAAAACATGTTTTTTTGTTTGTATTATCTTTTGCCAGATCTAATGTTATATTCTCATACATTAATTTCACATTTCCACAAACTTCAGTGTTTCCTTTCAAATGATATCAAGAATATGCATATCCTTGCTTCAGGTCCTGAGCTACAGGCAGTTAGATTTGGGTATGTCATTTTAGGCAAAAATGGAAAAAAAGGGTCAGATCCTTAAGAGGTTTTAACAAAAGGCACATCTCAATAGGTGGTCCGTCTCCCGAGTGGCGCAGTGGTCTAAGGCCACTAGAGATCCTGGTTCGAATCCAGGCGCTGTTGTAGCCGGCCGCAACCGGGAGACCAATGGGGCGGCGCACAATTGGCCCAGCATCATCAAGGGTAGGGGATGGAATGGCAGGCAGGGAGGTAGCTCAGTTGGTAGAGCATGGCGTTTGCAACGCCAGGGTTGTGGGTTCGATTCCCACGGGGGGCCAGTATAAAAATAATTAAAAATAATGTATGCACTAACTGTAAGTCGAGCGTATGCTAAATGACAAATGTAAAATGGTCCAGGTAAGTCATGACATAGCACAACTGGGGGGTGGGCCTTTCCTCTTTTGTTCTCTATTGTGCCTCTTATTGTTCCTCAAGCAAAGGGGGAGGCCGATGACATCACAGATTTCCATCAGACCAACTCCTTGATTCAATGCCCTACTCCTTAAAGGTTGCAGCTGTCTAAAAAACAATAGTCCCGGCGTCCCATTGTGACATCTATGAAACTCGGAGGCTCCTATCCACGGGGGAAGCACAGTCTGAATGCGCACCTCCCCACAATTCCCAATCAACACATCTCCCCGGTACTCATCCTCTATACATTTGAATGTGTTGACTGTTGGAGAAATTGCTTGAGCTGCGCTGAGAATTGGAAAAGTATGAAAGCCAATGGTCCAATATTGTAGAACACTGCTGTGCATACACTTAAGGGTTTATCATTGTCCAAAACATGCACGCATATGCACAGCAGTGTTCTAGAATATTGACCGTTGGCTTCCATACTTTTCGAATTCTCAGCGCAGCTCAAGCAATTTCTCCAACTGTCAACACATTCAAATGAATAGAGGACGGTTACCGGAGAGGCACGTGTTTCTTAGGAATTGTGGGGAGATGCTTGTTTGGACTGTGCGTCCCCTGCTGATGGTGGTCTCAGAGCTGTGTAGCTACAGTATAAATAATAAATAATAATATGCCATTTAGCAGACGCTTTTATCCAAAGCGACTTACAGTCATGCGTGCATACATTTTTGTGTATGGGTGGTCCCGGGGATCGAACCCACTACCTTGGCGTTACAAGCGCCGTGCTCTACCAGCTGAGCTACAGAGGACCACCAGTATGTCACAGTGGGACGCCGGTCTATCGCGTCCTAGTGTCTGTGGAGTATGATCTATTCTTTACACATTTTGGACTAAGGGTGTGTTCGCAAATTGTGCCAGATTGCGCTCAGAGTGCGCTCTGGGCGTTTGTAAATTCAGAGGGTTGTCAGATTGTCCGCTCTTGGGGTGTTCAGAGCGCACACTGGACGGTCTGGCGGAGGAGTAGGATTGATCCGAGCGTTCTGACCTCACAACGGCAGTCAAGCACCCAAGCTAACGTTGGTTATCTTGCTAGCTACTTCCAGACACAAATGAGAGAAAATCTGCGCACTCAGACGAGAGTGCTCTGAATTCCGAGTAGATGGCGAACGCTCCCTATGATAAACACTTTAGGGTATTTGGAAAGCGATATCCCAAGTTTAAATACAGTAATGTATAGCTTACACACACTATTTTGAGCAAAATAGTGCGTCTCAGTGTCTGTGGTCTATGATTTCTTCTTAATGATGTGGACTGCAAATTGCATCGTAATAGGAGCAGGCCTGGGCTAATAGAAATAAGAATGAATAGAATGGGCTTGGAACTCTAACCCTGGCAATAGACTGGTAAACTCATGGGTACACTCCCAATGGCTGCCTGGTATTGTGATGCAATAATTTCCATGGTATGTTTGAATGTTATATCAACTGATGCTGGATTGCCATGGTAATGTAGAATGTTCATTTAAATGATGCTAACTGATGTGGCTCATGCAAAGGAATGTATTTTTTTGTAATGTCAGTTGAGTTGACATTACAAAAAACAAATCACAGACTCAACAAATCACAGCACAGATTGAAGGCTACACTTCCTGCTTTTTCGTCCTGGCATGGGTACAATCAAAATGGCTGCCAGTCTACCCATTATGCCATAATTGACTTGAATGGAGACGCACTTTCTATTCATTCTTATTTCTATGCCTGGGCTATTATAAACCCAGCAGTTCAATATTCAGCAGCATTCAAGCTTTGGCGATCTCAGATGAAGTACGATGTTTTACGGGCTCATCTTGGAGACCGAAGTAGGCCTAGGCCTATAGCATGGATGGCGATGCTGACGAGGCCCGAAAAGTAAGTCCATTTGAACCTCTTAGGCCTACCTTGAAATGATTGACTGTAGACAGTTCTCGTGTTGATTACACTGAACAATTTATGGCAAAGGGTGCATGTCCTAGGTTCTATGTAAATCCCCTGTCGCCAGCATCAAGTCTATAGTTCAAATGGATCGATTTGGCTTAGATCAATGTGTGTTAGGAATGGCGATTTAAACAGACCATTATGGCCGAGGCCGCTCACGCAGACCCGACAGCAGGATAAAGTGACTAAGGGGGCAGTCGAAATCGATGAGGAGGCACATTTTTTGGGGGTTCTTGCATTGGAATTATATTGAATTCTGCTTACATCACACTATATCAAAATAAACATAAAGTTCAAATGCTGAGACTCAGAGATCATTGAGTGCTTTTGAAGTGACAGGTAGGTTGGCGCAAAATCTGTAGTATTTCTGCTGCGCTGTATCAGCACAATGGACAGCGCCCTACACACCAAAGCAAGGCCGTTTTGTAAAGAATATAGGCTACAAGATAGATAGGGTAATTTACCTATTATAAACAGCCTATGTGAATGCAGCCATACACACAGCTGTCTTACCAAAATAATATAAACTAAATGCTGAAAGTAGCCTTGTAGCCTAGTTATTCATGCATGCAAACAAAAATAGGCTACTGAATAGCAGTTTGGCTTAGAATAGCCTACTGACACAACTGCGACTGCAACGAATGAATGAACAGAACAAAACAGCAGTACCAAGTAGTATGCCTAGTAACCAAATATCAGATTGATAAAGACATGACACAATCTACAGTATATTTAGGCTAGTTACATTAACAGTAAACTAATGCAGTAAAAAAAAACATAGCCTACAGCCTCCCACAGTGAGATGCAACTATGCACAGTTGTCTTGCCAAATAAATAGGCCTATAAGCCCGCTTCAAACTTGGAAAATCATGCTACTCATGAGTTCAACAACACGTTGTGATATGGCACAATACACTTCTGTGGATCAAATTACACCCACATAATCAATTAAGCAATGCCAGTCTACCATAAATATGTTTCCAATACATACTACTCCATTTACAACCACGAAACCAATAGGCTACCAAGAAAACCATAATATAATGTATCTATTTATATGATTAAACATACCAATATGTAGAGTGCCTTCAGAAAGTATTCCCACCCCTTGAATTTTTCCACATTTTGTTGTGTTATGGCCTGAAAATAACATTTATTACATTAAGGTTTTGTGTCACTGATCTACACATAATACCCCATAATGTAAAAGTGTAATTTAGTTTTTATAATTTTTTACAAATTAATAAAAAATAAAAAGCTGAAATGTCTTGAGTCAAAAAGTATTCAACCCCTTTGTTATGGCAAGCATGGGCGGACTGGGACAAAAATTCAGCCCTGGCATTTTAGCCACACATCATACCCTAGTGGTAATTACTATTACATATTAAGGAATTGGTATTACATTTGTGTGTCTCTCTCCCTCTGTTTTCTTCCTACCACCACTGCACTTGTCCCTGAGCCGTCTTTGCTAAGCCTAGCATCCTTTCTCATGGCTCTGGTACCAGAAGACCAGGGGACCACACTGCCTATACTGAGCCCAGCAACAATCCTAGTTGTGAATGAATAAACACATTTATTAGATAAAGAAGAACAAATACTGAATAAATGCCTAATAGGTTACCATTGGCTTATAATACCTTATAAATGCCTTATTTAGCAAATTAGTGCTGGGCTGTCATCAAAGTTTATTGGTCACATGCCCAGAATACAGGACGTAAATGTTGCAGCGAAATGCTTACTCACAGGCTCTCCTCAACAGTGCCACACACCACACACACACACATAAATACAACCAAGTAATAGAAACACATTTTAAAAGAAGGAGGAAGGGTAATAGGAATACATAATATACTATGAATTCTACAGAATATGCTGGGATGGAAAGGTAAAGAAAGAGGATACCTAGTCAGTTGCACAACTGAATGCATTCAACCGAAATGTGTCTTCCGCATTTAACTCAACCCATCTGAATCAGAGAGGTGCAGGAGGGTGTTCGTAGTGAGGACGACTGGCTACTATTCTGAACTTTGTGAGGTGAGCTTTCTGGTGCCCAGAGCTGCTGAGACATCACCCAAGTGGGTGCTACCCAGAGTAGAAGATAAATTCAGTGGCTATAAGACTCAGGCTGGTTCCCAGGCTTGCCCTCTACAAGATCATCAGCAGACTCCATAACCATCATCTACCATACTCTGACCAGCTCTCTCCGCTCAAGCCATGAATGGACCCTCCATCTTCGGAGGATGCAGCTTTCAAAGACTTGGCCTCTATTGGTTGACCTGTCAGGATATATTGCTTGTTTGTTTTTTGCTGTTGAAGAGCTTTCAGATTCTATGAAAAGCACGATATAGATTATTATTAAAGACTCTGCATGGTCAATCCGAAGTCTGCATTGGCCTCTGCAGAAGTCCGAGCATTTGTCACGTTGTATACTGATAGAAGACAGGCGCAGGAATACGTAATAGTTTTTTTTATTACTCAACCCAACATAAGGTACATCATGGAAAACGACAAGGACAAAGCCCAAAACAAACACACACACACATACAGTTGAAGTTGGAAGTTTACATACACTTAGGTTGGAGTCATTAAAACTCATTTTTCAACCACTCCACACATTTCTTGTTAACAAACTATAGTTTTGGCAAGTTGGTTAGGACATCTACTTTGTGCATGACACAAGTAATTTGTACAACAATTGTTTACAGACAGATTATTTCACTTATAATTCACTGTATCAAAATTCCAGTGGGTCCAGAAAATGATGTCATGGCTTTAGAAGCTTCTGATAGGCTAATTGACATAATTTGAGTCAATTGGAGGTGTACCTGTGGATGTATTTCAAGGCATACCTTCAAACTCAGTGCCTCTTTGCTTGACATCATGGGAAAATCAAAAGAAATCAGCAAAGACCTCAGAAAAACAATTGAAGACCTTCACAAGTCTGGTTCATCCTTGGGAGCAATTTCCAAACGCCTGAAGGTACCACGTTCATCTGTACAAACAATAGTACGCAAGTATAAACAGTATAGGACCATGCAGCCGTCATACCGCTCAGGAAGGAGATGCGTTCTGTCTCCTAGAGATGAACGTACTTTGGTGCGAAAAGTGCTAATCAATCCCAGAACAACAGCAAAGGACCTTGTGAAGAGGAAACAGGTACAAAATAATCTATATCCACAGTAAAACGAGTCCTATATCGACATAACCTGAAAGGCCGCTAAGAAAGGAAGAAGCCACTGCTCCAAAACCGCCATAAAAAAGCCAGACTACGATTTGCAAGTACACATGGGGACAAAGATCGTACTTTTTGGAGAAATGTCCTCTGGTCTGATGAAACAAAAATAGAACCGTTTGGCCATAATGACCATTGCTATGTTTGGAGGAAAAAGGGGAAGGCTTGCAAGCCGAAGAAAACCATCCCAACCGTGAAGCATGAGGGTGGCAGCATCATGCTGTGGATGTGCTTTGCTGCAGGAGGGACTGGTGCACTTCACAAAATAGATATATTATATATTGAAGCAACATCTCAAGACATCAGTCAGGAAGTTAAAGCTTGGTCGCAAATGGGTCTTCCAAATGGACAATGACCCCAAGCATACTTCCAAAGTTGTGGCAAAATGGCTTAAGGACAACAAAGTCAAGGTATTGGAGTGGCCATCACAAAGCCCTGACCTCAAGCCTATAGAAAATGTGTGGACAGAACTGAAAAAGCGTATGCGAGCAAGGAGGCCTGCAAACCTGACTCAGTTACACCAGCTCTGTCAGGAGGAATGGGCCAAAATTCACCCAACTTATTGTTGGAAGCTTGTGGAAGGCTACCCAAAATGTTTGACCCAAGTTAAACAATTTAAAGGCAATGCTACCAAATACTAATTGAGTGTATGTAAACTTCTGACCCACTTGGAATGTGATGAAAGAAATAAAAGCGGAAATAAATCATTCTCTCTACTATTATTCCGACATTTCACATTCTTAAAATAAAGTGGTGTTCCTAACTGACCTAAGACAGGGAATTTTTACTAGGATTAAATGTCAGGAATTGTGAAAAACTGAGTTTAAATGTATTTGGCTAAGGTGTATGTAAACCTCCGACTTCAACTGTATATATATATATATATATATATAAATAATATAACACAGGGCTGTAACCCAAACAAAAGAGCGAGGTGTAAACCTGTAAATAATACACGGAACGAGACCCGTAATAACAAGTGCACAATTACTCGGCATGTAAACTGTAATACCATGTACTCACGAGACCAACGGACATGGGACAATAATCGACAATGGGGAACAGAGGGCACATATATACACATACTAATCAGTGGGAATGGGAACCAGGTGTGCGTAATGAAACAAGATAGTCCGGGGTTGGTGGTAATGAACCAGGTCAGTGACGCCTAGAAGGCTGGTGACGTAGACCTCCGGAGCTGGTGAACGGAATGAGCAGCATTCATATTTCTTGCGCTTTGCGAAGCAGAGCAGAGCTGTTGTGAAGGAAGTTGTTAAGGAAGTGAGTTTGTGTTTATACAGGACCTCCCGCCCCCACCTACCGTCAACCAATCATGTTAATGTGGAACCATACAGAGCTATATGGAGCCCTCCGCACAGCAATGCGGTACGGAGCTCGATTTGGCCTCCGCAATTGCGTCACACCCTCTGTATGGAGCCTCCGGAACGCATTGCCAGAGCAAGCATAAATTTGCTTTTAATCGATGTCCACATCATTGGCGCCCGGGGAGTAGTTGTGGGGGTTAACTGTCTTGTTCAAGGGCAGAATGGCAGATTTTTCCACCTTGCCGGGTTAGGGATTCCAACAAGCAACCTTTCAGTTACTGTCCCAACGCTCTAACTGCTAGGCTACCTGCAGTATTGGCCACGTGTGTGTCAGTGTGTGTCTCTCTCAAAGAAGAAAATCACTGACTAAATAAATGGCTTATAGATCAATAGTTCTCAATGTGGGGGTTGCGAGGTTTTGGGGGGTCGCGAGTGAAACTGAAAATAAAATAATATACAGTGCATTCGGAAAGTATTCAGACCACTTGACTTTTTCCATATTTTGGTATGTTACAGCCTTATTCTAAAATTGATTATTTTTGTAATTGTTTTTTAAATCAATCTACACACAATAACCCATAATGACGAAGCAAAAACAGGTTTGTAGACATTTTTGCAAATGTATATCTTAAAAAAAAAGAAATTAAATATCACATTTACATAGGTATTCAGACCCTTTACTCAGTACTTTGTTGATGCACCTTTGGCAGCAATTACAGCCTTGAGTCTTCTTGGGTATGACACTACAAGCTTGGCACACCTGTATTTGGGGAGTTTCTGCCATTCTTCTCTGCAGATCCTCTCAAGCTCTGTCAGGTTGAATGGGGAGCGTCGCTGCACAGCTATTTTCAGGTGTCTCCATAGATGTTCGATCAGGTTCAAGTCTGTGCTCTGGCTGGGCCACTCAAGGACATTCAGAGACTTGTCCTGAAGCCACTCCTGTGTTGTCTTGGCTGTGTGCTTAGGGTCGCTGTCCTGTTGGAAGGTTAACCTTTGCCCCTGTCTGAGGTTGTGAGCGCTCTGGAGCAGGTTTTCATCAAGGATCTCTCTGTACTTTGCTCCGTTTATCTGTCCCTCGATCCTGATTTGTCTCCCAGTCCCTGCCGCTGAAAAACATCCCCACAGCATGATGCTGCCACCACCATGCTTCACCGTAGGGATGGGCCAAGTTTCCTCCAGACGTGACGCTTGGCATTCATGCCAAAGAGTTCAATTTTGGTTTCATCAGACCAATCTTGTTTGTCATGGTTTGAGAGTCCTTTAGGTGCCTTTTGGCAAACTCCAAGCGTGATGTCATGTGCCTTTTACTGAGGAGTGGCTTCCGTCTGGCCACTCTACCATAAAGGCCTGATTGGTGGAGTGCTGCAGAGATGGTTGTCCTTCTGGAAGGTTCTCCCATCTCCACAGAGGAACTCTGGAGCTCTGTCAGAGTGACCATTGGGTTCTTGGTCACCTTCCTGACCAAGGCCCTTCTCCCCCGATTGCTCAGTTTGGCCGGGTGGCCAGCTCTAGGAAGAGTCTTGATGGTTACAAACTTCTTCCATTTAATACTGATGGAGGCCACTGTGTTCTTGGGGACCTTCAATGCTGCAGAAATGTTTTGGTACCCTTCCCCAGATCTGTGCCTCGACACAATCCTGTCTCGGAGCTCTTCGGACAATTCCTTCGACCTCATGGCTTGGTTTTTGCTCTGACATGCACTGTCAACGGTGGGACCTTATATAGAAAGGTGTGTGCCTTTCCAAATCATGTCCAATCAATTGAAGTTACCACAGGTGGACTCCAATCAAGTTGTAGAAACATCTCAAGGATGATCAATGGAAACAGGATGCACCTGAGCTCAATTTCGATTCTCATAGCAAAGGGTCTGAATACTTATGTAAATAAGGTATTTCTTTATTATTGTTTGTAAAATATTTGCTAAAAGTTCTAAAAACCTGTTTTCGGCTGGTCATTATGGGGTATTGTGTGTAGAATGATGAGGATTATTATTTTTTTATCCATTTTAGAATAAGGCTTTAACGTAACAAAATCTGGATACTTTCCGAATGCACTGTATATATACAAAAATAAAATGTTTTTTAAATACTTATTTTAAGAGGCTACATGTAGCCTACCATTTGTATTTTATAGTTATACTGTACCTTTACCTATTCGATCTGGTTAGAAACATAGGCCTACGGCATTACACCAAATTCTTGTCTCAAAAACATTTAATTTGTGCTTCAGAAACAAAAAGTTGTGAGTCCTGTGTTGAACAATGAATGACCAGTCTTCAGCATTGGTGCGCTAAGTCAGGTGCACATATCCAGATTAGGGCCCAGAAATCACTTGTTACATTTTCTCCTGCTTTGCCTGGCAAAAACAGAGTAGCCTACATTCATATTATCTATGTAAAATACGATTTAGCAATCTGCTACGGATGCATCTTTGCCAAAACAATAGGTTACCTGGCGATTTCACTGATCATTTCCATATTTCAGATCCAATGCAGCCATTTTTATATCAATATCAAATCATTTCTGGGTAACAATTAATGATTGTTTTCAATTAAAATGGTCAAAAAGAAACAAAAATAGCTTCTTTGCAAAGAGCAATTTCTCAAGCAAGAAGTGTGCAGGAGGACATGAGACAAAGGAATGTGTAGTATCGGTGGGAAAAGTTTTGTGCGTAAACTGTAGCCATGGTGCTAGAGATCAGAGGTGTCCGGTGAGAGAAAGGCAGATTGAGGTTGCCAGGATCAGAGTACATTTACATTTTAGTCATTTAGCAGACGCGCTTATCCAGAGCGACTTACAGTTAGTGAGTGCATACATATATATTTCTTTTCATACTGGCCCCCTGTGGGAATCGAACCCACAACCCTGGCATGGCAAGCGCCATGCTCTACCAATTGAGCTACACGGCAGTGAAGAGAGTAGTAGAGGAAGATGGTTCCAGGGTGAGGGATCCTAAGAGGATCTCTGTAAGTAGGCTGAGGCCAATATATATAGTGATAGGAATAACGTGCTTCAGTAAGCTTAGTCTTTTGGCGTTCATGGTCATGGTTGTCAATTGTACCGCAGGAATGGAATGTAAATCACAGAGGATAGATGTTGTGGTGGCAGCTGCAGATAAGTACTTGGGTGTACGAGATTTTACTGCCGAAGAGTTACAAGATGTTTTGAATGATAGTGTCCCGTCCTCCAAGACTGCTGGCCTGGAGTAGTATCAGATGGGGCAAAGGTAGTGGAATAGTGGTGATGTTTTAATTGGTTCAGGGTTAGTTGGTAAGGCAACTGTTTTTGTATTTAGTTTCAGTTTTTTTGTTTAGTTTAATTTGTCTTTTTTTACACAAAGTGTAATGAATTCATACTACAGAATAGTAGACTGATACACAGCCAATACAGCGGCATGCACCTATGACATTTGTTTGCAGACCGCCATAATACCAAAGAAGAAGAAGAGACAATTGATACATGGATTGTGTATGTGTGCCATTCAGAGGGTGAATGGGCAAGACAAAAGATTTAAGATTGAATTGCCTTTGAACGGGGTATGGTAGTAGGTGCCAAGAATGTGTCAAGAACTGCAACGCTGCTGGGTTTTTCACACTCAACAGTTTCCCGTGTGAATCAAGAATGGTCCACCACCCAAAGGACATCCAGCCAACTTGACACAACTGTGGGAAGCATTGAAGTCAACATGGGCCAGCATCCCTGGCCCATGTTGATCTATTATGTGATCTATTATATTGACAAGTCGAGTGACTGCTCTAATAATGTTGACTTCAATGCTTCCTCAAAGATGGAAGGCAGGCGGGAGGAGGTAAGATCAGGTGGGACCACACTAGCCATTGAGGGGGCAGATACACTGCTCTTCCTCTCTGCTACAGTTCAAAAACCCTAGCTGCTTCACTGGCTGAAGAGACCGATTTAGAAGCAAAGCAAATAGCCTACATTTTGATAAAACAATTAGAATACATAGACAGCACCCAACTTCCCCTTTAACATATGCATTAGGATTATTTAGAATTTATGCATTCATTCAATGTTTTATTGTAATACATGATGACTTGTGTTTAATAAAAATCACTGTATGCATTTCTAGTAGATCGCTATTGCCTTACCTATGTGTTACAATGCATTCGGAAAGTATTCTGACCCCTTGACTTTTTCCACATTTTGTTACATTACAGCCTTATTCTAAAAATGATTACATTTTATTTTTCATCAATATACACACAATACCCCATAATGACAAAGCAAAAGCAGGTTTCTAGAAATGTTTGCTAAAACAGATTTTTCAGATTGAAGAGGGAAAAAAACGATTTAATCAATTTTAGAATAAGGCTGTAACGTTAAACAAAATGTGGAAAAAGTCAAGGGGTCTGAATACTTTCCGAATGCACTGTATAAAAGCCAATCTAACAACTTGTTAGGCTATATAGTAAGTAGCCTTGTGTCTAAATGTTCCCCCTCTTCCCCTCTTCCCTAATGAGCTATTTCATACCATATACAGACAAAATATTAGGCATAACTGACTGCATGAACTGTGTCAGTGTGTCTTTATTTTCTTCCTACGGTGACTGCACCCCAATCCTCTGCAGTACTCGGACCAGCAGAACCAAATAAGTCGGTTCATTTCAGACATTTAGCAGTGTTGGCCTCAAGCACGTTTTTTGGTCTCTCTAACCTTTTCTGCGCCACCAAAACAAGCTACAAATGGACAGAACCAAAACAAATGATCTAATGATTCTGTCTCTTCACAGAATCATGGCTGTGGAGGGATTCTAGTTGTGGATTTAAAAGAAAACATGAATCATCCGTTTACAATGACACCTTTGTTTTTAAGCCCTGGATTTCTAATCCTCTGATATTATTATTATTATTATTATTATTATTATTATTAGTGTGCAAAGCTCTTAGAGAATACTTTTCTAATCAAGATATATTAGTGTTTTATTTTTCATTAGTAAAAAAAATAAATATATATATCCTTCCACTTTGACATTACAGAGCATTTTGTGTAGATTGTTTGAACCCCACTTTGTGGCAAAAGTCAAGGGGTCTGAATACTTTCCGAAGTCACTGTATTGAATTATGCTAATATCACAATATACGACAATCATTCAGACTCTAAATTGAGCTTAGGTGGATCCTGTTTCCATTGATCATCCTTGAGATGTTTCTACAACTTGATTGGAGTCCACCTGTGGTCAATTCAATTGATTGGACATGATTTGGAAAGGCACACACCTGTCCATATAAGGTCCCACAGCTAACAGTGCATGTCAGAGGAGCAAAAACCAAGCCATAAGGTCTTAATGAATCAGCATAAGTTACTAGCGGGTGAGGGGATATCTAGCCAACCGCTCAGACAAGCTTCAGCTAGCCGTTTTAACATGGTCCTTCGTATTGCCGGATTCTGACTTAGTGATGGTGTTCCAGTACCCAGATGAGGATTATTTTCTGCACCCCAGGATGCAGACGAGTTACCCTGCAGTCCGAAGCCATATTGGGTTATTGTCAGTCACCAAACACACGAGGCCATCGATTCCCAGAGGAAGATGAGCTGCGAGACCCTACACACCGCTCTCATCGTACCGTTGACAAGCCTTGCTCCAGGCTTCCTCAGTGGTCATGGAGTGACCACAATCTCACCAGTTGGGAGTTGCTGATGGACTACGTGGACCTGCTGAATGAGTGACAAGAGATCAGAAGGGCATACTATAGGGCAGGGCTCTCTAACCCTGTTCCTGGAGAGCTACCGTCCTATGGGTTTTCACTCCAACCCTAATCAAGCACACCTGATTCTAATAATTAGCTAGTTGATAAACTGAACCAGATTAGTTACAACTGGGGTTGGAGCGAAAACCTACAGGAGGGTAGCTCTCCAGGAACAGGGTTGGAGACTCCAGGAACAGGGTTGGAGACTCCTGCTCTAGGACCTCCAGGCCAGAGTCACCGCCGTGGAAGCGCTGGCACCGTTGCTACTCTCCTGACCACCACCGCTCTAGGCCCGCCACGGGAGCGCCACCACAGCCGAAACTCCCTGAGTCGGCCCGGCTACTCCCCTGAGAGACACTACTCCAAGCCTCTCCAACCAGAGCATTCACCACCTCTCTAGGACCATTGGGACTTCCACTACGTCCTGATGTGGCCCTGTTATTCACCAGATTAACCACTTCCCCCCTGGGTGGCCCAGCTGCTCCCCTGACCGACGTCATGCTAGGTCCACCCGACCCGAAGCTACAGGAGCACCAAGTCCGCTTCTGCTCTCCAGAGCGACCTAGCTCCCCAGCAGATGAAGAAAACTCCAGAGTGCACACTCCACCACACCAAGGTCTGTACCCTCCTCAGCCAGAGCCTCGACTAGCCATAGTTAAGGAAACTCCCGCTCCAATCGTGGAGCCACAGCCAACCGCTGCCATGGGGCCTGTTCTGGTGGCCGTTGTGAAGTCGTCCTCTCCTCTCAGTGGGGATCCCCTGCTAGTCAAGGCAGACGCTCGGGTGCCTGAGGTTTGACTGTCTGCTGCCCTGGCACCTTCAACCACGAAGTCTCCACCTGCCTCTCCCACTCCTGGTCCTTGTGGCCGTAGGCTGGGACTTGCCTGCCCCTAGGATGGTGCCTCAGCCTGCAGCTACTGCAGATGTCAAGTGCAGCTCGGATGTTGGGGCCTCTCCCGCCATGACCTGGTGGGATCAGCCCTGGCCTGTCTTCGAAGTTCAGCCTTCCGCTGTCAAGACCCAGCCTACGGCCACACGGACTCAGACCGCTCCTGCTGGCCCGGTCCTGTCAGCCCCTGCCTGTTGGGACCTGCCAGTCTCAGGCCTGATGTCCCTGCTGTCTCCACTTGCTAGCACCCTGCTAGTTCCAGCCTCGAGGACCCTGATACCTCCAGACCTCCCAGACCTCGCCTCAGGGGATCCTCCAGCTCTCCAGGGGGAACTCGCCAGACATAACCCCGGGTGACCCACCAGAAGTCACCGCTGATGTCCCCCCTAACCTAGATGTCCAGTTCACTGCCACCATGGTAGGGTCAGAGTTTCCTTCCTTCCCGGTAGGATCAGAGTTCCCTTCCTTCCCGGTAGGGTCAGAAGTCCCTTCCCAGTAGGGTCGGAGTTCCTTTTCTTTCTGGTAGGGTCAGAGTTCCCTTCCTTCCTGGTAGGGTCAGAGTTCCCTTCCTTCCCGCTAGGCCCCACATTCACTTTGCCATCAGGTCCGTAGTCTTCTGCACTCAGCCAGTTCAGCCAGTTCCCCTGTCAGGCCCAGTCAGTATCCCTGTTAGCTTCAGAGTCGTTCTCCCTCTCGGGTTCAGAGTTGTTCTCCCTCTCAGGCCTAGAGTCAGCTTCCCTGTCAAGAGCTAACTAAACTCTGCAGTGGTGGGGTGTGAGGCAGAGTTGAGTGAAGCAGTTTCAACTGTAAACTTGACCTCGCCCTTATAAATCAAATAAATATGACAGGCAGAGGCGTATCCCGCTCATGGGTCCTATTTTTTTTCTTTTTTTATTTCACCTTTATTTAACCAGGTAAACCAGTTGAGAACAAGTTCTCATTTACAACTGCGACCTGGCCAAGATAAAGCAAAGCAGTGCGATAAAAACAACAACACAGAGTTACATATGGGGTAAAACAAAACAAAGTCAAAAATACAACAGAAATACATATATATACAGTGTGTGCAAATGTAGCAAGTTATGGAGGTAAGGCAATAAATAGGCTATAGTGCAAAATAATTACAATTAGTATTAACACTGGAATGATAGATGTGCAAGAGATGATGTGCAAATAGAGATACTGGGGTACAAATGAGCAAAATAAATAACAATATAGGGATGAGGTAGTTGGGCGGGCTAATTTCAGATGGGCTGTGTACAGGTGCAGTGATCGGTAAGGTGCTCTGACAACTGATGCTTAAAGTTAGTGAGGGAGATAAGTGTCTCCAGCTTCAGAGATTTTTGCAATTTGTTCCAGTCATTGGCAGCAGAGAACTGGAAGGAATTGCGGCCAAAGGAGGTGTTGGCTTTGGGGATGACCAGTGAGATATACCTACTGGAGCGCAGACTACGGGTGGGTGTTGCTATGGTGACCAATGAGCTAAGATAAGGCGGGGATTTGCCTAGCAGTGATTTATAGATGGCCTGGAGCCAGTGGGTTTGGCGACGAATATGTAGTGAGGACCAGCCAACAAGAGCGTACAGGTCACAGTGGTGGGTATTATATGGGGCTTTGGAGACAAAACGGATGGCACTGTGATAGACTACATCCAATTTGCTGAGTAGAGTGTTGGAGGCTATTTTGTAAATGACATCGCCGAAGTCAAGGATCGGTAGGATAGTCAGTTTTACGAGGGCATGTTTGGCAGCATGAGTGAAGGAGGCTTTGTTGCGAAATAGGAAACCGATTCTAGATTTAACTTTGGATTGGAGATTCTTAATGTGAGTCTGGAAGGAGAGTTTACAGTCTAACCAGACACCTAGATATTTGTAGTTGTCCACATACTCTAGGTCAGACCCGTCGAGAGTAGTGATTCTAGTCGGGTGGGCGGGTGCAAGCAGCGTTCGGTTGAAGAGCATGCATTTAGTTTTACTAGTGTTTAAGAGCAGTTGGAGGCTACTGAAGGAGTGTTGTATGGCATTGAAGCTCGTTTGGAGGTTTGTTAACACAGTGTCCAATGAAGGGCCAGATGTATACAAAATGTGTGCCCACTAGGACTAATTGAAATCAGAAAAGTGCAAATCAAGTGTAGCCTACCTGGGTACACATGGCTCGTTCAAACAGTGCATGGAACTTGCTGACAAGTCATTGTTTTCAATAGGACTTCAGTGGCAAAAGTACATAGGTCTACGCGAGGTTGCACCCTCTTCAATCTATAGGCTAGGGGCATAATAGCATCCAAATTGAGCTCTCATGGACCAAGAGAGGTAACAGGTGCAATTTTGTGGCTTTGTTAACAGGCACCACAGGTAGTGTATGGGCAAAGTGCACACGGTTTTCCGACTCTTTGTGCATTGAAGCACCACATCAAACTGTCTGTAAGTTGTGATAATGCTTTAAATCCATCACTGCAAATAATAGACAGTTTCGAAATCATTTTAGGGTTGAGGTATGATTCTGTGGAAGGCTTGGCGACAGAGTGCACCTGCTACGGCAAGCCCAGGCACAACGGGAGGTGCGCTTTATTGGGCGGGCACGCAGTAAATAGGCCTGTAGGCTATATCAATAGGTTTAGGCTACAATATCCTTTCATAGTTTGCATATCAATACAACAACATAGGTCTATCAGATAGCGGACATTTGGGGGGCATAGGGCCTACCTTTTCTGGAGACACAGGATATTCATGTTTCAGTTATGACATCACTTGTTTACAATATTAGTTGCACAAGTCTAGCACACATGGGCTGTATAACTTTTTGGCTCAGAAGATGGGTGTCTCCCATTTGCTTTTAGATTAGTTTCAATATGCCTACTATGTCAAAAAGTGGGGGCAAAGAAGAAGAAAATGTGACTAGGCCTAGGATAATGCTTTGTTCGTTCTTCATATTAATGTCGCTTCACATTTGTATAATTATAAAGATGGATGATGAAAGCCTATGGGATGAATATGTAGACTACAGAATCAGTCATCATGTAGGCCTATGGCTAGTTGACTACTTTAAGAATAGTTTAACAATGTAAATGGATCAAACAAATGTGTTTTAGATATGAGCTTGATTCAAAATGTTTAATGTAGAGTGAATTGGCAAAAGGTTGAATTATTGCAAACCAAGTGACAGGGATGGGGGTCTACTATCAAAACCCTTACCAAAACCCCACGTCTAAAAAGTTTTGTCATGATTGTCTCTGTCTTTGTAGGGGTCACAGGATGTCCCAGAGAGGACATCCCCTGTATTCTTCAGAGGAAAACTGGGGGAGAAGGTTAGTGTGATAGCATGACATTCCAAAATTATTTTTTTTAAATGTCCCATAATGATATTTTTTAAATTATGTCCCTCCCATTTCCAGTCCTAATTCCAGAACCATTCCCACTGTAGTATCCATTGACATTGAGGTTTGTTAAAACACTATCCACAGCTCCATCAGGAGACCCCAGGGTTTGACCTGTCGGACCCCAACATGAGAGTAATTGATGTTAGTTATAACTGCCTCCACGACAAACATCTGAAGTGGTTTTTCCGCCATCCGGAGAGGAAGAAGCGGCTGGTGAAGAAAGGCCTCATCACCTCAAATGAGAAGGCATGGCAAACCTCATTTTTCTTTACAAAATCTAAAAGTGACACTTGTATAGAACTGATAAAATTGGACAGGTGTAAGCAATATGATGGCTAGGTGACATTTTTGCCATTTTGCTTAGTTTACACTAATCTAAATCTACAAGTGCATATGGTCGTTGTTAGTGCAGGTTGTAAAAGAGAATGTGTTCTTAATGACTTACCTGGCTAAATAAAGGCAAAATCAATCAATATTGGGGTAGAGGTTAGAGGTAGATTTGGGATTGGGATTGGGTGTCTGTACACATGAACTTCCTCTAAAATGGCTCTTTTGTGGCTCCTCCCTTTCAGGTGCTGTGTACTCGTAAAGAGTACAATCATTACAGTAGCTACATCAAGTCAGTTCAGTTGCTGTGGGAGAAGCAGTGCTGTGCCCAGCAGGTTAGAGTGGTCTACTTTCTAGATACACAATTATGAAAACACAAAAGCTATATTGTAAGACACACCTTTCCATGTGTGTTAGATATTTCAACTGTGTATGTAATTTGCTGTCACTCATTGATCAGGAAAGGGTTTTCAGATCACGTGACAAGACTAGAAAAAACTTGTGGAAGGCAAGGGTGCAAATTAATCTCTCTCTCTCTCTCTCTCTCTCTCTCTCTCTCTCTCTCTCTCTCTCTCTCTCTCTCTCTGTCTCTGTCTCTGTCTCTGTCTCTCTCTCTCTCTCTCTCTCTCTCTCTCTCTCTCTCTCTCTCTCTCTCTCTCTCTCTCTCTCTCTCTCAGAAAATGCTTCTGAAGCAGTTCCTAGTCTTGCAGCAGCAAGGGGAGGTTCCATCCCACATCTCACTGACGGATATTAGAGAATGGCTCATTGCCAAGGGTAGAAACTACTTCAAGAAGACGTGAGTGCTATTCGAATATTTTACTAAAATTTGTTAAAAAACGTAAGCAAAGGTGTGGCATCACATCAACCTCCTATCTAGCAATAACTTAAGAAATAGATATGGTGGACAGTTTGAGCTGTAGAAAAATAAAGGTAAATCACGTTTTATGTTCCCTTGTATGTGAAGGTTTCAGAGTGAAATGAAAGAGGGGAAGAACCTTTACTTGGCCGAACTGGCTTGGGATGTGAAACGGCGCCTCAGGCTTGAGGAGCTGGAAAGAGAAGTGTGCAGGGAGCTGCACCTGGAGCGCAGAATCCCCTGGTCTCTGATAGGACAGGTAAGGATGGAACAGCGGCACTCCTAGGGCTGATATCAACTCACAGTTGCTAAGCAGCAGTAGGACCTCAGTGTTTCTGTTGGTATCTTCATCCATGTGCCTCTCTCTCTTACCCGTCTCTCTTAGCCTGGTAGCCAGATGGGAGATTGGAGACCTCTGGGCATGGAGACACACACACCTCTGGGCATGGACTCTCCCTCCAGACACTCCACCTCCTCGATGGACACTCTTTCCAGTCAGATCTTGACTGAGAACCTCCAGGTTGCTAGGCTACATACTGCCAGACCACATACTGCCAGACCACAAACTACCAGACCCCGTACTGCCAGACCACCAACTGAAAGACCCAGCAGTGGCTCGGATCACTCTGGAACCTTGTCTACTGTGATGACCTGCTCACCACATTCAACTAGCCCGTCAGTGGTAGGTCATTTTGGTCATGAACATGTTCCCAGCTTTCACTCTTTGGGGGCTGTAGACATATTACTGCTTCCCTGTCTCTCATCTCCTGAGAAATCTGTATCCAAGTATTTGGATGATATGATGTGATATATATTTTCCACTTTGGTAAATGTAAAACTTCTAGATGAGACAGATGATTAAGTTGCAACAATGACTGATTTGGAGACCACACATTTGATATACAGTAATTGCTAAAAAAGTGATTAACGTGTTTTGATTTGGAACATAAATCCTGATTAATCCTGTCGATGTACCTTTCTGTGTTCATATATACAGATTACTGTTAGGGACCTGCTGCTCATGATTGGGCACATAAAGAGCTCATTATTGGAGGAGGTAAATAGCAACCTGATCCCTGCCATGGTTGACTTCATAAGGCAGAGAGCTTCAGAAAGTGCTGCAGAGAGTGTGCTCCCCATCAGCAAAGACACCAACGAAGACTCAACCCAGGGCTCTGTCAGCTGTACCTCCCTACTCTCCAAAGTCAATATTATCTATCTCACTCAGAGTCCTGACAGTAGGTCCTCCTCAATCTCCATCGATGAACCAGTCACTGCTGTCCAGACTTATTGTAGCAGTAGTTCTCTGTCCAGTGAGGAACGAGCACACTCTTCCTCCAGTCAGATCTCTACTGAGAACCTCCTGGCTGCTAGGCCACAATATACCAGGCCACAGTCTGTCAGGCCACAGTCTGTCAGGCCACAGTCTGTCAGGCCACAGTCTGCCAGGCCACAGTCTGCCAGGCCACAATCTGCCAGGCCACAATCTGCCAGGCCACAATCTGCCAGGCCACAATCTGCTAAACCACATACTGCCACTGACTACTCTGGAACCTCATCTGCTGTGGTTGGTCGTGGGCATGTCGTTCCTGTCAAACTGACCTTGGACCCTTTCTCCTCCTTGCTCTCCAGCGAAGAGACCAACACCAACCTCCCCTCCAGCAGCCCCTCCTCGTGCTCCATCAAGCTTTCAGACAGCAGGAGTGACATTCCTTGCTCCCTGGCCTTAAGCTCCATTTCAAATGTTTCTGGATGTGACTCTAGCAGCAGCACTTCTCTGTCCAGCGAGGAACAAGCTCACTCAGCCTCCAATCAGATCTCTACTAATAACCTCCAGGCTGCTAGGCCATGTTCTGCTACACCACAATCTGCTATGTCACAGTCTGGCAGGTCACAATCTGACAGACAATGCACTGCCACTGATGACTCTGAAACCTCATCTGCTGTGGTGGGCTGCACACCACATTCAGCTAGCCCATGTGTGATAGGTCCTTTTAGTCATGGACATGTCATCCCCTTCAAACAGACCTTGGCCAGTTTCTCCTCCTCCTACAACACCAGCTTCCCCTCCAGCCAGGGCTCATCTAGCAGCAGCTCCCTGGTGTCTACCACTTTGAAACTCTCAGCCACTGACATGCCTCCCAAGCAGGGGTCAGCCAGGAGCACCTCCGCCTCCTCCTCGTGCTCCATCAAGCTTTTAGACAGCATGAGTGACATTCCTTGCTCCCTGGCTGTGAGATCTATTTCAACTGTTCCTGGACCTGACTCTAGCAGCAGCCCTGTGCGGGAGCATCAATTTGCTACTGAGGTCTCATCGATCTGCCTCAGCCTAGATAAAAATGTCCAAGGAGGGAGTGTGACACCTCCAGACTCTTCGGATGTTTCCCTCCCCTCCATTATTGAGCGGGCTGGGGTACTTGTATGTTCCGTCATCTCCCAGTCTTTAGAAATTGTGGAGGCGCAGTCAAGTGTGAATGTTGAGGAGGGCTCTCCATCTCCCACCACAGTCTCCCATTCTCCTACAAGGGTGTTTGTCAGCCACTTAAGGAGTAGCCCACTAGGTGAGGACCTTGTAGATTCAACACTTGGGAATGTTATCGCTGTCCTGAAAATGGAGGGAATTCTTTCCTCCTCTCCGACTTTTGAGGAGGAGCTGCTTGATCTCTCCTCCAGTTGTTCTTCGTCATCCAGTGAAACACTGCGATGTGTGTCTGTTGGCCCTCTTGGCAGCGGGTCGGAGACATCCTTCAAACTTCTTGGGGGTCGTACTCTGAGTATCGCCACCCCAACGGCCCATGTGATCACAGAAGACTTAGAAGTCTACAGTGATGAGATCATTGATGAAATCCTTATTATAATGAGGACCAAAAAAGAAGATGACAGTGGGAGTGACCTCTCTGGTGCATCAACACCATGCAACACATCAGAGAGCCGGTCCTCCTCTGCTCTGAGGGGAGTGCTTCCCTGTGACAGGAGGATACTCAGTGCAACACTGCTGGGAATCCAGAACACACTAGACAGTGTGAACCTCTCAGGAGAGTGCTCCATCTCACCACAGGACAATGCCAGAGTCCTGGAGATGATAGAGTTGCTGCAGAGGCGCCTTGAGGGGACATCCTCAGAGTCCTCCAACCATATCACAGATGTGGCTTCACCCCAGGGCTTTCCTCTCCCTGTATCTCTCCGTGCTGTTCAGTCGTGTGTAGTTGCCAGTGACAAAGACCTGAAGGCAGAAAGAGTGAAGGGAGTCTTTGAAAGCCTGAGATCCCAGTTTATGAGCAACTCCATCAAGCCTGTGAGCAACATAATCGCCAAGGCAACAACAAAGATGGCTGCCTCCAATCAGGTTAGCTTAGAGACACTCCAGGCAGCATCAGCAAAATCATCTGCTGTGGCTCAGAACCTTATTAGTTCGGTTATATTTAAAGTTGCAAAGGAGTCCTGCTCTGATGACTTAGAATGTCTGGGTGATCAGCTGAGATGCCCCTCAGCTTTGGCCAGAGTTCTGACACTTTTAACCTCAGAGAAAGCTACACTGACACCCGATGTTCTGAAGATCAGAAGGGAGATGTCTAAGGAAGTGGCCACCGAACTCCAGAGTTTCTTGATCAAGGGATCACTTACTGGCACCCAGACACCATCCAATGGACATGTTTGCACTTCTGGTTCTGACCCAAGGGAAGCTGTGCGGGACATCCTGAGGAAAACCAAAGAGGAGGCTTCCAACAAAAGCCTGGATAAGATTTTCTCTGTTAATTTGGATGAGCGGCTCACAGACTCCATTGCCGATGCCCTATATCCAAAGCTGCATGACACATTGGAGTCCAAGAGAGAGCTGCATGCTTCTTATTACAGCTCCCAGATCAGCTGCAGCCTCAGCCCCTTCGAAGTTGAGAACAGCCTAGAGCTCCAGGAGTTCAGTGACCCACTATCTGAGTCAATATTGTGTCTCCTGGATAGGACATTTGGAGACAAAGCTCTGAACTTAAAGACAGGCGGAGGTGTTTTCCAATATGTCACAGACCCAACCTATAAGAAGCTTTTGATTGGACCCCACACCAATGACGTCAATGTGGTTGTGCACACGATTGCAGTGGAGGAGTTGCCTGTTGAGGGTTGTATTGCGCAAAGTGAGGCCATTCATGGCCTTCACAAGAAGCAAGAGTTACCCTCCAATACCAGTGGCAGAGGGAATGAGACCCCAAGCCCTACTAATTGCCTGCTAGAGGGGGTAGTGGGCAAACTGGTCCAGAAGATGCTATTTCAGGGCCTTGACATCCCTGAGGTACCCATGAACGACAGCCGCTCTGAGACGTTTAAGCTACAGTATGAACTGGTGGCGAAGCTTTGTCCTCTGATGGTAAGGACAATCATGGCTACAACCATAGCCAATCAACCACCTACTATTCAAGAAGCAGTGATGTCTTCCGAGAACATCCATGTGAAACAGCTGTGTGAGGCAGCTTTCAAACCCCTCAAAGAGAACCATGTACCCGATGTCTCTGAGACAAACATCATGGTCAGAAGGGCTTTGAGTGAAATTGAATCCTGTATGATTGAGACCTCCGAAGAGGACTCTCCCAGTCTACATTCCACACCAGAGGTGGTTGTAGACCTGATCACCAAGCTGCTTCATGGGTATGAGCTTGACCCGGAGGACTTTGCATCACCTGTGTCATCCCCAACCACCCCTCTCTCTGATGTGGCAATGGACATGGTGGTTTCTGTCCTTCGGGACATGTCCGATTCCCCAGACGTTACCTCAGCATTGGAAATGACAAAGGATCTCAAGATGCCGTACTCCCGCCTCTCAAGTGCAAGGATTGTCAGTGCCCTCTGCAGAGAGCTGGAGGAGCACATGGGCTCCCCTGATGCCCTGAGGCGAGCTCTGAGCCACGGCAGCGGGGAGATGACAACAGCCATTGCGAGTGCACTCACCAGGGAAGTCAATCATCTGGGTTCAATCTTCCCCAAAGTCTCTGTCCGGCCGCTATCCTCAGACATCTGCCTGAGGACACACCAGGACAAGGTCATGGTTAAGAGCCGATGTGGATCGGCTGAGGTGAAGACGTCCCAACCTGTGTATATTATTGTTCACGTAGAGGCGGTGATGGATATCATTGTCCGGCTGCTGTCTCTGATTGTTCCTCGGAACCAGGTTAAACTGTCTGGCTGGACCCTAGTTGAGGATGTGACCAACAAGCTGTCCAGTGCTCTGTGGGTGAGGGTGACTAACAGGTGGAGCGAAGCAAATGTCTGCCTGAAGGCAACAGACATCTTTCAGTTGGTGCTGGCTGTGCATAGAAAGTTGACTCAACGCTATGGCACAGAGGAAGCACTACAGAAGATACTGTGCCACAAGGCACCCAAGCTGCACAAGGACATTGTCTGCCTTGTCACGAATGGAATTATGGAAGCACCATCCAAACTTCAAGGCACCAAAAATCTGGAATCTACACTCAACTTGAAAGAATTGACTGCTTTGTTTAATGAAATGACGACCCGTCAATCTTTGAATAAGAACGCTGAACAGAGCAGCATCAAGACTGTGATTGAACAGCCGGAGCGGTCCACTGTGGAACAAGTGACATCCGGTTCCACCAGCTTCATTAGGGAGCGTCTACTAGAACAAGTCCTGATGAAGCTTGTCAAGAAGATATGCCGCATGCCAAAAAGGACCAAGAAGCATCAGTGCATCCAGATCAGTGATATGGTGACAGAGCTGATCAGATTGTTTGATGATGAGGTGGCCAAATATTTGATTGAGAACATGGAGAGCCAGCAAACAAGTTTGGATTCTAAGATGACATCGAAGCTGGCAGATGCCATCTACACTGACCTAGGGAAGGTCAAGCGTTTGAAACGCTACTTGAAAATTGAGGATTTCTTTGAGGATCAGGAAATGCTTTCCATTGTCTCAGTCATTGTTTCTCACAAGCTACTGGCCATCCTGAAACCCTCAGTGCCCAACCCATATGACAGCGAGGCCTCAGACCTTGAAGACTCATGCAGTGATTCCTGCAGCTGGGATGATGTGGAGGAGGCGGAATCTGAGGGGGTGCATTATGCCACCGGCAGAAAGGTAAGACAAGCTCAGATTACTCTTGAATGGTCATTGGTTGTACTTTTTGATATCGGCACCAGTAGGTATAATTGGATAATTATAGGAATATGTAAAGGAAATGAAATTGAAGTTTAATTGTGCATCCTTGAATTCTGATCACAGTCCAACGTGAGCATCGCCCTTAGAGACACTACAGAGCAGCCAGAGGTGTACATTGCTGTGGATTCTCCACCCGTGAGTGAGTATTCCCGGGGGGAAATGTTCTCATGCGACAATTAGATATAAAGAAGTATAAAGAAGTAATAAATATAGGTTTTATCAGACAATTATCTATCTGAAATTATTTCATATTTTCATCTTCTTGCCAGTTAAATTATCCAAGATGAGGAAGGGCATCCAGGGCTTCTTTTGGGGAGTCCAGAAGGCCTGGAAACGCTTGGTCACCTGCGACTCCTCTGGGACCTCTGAGGGGTAGCCTGGAAGACGTGCAGCCCATGTCAGTTGCTTTTGCCAGGCTACATCTGAGGAGGACACCACTACTGGCCCCAATACTACAATTTATTTCGATTTTTGTTGTTAATTTCTGTTTTCAAAAAAACAGTGGGACTAGCAATATCTTACTCAAATGCCCCTAATGCTACTAAATTTTAACCAGGCAGTCAGTGGACTAGCTTACCATTATTTTCTACTCCTTAAGGAAGGTCAACTATAGGCTACTCAACACCAACATTCCATCTGGGTCTTTTGATCCCTTATTAGCTCCTACTCCTGTAACTAGGAAGATGAGCTTCTAAATGTCATTCAAGCATCTACAGCTTCTCCTGTGATTAGCAAGATAAGCTAAGAAGCCCAACCCTTTGACTAGATGTGCTGTACATCTGATGCCCTCACACTATTGTAATCATTGATCCACATCCATTGCAGCCTCTAAATTTGATACAGATATTTAGCCTAAATTAAAGAATTACAAGGATGGTAGGCTGACAGCAGCTTCTACTCCTACGGTTAGGAAAGTGGTGCTTTTCCCCTTTTAACCAGGGAATGATACGGCCATACCCTCGAATTTACATCTACACCAATTTCATAGATTTATTTTCATTTAAACTTTTTGGGCTTTCAGGAACTATGTATTTTATTTTTCAATCCCTTATATACTTTTTAATGGTTGTTTTAATAAACCATTTTTATTGCAGATTTTGATTAATATTGTATCTTTCATCATTCTTTATTTTAATTATTCATTTGATTACATGGGACTAAAGCGTAGTTTATACGCTATATACACTACCAGTCAAAAGTTTGTGTCAGGGCGTCAGTGAAATGCGGTAGGCGAAGTCAAGCACAGGACACAGAGCTGATCAGAAGACGTACTTTACTCGAAGGTAAAATAAATAACAACAACCTCCACACAGGGAGGGAACAAACCCGCACACTAACAACTGCCGAAACATGAAACAATCACACACAACACACAGTGTACGACAGAGGGTTAAATAGGGAAGACATCACTACATAATGGGAAACAGGTGTAACCAATAAAGACAGAACAAGTCGAACATAGATACATGGATCGGTAGCAGCTAGTACTCCGGTAACGACGAACACCGAAGCCTGCCCGAGCAAGGAGGAGGGGCAGCCTCGGCTGAATCCGTGACAGTACCCCCCCCCCCCCCCCCCCCCCCCCCCCTTGACGCGCGGCTCCAGCCGTGCGCCGACCCCGGCCTCGGGGACGGCCAGGAGGACGCGGAGCAGGGCGGGTTGGATGACTCTGGTGGAAATCCCTCAACATGGAGGGATCTAGGATGTCCCTCCGGACCGTACCCCTCCCACTCCACGAGATGCTGCAGGCCCCCCACCCAACGCCTCGAATCCACGATGGAACGGACCGAGTACGCCGGAGCCCCCTCGATGTCCAGTGGGGGCGAAGGAACCTCCCGTATCTCAGACTCCTGGAGTGGACCAGCTACTACCGGCCTGAGGAGAGACACATGGAACGAGGGGTTAATACGGTAATTAATAGGAAGTTGTAACCTATAACAAACCTCGTTCAATCTCCTCAGGACTTTAAATGGCCCCACAAACCGCCGACCCAGCTTCCGGCAGGGCAGGCGAAGGGGCAGGTTTCGGGTCGAGAGCCAGACCCGATCCCCCGGTGCATACACCGGAGCCTCACTGCGGTGGCGATTGGCGCTCGCCTTTTGTCGCCTGATAGCCCGCTGCAGGTGTACATGAGCAGCGTTCCAGGTCTCTTCCGAGCGCCAAAACCACTCATCCACCGCAGGCGCTTCGATCTGGCTCTGATGCCAAGGTGCCAGGACCGGCTGATAACCTAACACACACTGGAAAGGAGGCTAATCGAGACCCCCAGACGTTCCATGAACGCCCTCCAGACTCTAGAGGTGAACTGGGGACCCCGATCTGACACAATATCCACAGGTACCCCGTAGTACCGGAAGACGTGTGTAAACAGGGCGTCAGCAGTTTGTAGGGCTGTAGGGAGACCTGGCATAGGAATGAGATGGCAGGCCTTCGAAAACCGATCCACAACGACCAGGATCGTGGTGTTCCCTTGCGAGGGGGGAAGGTCCGTCACAAAGTCCACCGATAGGTGGGACCACGGCCGTTGTGGAACGGGTAGGGGTTGTAATTTGTTTCTGGGCAGGTGTCTAGGTGCCTTACACTGGGCGCACACCGAGCAGGAGGAAACATAAACCCTCACGTCCTTGGCTAGAGTGGGCCACCAGTACTTCCCACTAGGACAGTGCACTGTCCGACCGATGCCAGGATGACCAGAGGAGGGTGAAGTGTGAGCCCAATAGATCAATCGATCACAAACCTCGAGCGGCACGTACATCCGACCCTCCGGACACTGGGGGGGGGGGGGAGTAGGCTCGGTACGTAACGCCCGCTCGATGTCCGCATCAACCTCCCACACCACCGGTGCCACCAGACACGACGCCGGGAGTATGGGAGTGGGCTCAATGGACCTCTCCTCTGTGTCATACAGTCGGGACAGGGCGTCTGCCTTAGCGTTCTGGGAACCTGGTCTGTAAGTGGGAGTAAACACAAATCGAGTGAAGAACATGGCCCATCTTGCCTGACGAGGATTCAACCTCCTCGCTGCCTGGATGTACTCCAGGTTATGAGGGTCAGTCAAAATGAGAAAAGGGTGTTTTGCCCCCTCAAGCCAATGCATCCACACCTTCAGGGCTTGAACCACAGCTAACAGCTCCTGGTCCCCCACATCATTGCGCTCCGCCGGACTGAGCTTCTTAGAAAAGATAGCACAGGGGCGGAGTTTTGGTGGCGTACCCGAGCGCTGAGACAGTACAGCACCGATCCCAGCCTCGGACGTATCCACCTCAACCTGGAATGCCAAGGAAGGGTCCGGATGAGCCAGCACCGGAGCCGAAGTAAACAGGTCCTTCAGATGCCTAAAAGCCCTGTCCGCCTCAGCTGACCACTGCAGACGCACCGGCCCTCCCTTTAGCAAGGAGGTAATGGGAAACGCTACCTGCCCAAAGCCCTGGATAAACCTCCGGTAGTAATTGGCAAAACCCAAGACCCGCTGCACCTCCTTCACCGTGGTTGGAGTCTGCCAATTACGCACAGCCGAAACGCGGTCAATCTCCATCTCCACACCTGACGTGGACAAGCAGTGTCCTAGGAAGGAGATGGACTCTTGGAAGAACAGACATTTCTCCGTCTTCACATACAGGTCATGCTCCAACAGTCTACCAAGCACCCGACCCACCAGGGACACATGCTCGGCTCGTGTAGCGGAGTATATTAGAATGTCATCTATATACACCACTACACCCTGTCCATGCAGGTCCCGGAAAATCTCATCAACAAACGATTGGAAGACTGAAGGAGCATTCATCAGACCGTATGGAATGACGAGGTACTCATAGTGCCCCGAGGTGGTACTACAGTGGGGGAAAAAAGTATTTAGTCAGCCACCAATTGTGCAAGTTCTCCCACTTAAAAAGATGAGAGAGGCCTGTAATTTTCATCATAGGTACACGTCAACTATGACAGACAAATTGAGGAAAAAAAATCCAGAAAATCACATTGTAGGATTTTTAATGAATTTATTTGTAAATTATTGTGGAAAATAAGTATTTGGTCACCTACAAACAAGCAAGATTTCTGGCTCTCACAGGCCTGTAACTTCTTCTTTAAGAGGCTCCTCTGTCCTCCACTCGTTACCTGTATTAATGGCACCTGTTTGAACTTGTTATCAGTATAAAAGACACCTGTCCACAACCTCAAACAGTCACACTCCAAACTCCACTATGGCCAAGACCAAAGAGCTGTCAAAGGACACCAGAAACAAAATTGTAGACCTGCACCAGGCTGGGAAGACTGAATCTGCAATAGGTAAGCAGCTTGGTTTGAAGAAATCAACAATGGGAGCAATTATTAGGAAATGGAAGACATACAAGACCACTGATAATCTCCCTCGATCTGGGGCTCCACGCAAGATCTCACCCCGTGGGGTCAAAATGATCACAAGAATGGTGAGCAAAAATTCCAGAACCACACAGGGGGACCTAGTGAATGACCTGCAGAGAGCTGGGACCAAAGTAACAAAGCCTACCATCAGTAACACACTACGCCGCCAGGGACTCAAATCCTGCAGTGCCAGTCGTGTCCCCCTGCTTAAGCCAGTACATGTCCAGGCCCGTCTGAAGTTTGCTAGAGTGCATTTGGATGATCCAGAAGAGGATTGGGAGAATGTCATATGGTCAGATGAAACCAAAATAGAACTTTTTGGTAAAAACTCAACTCGTCGTGTTTGGAGGACAAAGAATGCTGAGTTGCATCCAAAGAACACCATACCTACTGTGAAGCATGGGGGTGGAAACATCATGCTTTGGGGCTGTTTTTCTGCAAAGGGACCAGGACGACTGATCCGTGTAAAGGAAAGAATGAATGGGGCCATGTATCGTGAGATTTTGAGTGAAAACCTCCTTCCATCAGCAAGGGCATTGAAGATGAAACGTGGCTGGGTCTTTCAGCATGACAATGATCCCAAACACACCGCTCGGGCAACGAAGGAGTGGCTTCGTAAGAAGCATTTCAAGGTCCTGGAGTGGCCTAGCCAGTCTCCAGATCTCAGCCCATAGAAAATCTTTGGAGGGAGTTGAAAGTCTGTGTTGCCCAGCGACAGCCCCAAAACATCACTGCTCTAGAGGAGATCTGCATGGAGGAATGGGCCAAAATACCAGCCACAGTGTGTGAAAACCTTGTGAAGACTTACAGAAAACGTTTGACCTGTGTCATTGCCAACAAAGGGTATACAACAAAGTATTGAGAACTTTTGTTATTGACCAAATACTTATTTTCCACTGTTACGGATACAGGTATCCTGTGTCTTTTTGTGTTTTTCCTCTCCTTCTGCCCTAATCACAGGTGTCCTGTATGTTCCTGATTGGTGGTCGTTGGGGTGTCTAGTGATTGCTGAGGTGGACCAATCAGTGGACATTCCTCTGCATTGCACCACCTATTTCTGGTTTGTCAATCACACACATTTAAAAGCCGGTCAGTTGTGTTTTTTGTTAGAGACTATTTTCATATGTGAGTATGGATACTGTGGTGTCCTGTGTTTTGTGTACTCACTCATTTGCTGGTTACTCTGTTTGGTAACTTTGTTAGAGACTATTTTTCGTATGTGAGTATGGATACTGTGGTGTCCTGTGTTTTGTGTACTCACTCATTTGCTGGTTACTTTGTTGTGTGTTTCTGGGAAAAGGGGAATTTAAGCAAGTTGCCCTTGGGCATACATTACCCGTAGGAAGAAAACTGTCTAAAAACACTAGTTAGACCTGAGCAGACCACCCACTGTATTTTTGTATGATTAGCAGTAGCTTTGCGGTTCTTGAGGCAGGCAAGATCAGTTTTTTTTTTTTTTTACACCATTGTTTCATTTCTTGGGTCCTGCTCAGCCCTTTTTCCCAAACCTTTACCGTGTGTTCAAAAATAAACATTTTATGTTTGACGGTAGTTTATGGTTATCGTGTAGTTTTTGTTCTCACTGTTCCATGTCACGATTCTAATTTGCATGAATTATGTTACGGGTCTCTTGTCCATCCACCCTAGACGTTTAAAGCCACGGGGTTCGTAACATCCACCATAATTTGCAAATAAATTCATAAAAAATCCTACAATGTGATTTTCTGGAATTTTATTTCTCATTTTGTCTGTCATAGTTGACGTGTACCTATGATGAAAATTACAGGCCTCTCATCTTTTTAAGTGGGAGAACTTGCACAATTGGTGGCAGGCTAAATACTTTTTTCCCCCACTGTAAATGCTGTCTTCCACTCATCTCCCTTCCGGATACGCACCAGGTTGTACGCGCTCCTGAGATCCAATTTAGTGAAGAAGCGCGCCCCGTGCAATGACTCCGTCATACTAGCAATCAGAGGTAATGGATAGCTATATTTTATTGTGATCTGATTTAGACCACGGTAGTCAATGCACGGGCGTAAACCACCATCCTTCTTCTTCACAAAAAAGAAACTTGATGACGCAGGGGAAGTGGACGGCTGAATGTATCCCTGTCTCAGAGAATCGGTGACATATGTTTCCATAGCCGCCGTCTCCTCCTGTGACAGAGGATACACGGGACTCCGGGGAAGCGCAGCGCCTATCTGGAGGTTTATCGCACAATCCCCCTGTCGATGGGGTGGTAATTGAGTCGCCTTCTTCTTACAGAAGGCGAGAGCCAAATCGGCATATTCAGGCGGAATGTGCCTGGTGGGAACCTGGTTCGGACTTTCCACCGTAGTTGCCCCTACGGAAACACCTACACACCTCCCCAAGCACTGATTAGACCATCCCTTGAGATCCCTCTGTTGCCATGAAATAGTGGGGTCATGAGAAGCTAACCAGGGAAGCCCCAACACCATGGGAAACGCAGGAGAATCAATCAGATACAAACTAATTATCTCCTCATGCCCCTCCTGCGTCTTCATCCTGAGAGGCGCTGTGACTTCCCTAATCAGCCCTGACCCTAAAGGGCGGCTATCTAGGGCATGGATAGGGAAGAGCACATCGACAGGCACAATAGGAATCCCTAACTTACGGGTAAACTGATGATCAATAAAGTTCCCAGCTGCGCCTGAATCTACTAGCGCCTTATGCTGGGAATGAGAAGAAAACTCGGGAAACACAACATTCATACACATATGCGCAACAGGGAGCTCTGGGTGAGTTGGGTGCCTACTCACCTGAAACGGCTCATCAGTGCGCTGCCTACTGCCTCGACTCCTAGGAGGCCCTCCCCAGCACCGACCAGCAGTGTGTCCTCTGCGGCCACAGTTGGTGCAGGGGACGGCCCCTCTACTGGTCTCCCTCATAGCAGCACCTCCGAGCTCCATAGGGGTAGGGTCGGAGGTGCTGGGGGATGGAATGGACGGCCCCTGATCCGGACGTCCGCGGGTAGCCAACAGGTTATCCAGTCGAATCGACATGTCCACCAGTTGGTCCAGGTTTAGGTTGGTGTCCCTGCAGGCCAATTCCCGACGAACGTCCTCCCTCAAGCTACAGCGGTAGTGGTCGATGAGGCCCCTCTCATTCCATCCTGCGCTGGCAGCCAGAGTCCGAAAGTCCAGTGCGAATTCCTGCGCGCTCCTCTTCCCCTGTCTGAGGTGGAATAGACGCTCACCCGCGGGTGGATGATCGAATACCGCCCTAAAGCGGCGGGTGAACTCCGCATAGCAGACAGTTGCGGCGTCTATTCCCTCCCACTCGCCGTTGGCCCACTCCAGCGCTTTACCGGACAGACAGGAGATGAGGGCGGACACGCTCTCGTATCCAGAGGGAGCCGGGTGGATGGTTGCCAGGTAGAGCTCTACCTGGAGCAGAAAACCCTGACACCCGGCAGCTGTACCGTCATAAGCCCTCGGGAGCGAGAGCCGAATCCCACTCGACCCAGGAGGTGAAGCAATGGGTATCGGTGTAGGTGGTGGTGTAATCGGAGGAGGTATAGGAAGACCTCCTCTCTCCCATCGCTACATAGTGTTAACCACACGTTCCATGGCGGTGCCGTGAGCCTGGATCATGGCCGGTTGTTGTTGTACGCATTCTTCCATCGATCTGGCTGGCATTGCTGCACCTGCTGACTCCATGTAGATGGTGTGTGATTCTGTCAGGGCGTCAGTGAAATGTGGTAGGCGAAGTCAAGCGCAGGACACAGAGCTGATCAGAAGACGTACTTTACTCGAAGGTAAAATAAATAACAACAACCTCCACACAGGGAGGGAACAAACCCGCACACTAACGACTGCCAAAGCATGAAACAATCACACACAACACACAGTGTACGACAGAGGGTTAAATAGGGAAGACATCACTACATAATGGGAAACAGGTGTAACCAATAAAGACAGAACAAGTCGAACATAGATACATGGATCGGTAGCAGCTAGTACTCCGGTGAGTAGGAGGAGGGGCAGCCTCGGCTGAATCCGTGACAGTTTGGACACACTTACTCATTCAAGGGTTTTTTCTTTGTTTTGACAATTTTTTAAATTGTAGAATAATAGTGAAAAATTCAAAACTATAAAATGACACACATGGAATCATGTAGTAACCAAAAAAGTGTTAAACAAATCAAAATATATTTTATATTTGAGATTCTTCAAATAGCCACCCTTTGCCTTGATGACAGCTTTGCACACTCTTGGCATTCTCTCAACCAGCTTCATGAGGTAGTCACCTGGAATACATTTCAATTAACAGGTGTGCCTTCTTAAAAGTTAATTTGTGGAATTTCTTTCCTTCTTAATGCGTTTGAGCCAATCAGTTGTGTTGTGACAAGGTAGGGGGGATATACAGAAGATAGCCTTATTTGTTAAAAGACCAAGTCCATATTATGGCAAGAACAGCTCAAATAAGCTAAGAGAAACGACAGTCCATCATTACTTTAAGACATGAAGGTCAGTCAATACGGAACATTTCAAGAACTTTGAAAGTTTCTTCAAGCGCAATCGCAAAAACCATCAAGCGCTATGATGAAACTGGCTCTCATGAGGACCACCACAGGAATGGAAGACCCAGAGTTACCTCTGCTGCCGAGGATAAGTTCATTAGAGTTGCCAGCCTCAGAAATTGCAGCCCAAATAAATGCTTCAAAGAGTTCAAGTAACAGACACATCTCAACATCAACTGTTCAGACGGGACTGTGTGAATCAGGCCTTCATGGTCGAAATGCTGCAAAGAAACCACTACTAAAGGAAACCAATAATAAGAAGAGACCTGCTCGGGCCAAGAAACACGAGCAATGGACATTAGACCAGTGGAAATGTGTCCTTTGGTCTGGAGTCCAAATTTGAGATTTTTGGTTCAAACCGCCGTGTCTTTGTGAGACGCGGTGTGGGTGAACGGATGATCTCCGCATGTGTAGTTCCCACCGTAAAGCATGGAGGAGGAGGTGTTATGGTGTGGGGGTGCTTTGCTGGTGACACTGTCTGTGATTTATTTAGAATTCAAGGCACACTTAACCAGCATGGCTACCACAGCATTCTGCATCGATACGCCATCGCATCTGGTTTGGGCTTAGTGGGACTAGCATTTGTTTTTCAACAGGACAATGACCCAACACACCTTCAGGCTGTGTAAGGGCTATTTTACCGAGAAGGAGAGTGATGGAGTGCTGCATCAGATGACCTGGCCTCCACAATCCTCTGACCTCAACCCAATTGAGATGGTTTGGGATGAGTCAGACGGCAGAGTGAAGGGAAAGCAGTCAACAAGTGCTCAGCATATGTGGGAACTCCTTCAAGGCTGTTGGAAAAGCATTCCAGGTGAAGCTGGTTGAGAGAAACCCAAGAGTGTGCAAAGCTGTCTTCAAGGCAAAGGGTGGCTATTTGAAGAATCTCAAATATAAAATATATTTTGATTTGTTTAACACTTTTTTGGTTACTACATGATTCCATATGTGTTATTTCATAGTTCTGATGTCTTCACTATTATTCTACAATGTAAAAAATAGTAAAAATAAAGAAAAACCCTTGAATGGGTAGGTGTGTCCAAACTTTTGACTGGTACTGACTGTACATACGCAAAAAAAACTACAAGCAGCTACGCAAAAAAAAACTCTACACAAGAACACAGGATCAGCATTTTGTGAAGCGTTCTTGTGTTGCATACGAAGGGAATGAACTAGGCTTAGTCATTTATGACTTCTATAATGGTATATAATGGTATCCATAGTATAGTATTAAGAGATTTATTATGGAGCTTTATATTATAGTAGAAATAATGTAAATTGATGTATGTGAACTTAATGGCGATATTTGCTTGCTCAACAAAAGCTACATTGGTGTGAGACGGTCTGAAGTTGCATGACATTCATGTATATATTTAATTGGTACGGCTCTGAAAGAGGTAGAAAAGGCCTCAAGATGGCGACAAATATCTTCTCTATCAGAAAATCGAGTCGAATCAATGTATTTATCACATGCGCTGAGTACAACAGGTAAAATGCTTACTTACAAGCTTACTTACATCTTCCTCTAACTCTGCCTTGGCAGAGAAGGGCTTGATGAATCATATACAGGATATTGAATTCATAGTTTCTAGTGTGAAATACAATATTGCTGTCTGCCAAATTAATTAGCAGTGTTAAAGCAGTGTAATATACACTGAGTGTACAAAACATGAGCGCTCTTTCCATGACATAGACGGACCAGGTGAATCCAGGTGAAAGCTATGATCCCTTATTGATGTCACTTGTTAAATCCAGTTCAATCAGGGTAGATGAAGGGGAGGAGACAGGTTGAAAAATGATTTTTAAGCCTTGAGACAATTGAGACATGGATTGTGTATGTGTGCCATTCAGAGGGTGAATGGGCAAGACAAAACATTTAAATGCCTTTGAACGGGGTATAGTAGTAGGTGCCAGGCACACCAATTTGAGTGTGTCAAGAACTGCAACGCTGCTGGGTTTTTCACGCTCAACCGTGTCCCGTGTGTATCAAGAATGGTTCACCACCCAAAGGACACCCAGCCAACTTAACACAACTGTGGGAAGAATTGGAGTCAACATGGGCCAGCATCCCTGTGGAATGCTTTCGACACTTTGTAGAGTCCATGCCTCAACGAATTGAGGCTGTTCTGAGGGCAAAAGAGGGTGTAACTAAATATTAGGAAGGTGTTCCTAATGTTTTGTACACTCGGTGTACATATTTCAGGTTGTATATATTTGAAGTTACAGGAGCATGCTAGTCTTACGGCCAGCTGCCATATTCCTGCGTGTGTTCTGCATCCGGAACCGTGAAGCCTGGCACGCGAGGTTAGTATGATGTGGCATATGATGTTTACGCACCACATGTTTATGTGACTACTCTGCTTGCCTAACTTGGGGAGACAAAGAAAGTAATACTTACTTTCAGAAAAGGACTTACACATATCTAAAAAGAAGACTTTATCATGGCCCATTCATCCTAGCAGGGAAGCCCCTCTCAGAGGCTGAGGAGCAGTCGTAAGCCCACTCCACGTGAGTGGCTTTACCGTAACCTCAGGCACAGTGGAACGGGGGAAACATCTGTATAATTGTGTTGAGGAGATCTAGGCTGCATTCCAAATGGCACCCTATTCACTATACAATGCATTACTTTTGACCAGGGCCCATAGGGGTCCGGTCAAAAGTCGTGCACTATATAGAGTGCCATTTGGGATGCAACCCAGACTCAGCTTTAATAAGGGGATTAGGTCTGTTGCCCAGTGTTCGGTCTCTCTCTCTCTCCTGCAAGCATGCTCATGTACAATAAGGTGCCTTCGGGGCATGATGACTCAGTCATCTGTCTACCAAACTCACCTTTTGTAGTGTGGTGTTTATACTGCTGTTATATTTTAATCATGACCTCATCCCCTGGCTAATTAAGTATCTGGTGAACGAGATTACCTTAATCATAACTTGTGGGCCAGTAAATTGTGTAGCACCCCTGCCTGTTAGTAGTTAGACACACGTAATACTTTACCTGAAGGCTACTTACATTAGGACTTCATAGCACATTCATCACCCAAACAAAAATATCAACTTGGAGTTGTTGTTAAAAGCCAACAAGCATTTATGAAAAACAAAATTCTATCATGGTAGCCAGGGTTAGGATTCCATTGGATACATTATGGATCTTTTGTGTGGTGTTGACGGCCATACACATTAAATGACAACGCCATATCCCCAGGCCTCAATTTGTCCCCACTGGTGCTCACTTTATTTATGTTTTACATCTAAGAAATATTATGTTTCTTTCTACAGCTGAATGTACAGTCAGCAGGGCCGGCTCTAGCCTTTTGGGCACCCTAAACCAGATTTGGTTGGGGGGCCTGTCATGACAAATAATGTCCCCCACCAAATAGTGTCCTCCTCTGCATCACAATGGGATTCAATAAACAATTAGCGTCCGTTGCTATATCAAAGGTGTGATGACCTAATTATTAGAATTTTGGAGATCATTACAGTTCTTTTCATCATTGCTATGCAAACAAGGCTGATTTCCGCGTTCGCTGTTTAAACAAGTTTTGTTTAGCTAATAAAATGAAAACATTAATTCGAACTACTTTTGGGTACCTTGTTAACATTACAACATGAAATCCATGTCTTCAACGTGGCTACATTTCAGAAATGGCAAAGAACATGTAATCTGCTTGACACATTAGTTACTTACCTTACAGATCACAAAGTCATCTAATTTCAACTCCATTCATATGCACATCTGTTTGATTAATACACTGGCTTGTCTGGTTGTCATGTTTTTATTTTAACCTGCACTTCCCTAATCTACACTGAGATAATATAATTTCAGTAGTTCTCTATTATGATTAATTTTTGTTCTGTCTCGTATAGCTCATTAGTACACCCTTGTGGTTTAATATATATGTATCTATTATAGGTCCTAGGGTACAACAATAAATAATGTGGAACAAATAAATACCATCAAAGGATACCTTACAATAATGAACACCTTGTGAAACAGCTGTGAAAACCAACCTGGCAATATTTTAGATTTTAATGCATAAACTTTGATAGTTTTTCTTACAGTTCTGTCATTAATTTATGTTCTGATTTTTTGTATACTCACATGGCAATCATAGACTAAAGTACTGAATTCTGGTGTGTGGAATATAGAGGAGGTGGTTGCTGTGTGGGTGGGAGGTTCTGCCTGTCACTTGTTCTCAACAGGCAGCCAGTCTCGGAAGGAGGACTTGAAGAGGGAGACTGCAAAGTCCAGGCACTGCTGCTCTCATTGTTCTGAGTGTTTGCAGTGCTAGTGTTTTTAGTTAATCTGTGTATCTCACCATATTATGTGCCCAGTATGATAGAGCAAAAATACTTTCTTAGCAGATAATGACAACATGACAACAACAGTAGCTGTAGATGATGTAACGAAAAGTTGGAGGGTGGTTGGTAATGGAGGACATCAGGCGGATCCACGTCTGGTGTTGGGCAGAACCCCTAGGTCCTGGAGAACAGGAGCAGAGTTAAAGGGAACGGGGGAGGAAACAAGCAAACACACAGGTTGCACTTTACTGTGAGAACATGTGATGGATTAGTGCAGTGTTATAAATGGGAGATATGTACTTTTCAACACTTTTGGAAGGTATAGCCTACCTCAAGCTGCTCCCCCTCCGACTCAGAGCACAGAGAATCCGACTGATCCAAACTCACTGGTTCTGGTGGATGGGATACCGCCTGGGGGGTTCGGACAGTCGATGGTCCTAAAGTCATTTGGAGAGGTATATTTTTATAAGCTCAGCATAACTACGATTTCTTGCTTTCTCAAATGTCAACCAAAGCTTAACATATTTGTCTATTGGGCTTCACTGAAGTGTAGGGCTTCAGTGCTTTCAGTGGTTGACCGTTTAACTGCTCCAACTGTAGAAGATTGTTGGCTTCCACGATGTAACCCTAGGAAGACAAAGAGAAAAATGTCAGTGTTAGGGAAACTAAAACTAGCTTCAGGTTATTTTGTGTGCAAATGCAAATTGTTATCAGAGATTTTTTATATTTACTTTAACAGATGGTGACCCCAGCTAGGAGCAAAAGAGCAGCGAGGTTTCCCAGGTCTCGACTTCCTTTCGTCCTTCTTCCAAACCAAGTAATTTGCCCGGATGTCGTAGCACTTGGTCCCCTTCTTGATTCTTGTTTCTCCTGCGCCTTGTCCATGTTCAGTCTCACCTTGATTAATAACAGGATTAAATGCAATTATATTTAATATTACAAATACATTTCTTACATATCTCTTGGAGGGCCAGAAAATAAATTAACAGCGGACAATCATTTTTACCTGGTCAAAAACCTCCACATCCTTTTTGTCTGTGCCTGAAGGTAGTCCTCGAAGGTGTTCTGATCTGGCTTGACAACTTCCACCACATCAGGTGGGGTTTCAGTGATCTGAAAGTACGTTATACAAAAGTAGCAATAGACAAACAACAACACTAAGTCAATCACAAATTTGAAAGACTACAGTATATGCAATAATTGTATATACAATTGCATTGTTTACCTCAGTCAACAGCTGCGGCTCCCGTCCGTATTCGGTGGAGGCCTGGATGCTGCTGTTGTGTGCAAAGAGAATTACCTTCAGGTTGTTCTCCCACCCTTCCTGGTACCAATCACGGGACTTGTCCATGGCAGTCTTGAGTGTCTGGTTGGTCCATTCACCAAACCTGGAGGAGGGGGTAGGAAAGCGATATCTATTGACAATGTAAGATATTGAAATATTATGTACCATGAAAAACAAAAACACATTGTAAAAAATAAATAAAACACACCATTAGTGACAGAATATAACCTATAACATCCGTACCTTGTTCCAGCGTTCATGACCTCGGTCACTCAAGATGACCTCAGGAGAACCGTGGGTGTTGAAGATGTCCACCATCGCCTTGGAGGTGGCCTCACCAGTCCCGTCCTTGATGACAGTATGCACATTTTCATATTTGTAAGGGTACTGACTGACACACACACACACACATTCTATAATATAGAACTTTGCTGTGGTCAAATAAAGCAACCATTACAAAACAACTTATCTGGGTAGAATTTGAATTGGGACACTTACAGATCATGTGCCATGGTGAAACAACTTTGATGGGCTTCAACTCCGGTGCCACAGTCTTCGCCCTCTCAAACTTCTGGCAGGCTAGACAGGGTACTGACCTTTAAGCAAAAGGTGACAAATTGAAACAGTGTGTGGTCTCTGATATGACATTAATTGAAATCATAATAATTTCAGATATCATTTTTTAAAAACCTTTATTTAACTAGGCAAGTCAGTTAAGAACAAATTGTTATTTACAATGACTGCCTACCCGGCCAAACCCTCCCCTAACCCGGACGACGCTGGGCCAAATGTGTGCCGCCCTATGGGACATACCATGTGTTTGATACAATTCCATTTACTCCATTCCAGACATTATTATGAGCCATCCTCCCCTCAGCAGCCTCCACTGAACTATATGTATAGCTAGCAACTAGCTAGATAGAAAATGGTTGTTGAAAAATGGTTGTACATAGCTAAATCGGTCCAGTTATCTAAAAGAAGTGTGGGGATCTATTATCTTATAACTAGATGTGATGCCTAGCTTAGAAAGAATGCATTAATGATTAAACATAATAGGTTTGTACTGTACTGATATAAATTGTTTCACATAACAAGCTGTGATTCATGTGAGGAACGTTAGGGGGTAGGATGAGATAAGAACTTGTGTCTCACATACACGAACACTGCCTCTTTGTTAAACCGCGCTCAAGGACGTGTAAGGCAAAAAGTGCCGACTCTCTGGACCAGCTGCAGATAACAACTTATGCCTGACAACAGTGTGCAACAGTGAAGCGCCAAGGGACTGGGACCAGCCTGTGCACCAACGATAGGCTAAGTAAGTCTAAACCACGCTCAGTCTCTACTCTGATTGGCCAGCAGGGAGCGGGAACTATCTCTGTCAGAGTATTTGAAGAAGAACTTAGAACAATGGATCAGTTCTCTGAGTGCCCTGCGTGGTATTTCAGTGGACCCGTATATACGTGAAATATAACTACAACTGCCCGCATATACGTGAAATATAACTACAACTGCCCGCATCCTCCTTCCTTAGCGACCGCTACGAGGTAAAATAGAGCCAAGCAACCAGCATAGCAACGGACGCTTTGGTTCATTACGTAATCCGGTCAGAATTTTGCAAGTTCTAGCAACAGCCCTAGCAATAGAAGCTAGAACTCATCGAATCCTATTGTGACGCAGAGGGGCACACTATTTGGCATGACAGGCCCCCCACCACGTGTCAAAATCTTTTAGTAGCGCCCCTCTTGACGGTGGAGAAAAATATAAGGTTTAAAGCAAGTTTTCTGCAATTCTACATACTACATTTTGCCATGGGGCACAGATAAAGCATTTTCAGTTTTACAGGTTATTTCCTTAAAGTTTACACATTTTGCCATGGGGTGGATAGAAATGTTTGCAGTTGTAAAGCACATTTCCTGCAATTCTACACATTTTGTAATTACTTATGCCATGTTAATATGATATCTGAGTGTGAATGACTAACAAAATCAATGGGGGCCCCCCTGGAGGTTAGGGCCCCTGGGCATGTGCCCTGCGTGCCTGGTTGGTATTCGGCCATAATTACTACTAGTTTAGATAGCCGGCTAAACTACACTACATGACCAAAGGTATGTGGACACCTGCTCATCGAACATCTCATTCCAAAATCATGGGCATTAATATGGAGTTGGTTCCCCCTTTGCTGCTATAACACTAGATGTTGGAACATTGCTGCGGGGACTTGCTTCCATTCAGCCACAAGAGCATTAGTGAGGTCGGGCACTGATGTTGGGCGATTAGGCCTGGCTCGCTGTCGGCATTCCAATTCATCCCAAAGGTGTTCGTTGGGGTTGAGTTCAGGGCTCTGTTCAGGCGAGTCAAGTTCTTCCACACTGATCTCGACAAGCCATTTCTGTATGGACCTCGCTTTGTGCACAGGGGCATTGCCATGCTGAAACAGGACATTGCCATGCTGAAACAGGACCCAAACTGTTGCCAGAAAGTTGAAAGCACAGAATCGTCCAGAATGACATTGTATGCTGTAGTGTTAAGATTTTCCTTTACTGGAACTAAGGGGCCTAGGCCGAACCATGAAAAACAGCCCCAGACCATTATTTATCCTCTACCAAACTGTACAGTTGGCACTATGCATTGGGGCAGGTAGCGTTCTCCTGACATCCACCAAACCCAGATTTGTCTGTCGTTCCAGATGGTGAAGCGTTATTCATCACTCCAGAGAACATGTTTCCACTGCGGCGAGCTTTACACCACTCCAGCCGACACTTGGCATTGCACATGGTGATCTTAGGCTTGTGTGCGGCTTCTCGGCCATGGAAACCCATTTCATGAAGCTCCCGACGAACAGTTATTGTGCTGACGTTGCTCCCAGACGCAGTTTTACGCGTTACACTCTTCAGCACTCGGCAGTCCCGTTCTGTGAGATTGTGTGGCCTACCACTTCGGGGCTGAACCGTTGTTGCTCCTAGACGTTTCCACTTCACAATAACAGCACTTACAGTTGACCGGGGCAGCTCTAGCAGGGCAGACATTTAAAGAACTGACTTGTTGGAAAGGTGGCATCCTATAACGGTGCCACGTTGGATGTCACTGAGCTCTTCAGTAAGGCTATGGAAATTGCATGGCTGTGTGCTCGATTTTATACATCTGTCAGCAACGGGTGTGGCTGAAATAGCCAAATCCACTAATTTGAAGAGGTCTCCACATACTTCTGTATATATATATAGTGTAACTACCAATCAAAAAGTGTTAGCTGACATGCCTAAAAGAGAAAAGCTGCTTATGCACAACCACATTTTCGAAATTGCACATGATGTATTCTACTATTCTTACTCATAATAGTAAGATGAGACCTCTACTGAGGGTCGGGGGCCCTCTAGCAGTCGGGGGCCCTATGCGACTGCTTATGTTGCTTATGCCTGGAACTGGCCCTGATGGTCAGTGTACAAAGCCACCTCTTTGTAATGTGTTCCTTTTGACATTCTATACGCTGAGTTGCTCAATATGAAGTATGCCATTTAGCAGACGCTTTTATCCAAAGGTTGAAAAGAGGTTGAAGATTCCTTTTTCAATGTCTGTTGTCATGTATTAACCAATGCTACATCACAAAGAGAGCAGCATCCTTGCCAGACAAATGCATGTGTTGAATGCAGTATACTTAGAGATGTGACTGACAAGTGTACATCTCCTTATATGTAGGTGTCATGGGTCAGGGTTACACATACTGTACATGTATTCCCTGAGAACTAGTGGCTCTTCTCTCTCCCTCATCCGCCTCACAGCACCTAATGAGAGCTAGAGGAGATTCAGCTATATATTCTGAACACACAGTCCAGAGCCCAACTATGAGAAAAATCAAGATGTGAACCTATTCCTCCACTAGAGCACAGCGGCTCTAAATTGCTTTCTGCTACAGCGGGTAAGGACATATCGTACTGCATTAGAAAGCTCATGTCTCCTTCAGCATCATGTCTGGGAAGCATGAATAAACATGATTTAAGGAAGGAAATTAATATTATGCAATTCTAATGACCAGAAGGAATGTATTGAATTAAGCTGCCTATTGTATACATATAAGCGGACAAAAATGATACTATGGCATTGCTCATGCTCTGGTAATGTTAGTGAAATAATATGTTTATTGAGGCAAGTAGAAAATAGGAAGAAAGGGGCTAAGAGTCAGACTTAAGAACATCCAACAGTTGCGCATCAGGCAAGTGCATTACCTAAGACAGACTTTCATGTAGAAAGCCCACTGATGTTCTTTCTTTGAAGTCATGTTATTATACATTTTGAAGTTTGTTAATAAAAAAGTGATAGCATCATTGTTGACCGGACCCGAGGAGGATGGTAAAAGAGAAATATTGTCTACTCTGTGTGAAAATGACTTAGGCTGGCTATCTTAAAAATAAATCATCATACAGCTTTTTCTTGTATATTCTTCCCAGTGCAGAGCCTAAATAAACATAGGCCATAAGGCTGCCTGTAAATCCATCCTCTGTCACACCCTGGCCTTAGTTATCTTTGTTTTCATTTATATTTTAGTTAGGTCAGGGTGTGACATGGTGAAGTATGTGTTTTGGTTTGTCTAGGGGTTTGTAGGTTTATGGGGTAAGGTCTTGTCTAGGTGTTTGTATGTTGATGGCTGCCTAGATTGGTTCTCAATTGGAGACAGCTGTGGTTTATTGTCTCTAATTGGGAGCCATATTTAAGGCAGCCATGGGCATCATGTGTTTGTGGGTAATTGTCTATGTTGAACGTTTGTTGCTTGTCTGTGCACTTACGTTATTTAGCTTCACGGTCGTTTGTTGTTTTGTAAGTTTTGGATAGTGTTCGGTTTCGTGTTTTTCTCTCTTCCAAAATAAAGAAATGTATTTTGCACACGCTGCGCCTTGGTCCTCCTCTATGCTTGACGATCGTGACAGAATTACCCACCAATCTAGGACCAAGCGGCGTGTCAAGCGGCAACAGGACCCACCTACACAGGATTCATGGACATGGGAGGAGATACTGGATGGAAAGGGTCCTTGGGCACAACCGGGAGAAGTTCGCCGCCCTCGTGAAGAGCTGGAGGCAGCTAAAGCCGAGAGGAGGCGATATGAGGAGGCAGCACGGAGGCAAGGCTGGAAGCCTGTGAGCACTAGCCAAAAATTTCTTGGGGGGGGCCTTAAAGGGAGTGTGGCGAAGTCAGGTAGGAGACCTGCGCCTACTCCCTGTACTTACCGTGGAGAGCGAGAGTACGGGCAGACACCGTGTTACGCAGTAGAGCGCATGGTGTCTCCTGTACGCGTGCATAGCCCGGTTCGGTACATTCCAGCTCCACGTATCGGCCGGGCTAGATTGAGCGTTGAGCCGGATGTCATGAAGCCGGCCCAACGCATCTGGCCACCAGTGCGTCTCCTCGGGCCGGCTTACATGGCACCAGCCTTACGCATGGTGTCCCCGGTTCGCCTACATAGCCCGTGCGGGTTATTCCACCTTCCCGTACTGGTCGGGCGACGGGGAGCATACAACCAGGTAAGGTTGGGCAGGCTCAGTGCTCAAGGGAGCCAGTAAGCCTGCACGGTCCGGTATTTCCGGCGCCACCTCCCCGCTCCAGCCCAGTACCAACAGTGCCTACACCACGCACCAAGCCTCCTGTGTGTCCCCGGAGTCATGTGCGTCCTGTTGCTGCTCCCCGCACTAGCCCTGAGATGCGTGTCCTCAGCCCGGGACCACCAGTTCCGGCACCACGCACTAGGCCTTATGTGCGTCCCCAGGGTCCAGCATGCCCTGTTCCTTCTCCCCGCACTAGACCTGAGATGCGTGTCCTCAGCCCGGTACCTCCAGTTCCGGCACCACGCACCAGGCCTATAGGGCGTCTCGGCCGGCCAGAGTCTGCCGTCTGCCTAATGGCGCCTGAACTGCCCGTCTGCCCAACGCCGTCTGAACTGTCCGTCTGCCAAGCGCTGCATGAACTGCCCGTCTGTACTGAGCCTGCTAAGCCGCCCGTCTGCCATGAGCCTTCAGAGCCGTCCGCCAGACCGGAGCCGCTAAAGCCTTCCGCCAGACAGGAGCCGCTAGAGCCTTCCGCCAGACAGGATCAGCCAGAGCCTTCCGCCAGACAGGATCAGCCAGAGCCTTCCGCCAGACAGGATCAGCCAGAGCCTTCCGCCAGACAGGATCAGCCAGAGCCTTCCGCCAGCCATGAGCAGCCAGATCCGTCAGCCAGCCATGAGCAGCCAGATCCGTCAGCCAGCCATGAGCAGCCAGATCCGTCAGCCAGCCATGAGCAGCCAGATCCGTCAGCCAGCCATGAGCAGCCAGATCCGTCAGCCAGCCATGAGCAGCCAGATCCGTCAGCCAGCCATGAGCAGCCAGATCCGTCAGCCAGCCATGAGCCGTCCAGCCAGGATCCGCCAGAGCCGTCCAGCCAGGATCTGCCAGAGCCGTCCAGCCAGGATCCGCCAGAGCCGTCCAGCCAGGATCCGCTAGAGCCGTCCAGCCGGGATCCGCCAGAGCCGTCCAGCCAGGATCCGCCAGCCAGCCAGGATCCGCCAGAGCCAGCCAGCCAGGATCCGCCATTCAGTCCGGTGCTGCCCCTTAGTCCGGTGCTGCCCCTTAGCCCGGTGCTGCCCCTTATCCCGGTGCTGCCCCATATCCTGGTGCTGCTCCTTATCCTGGTGCTGCCCCTTAGTCCGGTGCTGCCCCTTAGTCCGGTGCTGCCTCTTAGTCCGGTGCTGCCCCTTAATCCAGTGGGGTTAAGTTGGAGGGTGGTCATTTGGAGGAGGCTACGAAAGCGGGTAGTGACTATGGTGGGGTGGGGACCACGACCAGTGCCAGAGCCGCCACCGTGGACAGACGCCCACCCAGACCCTCCCCTAGACTTTATGCTGGTGCGCCCGGAGTTCGCACCTTAAGGGGGGGGGTTATGTCACACCCTGGCCTTAGTTATCTTTGTTTTCATTTATATTTTAGTTAGGTCAGGGTGTGACATGGTGAAGTATGTGTTTTGGTTTGTCTAGGGGTTTGTAGGTTTATGGGGTAACGTCTTGTCTAGGTGTTTGTATGTTGATGGCTGCCTAGATTGGTTCTCAATTGGAGACAGCTGTGGTTTATTGTCTCTAATTGGGAGCCATATTTAAGGCAGCCATGGGCATCATGTGTTTGTGGGTAATTGTCTATGTTGAACGTTTGTTGCTTGTCTGTGCACTTACGTTATTTAGCTTCACGGTCGTTTGTTGTTTTGTAAGTTTTGGATAGTGTTCGGTTTCGTGTTTTTCTCTCTTCCAAAATAAAGAGATGTATTTTGCACACGCTGCGCCTTGGTCCTCCTCTATGCTTGACGATCGTGACATCCTCTCTGTACTCTTTCCATAAAATCACCTTGGCCATGGACAGCACTGGGGTCGGCAGGTCAATGACTTGTCTATCTCAAATCCAACATATTAAAGAACCAGTGCTGCTGTAGGGGGATCACACACATAATTTGAGGCCCTCAGACTGAAATGATACATAAAAAAAAAAACATGGTAAATATCTGGGTACTTCGGAATTATTTATCACTTGCCTTCATTTAATGGGCACACTCTCTGACACCCTCCCACAGCAGTGGGCTCTAATAAATAAATCACAGACAGTGTCACCAGCAAAGCACCCCCACACCATAACCCCTCCTCCTCCATGCTTTACGGGGGGAACTACACATGCGGAGATCATCCGTTCACCCACACGCGTCTCACAATGACAAGGCAGTTGGAACCAAAAATCTCACATTTGGACTCCAGACCAAAGGACACATTTCCACTGGTCTAATGTCCATTGCTCGTGTTTCTTGGCCCAAGCAGGTCCCTTCTTCTTATTGGTGTCCTTTAGTAGTGGTTTCTTTGCAGCAATTCGACCATGAAGGCCTGATTCACACAGTCCCCTCTAAACAGTTGATGTTGAGATGTGTCTGTGAATTGAACTCTGTGAAGCATTTATTTGGGCTGCAATTTCGGAGGCTGGTAACTCTAATGAACTTATCCTCTGCAGCAGAGGTAACTCTGGGTCTTCCATTCCTGTGGCGGTCCTCATGAGAGCCAGTTTCATCATAACGCTTGATGGTTTTTGCGACTGCACTTGAAGAAACTTTAAAAGTTCTTGAAATGTTCCGTATTGACTGACCTTCATGTCTTAAAGTAATGATGGACTGTCGTTTCTCTTTGCTTATTTGAGCTGTTCTTGCCATAATATGGACTTGGTCTTTTACCAACTAGGGCTATCTTCTGTATACCCCCCTACCTTGTCACAACACAACTGATTGGCTCAAACGCATTAAGATGGAAAGAAATTCCACAAATTAACTTTTAAGAAGGCACACCTGTTAATTGAAATCCATTCCAGGTGACTACCTCATAAAGCTGGTTGAGAGAATGCCAAGAGTGTGCAAAGCTGTCATCAAGGCAAAGGGTGGATATTTGAAAAATCTCAAAAATAAAATATATTTTGATTTGTTTAACACTTGTTTGGTTACTACATGATTCCATATGTGTTATTTCATAGTTTTGATGTCTTCACTATTATTCTACAATGTAGAAAATAGTAAAAATAAAGAAAAAACCTTGAATAAGTAGCTGTGTCCAAACTTTTGACTGGTAGTGTATATTCAATTATGATGTAATTATGTAAAATAATACCTTATGTCTCACAGCAAATTACTATCACACAATTCTGCTAATGCAGTGAAAAGGATTTGTCCGAATTGTTATAGATAGTTTCCTCAACTTTCTGAAACCCGTCCCTGTGATGATGTGTGAATAAAGAACAACGAAGCCCTCTCAATCAGATATTTCTATTAGGGCTGTGATTCAATTTGAAATGGAGATCAAACGGGAAGATATCACATGAATACTCCAATAGAGCCATACTTACAGTTTGCATCCCAAATGGCCTATATAGTGCACTGCTTTTGACCAGGCTAGAGTGCTATATAGGGAATAGGGTGCCATTTGGGACGTAGCCATAGATAAGACAGTTTGAGTTATGCACAAATGTTCCAATATGACAACCCAGTGAGTTTTGAGACACTCAATCACTCGATAACGGTAGCACTGATGACTTTAATAACTGGCACATCATACAATTTGGAAACTTCCTGTCAGTGTCAGACAGACATTTTAATTGCAGTAGCAGGCCTTGCTGAACTCAATGTCAACCGCGAGCGAGCGAGCGAGCGAGAGAGAGAGAGAGAGAGAGAGAGAGAGAGAGAGAGAGAGAGAGAGAGAGAGAGAGAGAGAGAGAGAGAGAGAGAGAGAGAGAGAGAGAGAGAGAGAGAGAGAGAGAGAGAGAGAGAGAGAGAGAGAGAGAGAGAGAGAGAGAGAGAGAGAGAGAGAGAGAGAGAGAGAGAGAGAGAGAGAGATGAACAGGACAAAATCAATCCAAATTAAACTGGGAAAGGGCACTGATAAGGCTTTGACATGTTTTAGAAAGGATTTTGCCTCAAAATGTTTTTGAGCTGACAATTTTTAATTTCAGTCAGAGGTAGTCTTGACTGAATTCCATTTTAAAATGAGGGTTAAAACAAGACTCAATGCCCAGTGTGCCATGTCCCAAATAGCAGTACAATTATACAGTGAGGGAAAAAGTATTTGATCCCCTGCTGATTTTGTACGTTTGCCCACTGACAAAGACATGATCAGTCTATAATTTTAATGGTAGGTTTATTTGAACAGTGAGAGACAGAATAACAACAAAAATCCAGAAAAACGCATGTAAAAATGTTATAAATTGATTTGCATTTTAATGAGGGAAATAAGTATTTGACCCCTCTGCAAAACATGACTTAGTACTTGGTGGCAAAGCCTTTGTTGGCAATCACAGAGGTCAGACGTTTCTTGTAGTTGGCCACCAGGTTTGCACACATCTCAGGAGGGATTTTGTCCCACTCCTCTTGCAGATCTTCTCCAAGTCATTAAGGTTTAGAGCCTGACGTTTGGCAACTCGAACCTTCAGCTCCCTCCACAGATTTTCTATGGGATTAAGGTCTGGAGACTGGCTAGGCCACTCCAGGACCTTAATGTGCTTCTTCTTGAGCCACTCCTTTGTTGCCTTGGCCGTGTGTTTTGGGTCATTGTCATGCTGGAATACCCATCCACGACCCATTTTCAATGCCCTGGCTGAGGGAAGGAGGTTCTCACCCAAGATTTGATGGTACATGGCGCCGTCCATCGTCCCTTTGATGCGGTGAAGTTGTCCTGTCCCCTTAGCAGAAAAACACCCCCAAAGAATAATGTTTTCACCTCCATGTTTGACGGTGGGGATGGTGTTCTTGGAGTCATAGGCAGCATTCCTCCTCCTCCAAACACGGCGAGTTGAGTTGATGCCAAAGAGCTCGATTTTGGTATCATCTGACCACAACACTTTCACCCAGTTCTCCTCTGAATCATTCAGATGTTCATTGGCAAACTTCAGACGGGCCTGTATATGTGCTTTCTTGAGCAGGGGGACCTTGCGGGTGCTGCAGGATTTCAGTCCTTCACGGCGTAGTGTGTTACCAATTGTTTTCTTGGTGACTATGGTCCCAGCTGCCTTGAGATCATTGACAAGATCCTCCCGTGTAGTTCTGGGCTGATTCCTCACTGTTCTCATGATCATTGCAACTCCACGAGGTGAGATCTTGCATGGAGCCCGAGGCTGAGGGAGATTGACAGTTATTTTGTGTTTCTTCCATCGCACCAACTGTTGTCACCTTCTCACCAAGCTGCTTGGCGATGGTCTTGTAGCCCATTCCAGCCTTGTGTAGGTCTACAATCTTTGTCCCTGACATCCTTGGAGAGCTCTTTGGTTTTGGCCATGGTGGAGAGTTTGGAATCTGATTGATTGATTGCTTCTGTGGACAGGTGTCTTTTATACAGGTAACAAGCTGAGATTAGGAGCACTCCCTTTAAGAGTGTGCTCCTAATCTCAGCTTGTTACCTGTATAAAAGACACCTGGGAGCCAGAAATCTTGTTTTTCTGTCTCTCACTGTTAAAATAAACCTACCATTAAAATTATAGACTGATCATTTCTTTGTCAGTGGGCAAACGTACAAAATCAGCAGGGGATCAAATACCTTTTTCCCTCACTGTATGAAGTTGGTGTCAGGATGACAAATGACATCGTGATGTGACTGCTGTACTAACAAATAAATACATAAATATCCTGTCGAAAAATAGATTGCATTTACAACCATTGGGAAATCATTCTGCACTGTGTGAATCTCTTGTGTTTCCACAAGTTTCTTATGTATTTATGTTTTTCCGAAGAATGAGTTTTGAACTTTGGCTGCCTACTTCCTTTCCAACATGCCTTTTGAGAGCCATCCTCCTAGAAACTTCACAATGAATCCCCTGGTGACCCTTAAAACAGTTCCAATGAAAATTGGTGCAAAAAACAACAACAACTTTGTTTCAGACTACTTGATAGTTCTTAGACTTCTAGAGGATTTGAGCATGACTTTATGGCCGGATGAACTATCTGCCCCCCCTTCATAATCTATAACTAAAATATCATAACTGCCACTGTAGCCAAAATGTCACATTTAAATCATGTCCAAATAATTTTGCATTTTGAAAAACTGTTAAACATCAACCAATGTGTTATAGATTAGGGAATTAGTAATAAAAGCAATCTGTTTGTTCTCAGTACAGCTTAATTGAATATAAACTGGTAAGGAACTCTACATGTTTGTTTACTTTCCTTCCCCACAGAGCAATAGGCTATTGTTGGGCTCCCGAGTGGCGCAGTGGTCTAAGGCACTACATCTCAGTGCTTGAGGCGTCACTACAGACCCCTTGGTTAGATTCCAGGCTGTATCACAACCGGCCGTGAGTCCCATAGGGCGGCGCACAATTGGCCCAGTGTCGTCCAGGTTTGGCAGGTGTAGGCTGTCATTGTAAATAAGAATTTGTTCTTAACTGACTTGCCTAGTTAAATAAAGGTAAAATAAATTTGTTGTTTCCCCTGCTTAACACACATTCTCCTTATTAACTATGTAGAGGAAGGGATATTGTTCCAGATTATTGGATTTGGGAGTCGGACATGAGTCCAGAGACTGTCCAGTAAACAGTAGCTAACAACAACAAAAAAAGTTGTCAACTGATAATCTCTGTAACTCTAGGGGTAACAGTGTTATTTACAATATTTTAAATACCATCCTGTTCTGTCAATGATAATCTTGGTATCTGACATACTGTAACTGTAGAGGTATTTTATTCCTATTCATATCCAATATTGTAAATATCATTCTTAAATCACCACAGATGCATAAACTAGATCTCCTTCCCTGTCAGTAGCTAGGTTTCCATCCAATTGGTGACAGATTGTAATGTGAATATTCAAAATTATGCATAAAACAATATGCATATTTTCCCACCAGTGTGTTTCCATCAAATTGACTTGTTGTGGATAAAAGGCTGTGCGTGATGATGTAGTGCACATAAAATAACTTTTGCGGTTAAATTCCCATGTACCATTGCATTTTCAACTCTACTGATGGTTTTGTCACAAAAAATGTTGTGTTATATAGCGAATGTGCCCACTCTGGTCTTGGCACGTGCGCTCTAGCCAACAGCTCGCAGATACAGTGCGGGTATAGCCTATTTAATTTTATTTGTGAAACGGCAGCCAAGTATCGATCATCATCAGAATAAGATCCTTGATATTTATTGGAACGGAGTATCAACCTCATCAAGTTCATCATAACTTATTTAATCTGTAGTCGTAGTGCGAGGACCACACAATATCATTGCGTGACTCCAAGTTTATTTCGATATGATGGTTATTATATAAATATTTGCGTATAAAGGTGTTTCCACCGCCATTTCTCACATAATTAATTTTACCGACGCTAAACCTTGTCTAGCGTATTTTGTTTTGTTGACATTTGGAAGATTGACCGACAAATTTGCTGTTTCCATCAGGCCTGTCGTGACATTTTTCTTACATCATGTACTTTGCTCGTAAAAAAAGGTTGCCTGGAAACCTGGTTAGTGTGACCAAATCGTGGCCTTAGAAGTCTGCTCACACACACTTCTGTTTGTTCCCGTCCATTGAAATTCAATGTGACTCTGAAGAAAGCAGCCGGCTCGCTGTTGGATCCTCTCCTGGGATAACACTTTCCATACTGAAAGCATGCCTCTTCTTTAAAAGCACGGCCATGAGCGTATTTCCACTGCATGAGGAAGAAGTGGACCAACAAATGCCTTCAAACCCCATCTGGACTTTGAGAGTGCCCCTGAGTTTAGAATGCGGGTCACGTCATACACTCGCCAGCAGCAGTAAACTGAGAGTGTAAAAGCAATGTGTATTCAGTATTCACATACACATACACAGAGGAAGCACAGTGATGCTTAAGGGATGGGATCTGACTTTGACCCAGCTGCATGTCTGTACAGTATGAGCAGGGTAAGGAGGTTTTCCTGACCACATGACCTGACCAGGGAAAACTCCTGGCCCTGAACAAGGTCTTATTTTAGAGCAAAGAGGTGTTAGGCACTGCTTTGTCTGGTACGGAGAACATGAGTAAACTATAAAAACTACATATTTGCTAACACTCCCTTTTGCCCTGGTGTTGATCTCTCCTGCTTTTCGTCTTTCACAGCTAATTAAGACATGTTTAATTGTATATTGATCTAATTTCTGTTAGTCTCCAGCAGCTAGGCGTTGCACAATTAGATAACAAATTCTTGCAAAACAACGGCTGCGTTTAGACAGGCAGCCCAATTCTGATATTTTTTCCACTAATTGGTCTTTTGACCAATCATATCAGATCTTTTCACATGAGATCTTTCTCAGAGACACAACTTTTACTTGTGTTGTCTTTTTTAAATTATTGATTTGAATGTTACCAGTCAATATGGGGAAGGAGAAACCCTGTGTATTCTGCACCAGGATCAGGGAACTCATTTTGTATACGGGACACCACACAGGAAGGTATGACCACTCTGACATGTTTGCCAATGTAGCCCACCAGACAAAATGCCGATAGGCACAGTATCTGTATCGGCTGGGAATGACGATAAACGATAAAAGGTGCACATTGTTATATTAGCAGAACACTGCTTCTATTGCATTATTTAAAGGGTTGTTTATTCTACATGGACCTGTTACCACATTTGTTTAGAATATCTACATAAATTCAGCAGTTGCATTCATCTGATATTACTCTGTAGGCCACTGATCTACTCAAAGCTTCCTCTGGCATCTCACCATACATCTGCTTGTAGTTATTGAACTCAACCTGCAGGAGCTTTGTTGTGATTGAGGGGTGGGAAACAGCGGTGGGCAAGATGCTGACAGATGGGTGTGTCTTGGAGGTGGCAAGGACACACTCAAGAACACCCACATCAAACCACACCCCCAAGCCAACTCACGTTTGGCTTCTATCATGGCCGGTTAAGGAGCAATCCAATAAAAAACTAGGCAAAATCAGCGGGTGCAGTTCCCCTTTAAGGACATCAAATCAAATCAAATCAAATGTTATTGGCCACATGCGCCGAATACAACAGGTGCAGACATTACAGAGAAATGCTTACTTACAGACCTTAACCAATAGTGCATTTATTTTTAATAAAAAAGTAGAATAAAACAACAAAAAAAGTGTTGAGAAAAAAAGGGCAGAAGTCAAATAAAATAACAGTAGGGAGGCTATATATACAGGGGGGTACCGGTGCAGAGTCAATGTGCGGGGGCACCGGCTAGTTGAGGTAGTTGAAGTAATATGTACATGTGGGTAGAGTTAAAGTGACTATGCATAAATAATTAACAGAGAAGCAGCAGCGTAAAAAGATGGGGTGGAGGGGCAGTGCAAATAGTCTGGGTAGCCATGATTAGCTATTCAGGAGTCTTATGGCTTGGGGGTAGAAGCTGTTGAGAAGTCTTTTGGACCTAGACTTGGCACTCCGGTACCGCTTGCCGTGCGGTAGCAGAGAGAACAGTCTATGACTAGGGTGGCTGGAGTCTTTGACAATTTTGAGGGCCTTTCTCTGACACCGCCTGGTATAGAGGTCCTGGATGGCAGGAAGCTTGGCCCCAGTGATGTACTGGGCCGTACGCACTACCCTCTGTAGTGCCTTGCGGTCGGAAGCCAAGCAGTTGCCATACCAGGCGGTGATGCAACCAGTCAGGATGCTCTCGATGGTGCAGCTGTAGAATTCTTTGAGGATCTGAGGACCCATGCCAAATCTTTTCAGTCTCCTGAGGGGGAATAGGCTTTGTCATGCCCTCTTCACGACTGTCTTGGTGTGTTTGGACCATGATAGTTCGTTGGTGATGTGGACACCAACGAACTTGAAGCTCTCAACCTGTTCCACTACAGCCCCGTCAATGAGAATGGGGGCGTGCTCAGTCCTCTTTTTTTTCCCCTGTAGTCCAAAATCATCTCCTTTGTCTTGGTCACGTTGAGGCAGAGGTTGTTGACATATGCCATCTAGTACATCACTCGGGCCAAGCTTCCTGCCATCCAGGACCTCTATACAGGTGGTGTCAGAGGAAGGCCCTAAAAATTGTCAAAGACTCCAGCCACCCTAGTCATAGATTGTTCTCTCTGCTACCGCATGGCAAGCCGTACCAGAGCGCCAAGTCTAGGTCGAATAGACTTCTAAACAGCTTCTACCCCCAAGCCATAAGACTCCTGAACATCTAATCAAATGGCTACCCAGACTATTTGCATTGCCCCCCCCAAAAAATCAAATTTGGTCACTTGTAACTTGCTGTTCAGACAGTCGGTATTCCAAAACGGATTTAAGCATTAAGGCCTGCAGTGTGAACAAGGCTTTAGTGACAGCCCTTTCCCAGACTCTCCTTCACAACCAGACAACTAACCATTCCACTAATAGAGCATCCCAGCATAATTCAGGCTGAGATAACATTCCAGTTAGTCAATGGGCCTGCACCAAACTGTTGTAGTTGGAAACTGATCACCACACAGCCCTAAATACCCCGCCAGTCATACAGGAAGGATACTGCTCCAGAATCACCAGTTAGCTGTGCAACCTGGTCAGGCCCCAGAACTACAACTACCACTGGCTACTTTGTGTCCTCACCCTGTTAGGACACACTAATGTCCTGGTCATCTCAAAGACTTTGAATCAACCTTGCACACTTAGTTTCAGTGGGGAAAAGAGGGGACAAAGTAGCCAGATCTGTACATATACGCTACTACAGTAGCTGACTGTTGTATTACAGGTTTCTTTCCTGTTACTTGGTTAAGCTACTATGTGCTTGTATCGTGAAAGGCTTCTTATTATATTTTGCAGAATTGTCCATTGTTGATATACTGTAAGTGTGTGAATGAGATTTAAACATGAGCACACATTGACAAGCTAGAGTGGCTTGTGAAAGTAATCACCCCCCTTTGCATTTTTCCAATTTTGTTGCCTTACAACCTGGAATTAAAATGGATTTGTTGGGGGTTTGTATCATTTGATTCACACAATATGACTACCACTTTGAAGATGAAAAATATATATTTTATGTGAAACAAACAAGAAATAAGACAAAAAAACAGAAAACTTGAGCGTGCATTACTATTCACCCCCCCACTCTACTTTGTAGAGCCACCTTTTGCAGCAATTACAGCTGCAAGTCTCTTGGGCTATGTCTCTATAAGCTTGGCACATCTAGCCACTGGGATTTCTGCCCGTTCAAGGCAAAACTGCTCCAACTCCTTCAAGTTGGATGTGTTCCGCTGGGGTATTGCAATCTTTAAGTCATACCACAGATTCTCAATTGGATTGAGGTCTGGGCTTTCACTAGGCCATTCCAAGACATTTAAATGTTTCCCCTTAAACCACTCGAGTGTTGCTTTAGCAGTATGCTTAGGGTCATTGACCTGCTGGAAGGTGAACCTCCGTCCTAGTCTCAAATCTCTGGAAGACTGAAACAGGTTTTCCTCAAGAATTTCCCTGTATTTAGCGCCATCCATCATTCCTGTTTCCCAGTCCCTGCCGATGGAAAACATCCCCACAGCATGATGCTGCCACCACCATGCTTCACTGTGGGGATGGTGTTCTTGGGGTGATGAGAGGTGTTGGGTTTGCGCCAGACATAGCGTTTTCCTTGATGGCCAAAAAGCTAAATTTTAGTCTCATCTTACCAGAGTACCACCTTCCATATGTTTGGGGAGTCTCCCACATGTCTTTTGGCGAACACCAAACGTGTTTGCTTATTTTTTTCTTTAAGCAATGGCTTTTTTCTGGCCTCTCTTCCGTAAAGCCCAGCTCTGTGGAGTGTACGGCTTAAAGTGGTCCTATGGACAGATACTCCAATCTCCGATGTGGAGCTTTGCAGCTCCTTCAGGGTTATCTTTGGTCTCTTTGTTGCCTCTCTGATTAATGCCCTCCTTGCCTGGGCCGTGAGTTTTGGTGGGCGGCCCTCTCTTGGCAGGTTTCTTGTGGTGCCATATTCTTTCAATTTTTTAATAATGGATTTAATGGTGCTCTGTGGGATGTTCAAAGTTTCTGATATTTTTTTATAACCCAACCCTGATCTGTACTTCTCCACAACTTTGTCCCTGACCTGTTTGGAGAGCTCCTTGGTCTTCATGGTGCCGCTTGCTTGGTGGTGCCCCTTGCTTAGTGGTGTTGCAGACTCTGGGGCCTTTCAGAACAGGTGTATATATATTGAGATCATGTGACAGATCATGTGACACTTAGATTGCACACAGGTGGACTTTATTTAACTAATTATGTGACTTCTGAAGGTAATTGGTTGCACCAGATCTTATTTAGGGGCTTCATAGCAAAGGGGGTGAATACATATGCACGCACCACTTTTCCGTTTTTTATTTTTAAGAATTTTTTGAAACAAGTTATTTTTTTTATTTCACTTCACCAATTTGGACTATTTTGTGTGTCTATTACATGAAATCCAAATAAAAATCCATTTAAATTACAGGTTGTAATGCAACAAAATAGGAAAAACGCCAAGGGGGATGAAGACTTTTGCAAGGCATTGTATTTGGTTTCTGCTATTCCAGCAAATCAGAGGCATGCCAGTGCATTCAAAAAGTATTCAGACCCTTTGACTTTTTCCACATTTTGTTACGTTGCAGCCTTATTCTAAAATTGATTAAATAAATAAAAGTCCTCCATCAATCTACACACAATATCCCATAATGACAAAGTGAAAACAGGTAAAACATTTCTTTTGCAATTTTTTTTTTTTTTTGCTATGCGACTCAGAATTGAGCTCAGGTGCATCCTGTTTCCATGATTATCCTTGAGATGTTTCTACAACTTGATTGGAGTCCACCTGTGGTAAATTCAATTGAAAAGGCACCTAAAGGACTCTCAGACCATGATAAACAAGATTCTCTGGTCTGATGAAACCAAGATTGAACTCTTTGGCCTGAATGCCAAGCGTCACGTCAGGAGGAAACCTGGCACCACTCATCACCTGGCCAATACCATCCCTACGGTGAAGCATGGTGGTGGGGATGTTTTTCAGCGGTAGAGACTGGGAGACTAGTCAGGATTGAGGGAAAGATGAACGGAGCAAAGTACAGAGAGATCCTTGATAAAAACTTGCTCCAGAGCACTCAGGACCTCAGACTGGGGCGAAGGTTCACCTTCCAGCAGGACAACGACCCTAAGCACACGGCCAAGACAACGCAGGAGTGGCTTCGGGACAAGTCTCTGAATGTCCTTGAGTAGCCCAGCCAGAGCCCGGACTTGAACCCAATTGAATATCTCTGGAGAGACCTGAAAATAGCTGAGCAGCGATGCTCCCCATCCAACCTGACAGAGCTTGAGAGGATATGCAGAGAAGAATGGGAGAAACTCCCCAAATAATATAATATGCCATTTAGCAGACGCTTTTATCCAAAGCTACTTACAGTCATGCGTGTATACATTTTTACGTATGGGTGGTCCCGGGGATCGAACCCACAACCCTGGTGTTACAAGCGCCATGTTCTACCAATTGAGCTACAGAGGACCAAATACAGGTGTGCCATGCTTGTAGCGTTATAGACTCAAAGCTGTAATCGCTGCCAAATGTGTTTCAACAAAGTACTGAGTAAAGGGTCTGAATACTTATGTAAATCTGATATTTGAGTTTTATTTATTTCTAAGAACCTGTTTTTGGCTTTGTCATTATGGGGTATTGTGTGTAGACTGATGAGGGAAAAAAACAATTTAATCAATTTTAGAATAAGGCTGTAACGTAACAAAATAAGGAAAAAGTCAAGGGGTCTGTATACTTTATGAATGCACTGTATGGAATAGGGTGCCATTTGGGACTCACATTGTCTCTCTGACTAGAAATTCTGGGACTTGATGTATGGCTGTCTGCAGTCAGCCCCTGTGGCTTGATAAACATCTCTGACTGTGTCATAATTTACTGCTGAAGGTACTGACCATGCCAAGCAGCCTTATTTGATGTCTTCTTCACAGGTGCCAAACCAAATGCTGGGGGAGTTTAACACAAACGCCTTTCTACCTTATAACAGTTTTCCATTGGCAGCATTTGGTGCAGATTTAAAAAAATCACAAATATGGTAATTCATATTTTTTAAATGAGAAAAAAGTAAAATTGTCTCAGAGGAACCCAAAGTTATTTTTTCTGCTTCTACTATCATCGACGTAAAATATATTTTTTAGATACATGTTTGAAATGTTTTTTTCATGATTAAAGCTTTATTAGAGAAGACATGTAAGGACTATTTTAAACCTTTCTAACAAAATAATGCTTGAGTCATTGGAACTCTCTGCACACTCTCTCCCATATGTCTGAACTGAATTCGCAGAGGAGGTGATAAAGTAGTAATCAGTTCTCTCAGCCCTTAAATCCAATCAAACACTATTATATACACATACAGTTGAAGTCGAAAGTTTACATACACTTAGGTTGGAGTCATTAAAACTTGTTTTTCAACCACTCCACAAATTTCTTGTTAACAAACTATAGTTTTGGCAAGTCGGTTAGGACATCTACTTTGTGCATGACACAAGTAATTTTTCCAACAATTGTTTACAGACAGATTATTTCACTTATAATTCACTGTATCACAATTCGTGGGTCCAGAAAATGATGTCACGGCTTTAGAAGCTTCTGATAGGCTAATTGACATCATTTGAGTCAATTGGAGGTGTACCTGTGGATGTATTTCAAGGCCTACCTTCAAACTCAGTGCCTCTTTGCTTGACATCATGGGAAAATCAAAAGAAATCAGCCAAGACGTCAGACATTTTTTTGTAGACCTCCACGTCTGGTTCATCCTTGGGAGCAATTTCCAAACGCCTTAAGGTACCACGTTCATCTGTACAAACATTAGTACGCAAGTATAAACACCATGGGACCGCGAAGCCATCATACCGCTCAGGAAGGAGACGCGTTCTGTCTCCTAGAGATTAACGTACTTTGTTGCGAAAAGTGCAAATCAATCCCAGAACAACAGCAAAGGACCTTGTGAAGATGCTGGAGGAAACAGGTACAAAAGTATCTATATCCACAGTAAAACAAGTCCTATATCGACATAACCTGAAAGGCCGCTCAGCAAGGAAGAAGCCACTGCTCCAAAACCACCATAAAAAAGCCAGACTACGGTTTGCAACTGCACATGGGGGACAAAGATTGTACTTTTTGGAGAAATGTCCTCTGGTCTGATGAAACAAAAATAGAACTGTTTGGCCATAATGACCATCATTATGTTTGGAGGAAAAAGGGGGTTACTTGCAAGCCGAAGAACACCATCCCAACCGTGAAGCACGGAGGTGGCAGCATCATGCTGTGGGGGTGCTTTGCTGCAGGAGGCACTTCACAAAATAGATGGCATCATGAGGAAGGAAAATGTTGTCGATATATTGAAGCAACACCTCAAGACATCAGTCAGGAAGTTAAAGCTTGGTTGCAAATGGGTCTTCCAAATGGACAATGACCCCAAGCATACTTCCAAAGTTGTGGCAAAATGGCTTAAGGACAACAAAGTCAAGGTATTGGAGTGGCCATCACAAAGCCCTGACCTCAATCCTATAGAAAATATGTGGGCAGAACTGAAAAAGCATGTGTGAGCAAGAAGGCCTACAAACCTGACTCAGTTACACCAGCTCTGTCAGGAGGAATGGGCCAAAATTCACCCAACTTATTGAACCGTGATAGGATGCCATCTTTCCAACAAGTCAGTTTGTCACATTTCTGCCCTGCTAGAGCTGCCCTGGTCAACTGTAAGTGCTGTTATTGTGAAGTGGAAACGTCTAGGAGCAACAACGGCTCAACCCCAAAGTGGTAGGCCATACAATCTCACAGAACGGGACTGTATAAAAGAACAGGGCATTATTAAGAATAGATTAGAGCCCATTTTCTTTTTAACTTATCAGTGGCACTTCTATTTCTATAGAAACTCACCCCATCAGCACACATGCAGTACAGTAGCCTACAGTTTGAACACACACCCGTTGAGTTCAGAGGGCACAGAGGTACACCTACTTTTCCAGCGGAAGTCATCCTCCTTTCTTCCTGGGCCCTCCAAGAGAGGAGAAGATGAACAGAATGATAGAGCCTCAGCCTGGTCGGGGTTTACACTGCCAACGTTTAGGGGTTGGAAAAAGGTAATGCTTGATAAGCACAAATTGTGTTATGCTCAGAAGATTAATGGTGTTTACAGAATGTGAGTGTGACTAATATATCTCCTATGTGCTCTGGGAGAGTATCCAAAAGTGATAGAAACAAGTAGTTATGGCAGAGTATGGAAAATTAGCTGCAGGTTTTAAAATATGTTCTCAACAATAAGAACCCTGAACCTCTGGTTCTCAATGTACTTAATATAATAATATGCCATTTAGCAGACGCTTTTATCCAAAGGGACTTACAGTCATGTGTGCATACATTTTTATGTATGGGTGGTCCCGGGGATCGAACCCACTACCCTGGCGTTACAAGCGCCATGCTCTACCAATTGAGCTACAGAATGGACTGCCTGAGGTCTGCAGGAAAGGCAATATAACTTACTTTAAACATTACTGCTATTATGCTATAGCACATACTGCATATTGTAGCTTTATCTACAGTGCATTCGGAAAGTATTCAGACTCCTTGACGTTTCCACATTTTGTTAATTTCAGCCTTATTCTAAATGGATTACATACACTTTTCTTCTAACCTGACAGAGCTTGAGAGGATCTGCAGAGAAGAATGGGAGAAACTCCCCAAATACAGGTGTGCCAAGCTTGTAGTGCTGTAATCACTGTCAAAGGTGCTTCAACAAAGTACTGAGTAAAGGGTATGAAAATGTATGTAAATGTATTATTTCATTTATATATTTTTATATACATTTGCAAAATTTTCATAAAAACAGTTTTTGCTTTGTCATTATGGGGTAGTGTGTGGAGATTGATGAGAGAGAAAAAAGTAATCAATTTTAGAACAAGGCTGTAACGTAAAACTATTTGGAAAAGGTCAAGGGGGGTCTAGATACTTGTGGGTTCGTTTCTCACGAGGGGCCAGTATGAAAAATGTATGCACTCACTAAGTGTAAGTCGCTCTGGATAAGAGCGTCTGCTAAATGACTAAAATGTATGTTATGGCTTTACATCCCCTGCTTTATTGTGGATCGAGAGTTACCTGTCTAACAGAACACAGAGGGTGTTCTTTAATGAATGGAAGTGTAGTGTATTAAGTTTATGTTTTTGTTAAATATTTTTCATGAAGAAATGGAATGTTGTTTATGTTAGTATCAAGAGGGAATGTTTTAGGTGTAACGCCACATACAACAGACCGGAAGTGTGTTGTAGACAGGGGAGAAGAGGGAGCATCATTGTTTATAAATAGGGGGGAAAACGAAGGAGAGGGCAGAACGAGCAGCCATTCTGAGGCGTCACTCTCCGGGTGTCATGTCACCTGTCACTCATGCTGAAGCTTCTGATCTGAATAAACCTTATGATCAACGTTCAGTATGAGCAGACTCCTTTTGTTCATCAGCAATAATTGCCACCACTCACTCGATACGACAGAAGCCTCCAACATAATCCAGGTAGAGTCTGGCATTTCCCAGGGCAGTTGTCTAGGCTCCTTACTTTTAAAAATCTTTACTAATGAACTGCCACTGGCACTGAGTAAAGCCTGTGTGTCTATGTATGCTGATGACTCAACATTATACATGTCAGCAACCACAGCAAGTGAAATCACTGCAACACTTAACAAAGAACCACAGTCAATTTTAGAATGGGTGGCAAGTAATATTTCATAAACAAAAAGCATTGTATTTGGGATAAACCATTCACTAAACCCTAAACCTCAATCGTGTAATAAATAACGTGGAAATTGAGCAAGTTGAGGAGACTAAACTGCTTGGTGTAACCCTGGATTGTAAACTGTCATGGTCAAAACATATTGATGCAACGGAAGCTAAGATGTGGAGAGGTCTCTCCGTAATAAAGCACTGCTCTGCTTTCTTGACATTGCTATCAACAAAACAAGTCCTACAGGCCCTAGTTTTGTCGCAACTGGACTACTGCCCAGTCATATGGTCCAGTGCCACAAAGAGGGACATAGGCAAATTACAGTTAGCCCAGAACAGAGCAGTATGGCTAGCCCTTAAATGTACACATAGAGCTAACATCAATGGCATGCTTTATTACGGATGTCAATCTCGCATGGCTCAAAGTAGAGGAGAGATTCACCTCATCACTACTTGTCTTTGTGAGAGGTATTGAGATGTTGAAAGCACCGAGCTGTCTGTTCAAATGACTAGCACACAGCTCGGACACCCATGCATACCTCACAAGACATGCCACCAGGGGTCTCTTTACAGTAGTGCTGAGCAATTAACTGAAATGTCGTTATTTTTTGTTTTTTAAACAACTTATTGACCGACGTCGGTTCCATTAGTTTTTTCTGTGAGCTCGATATGCAGTTTCTGCAGAAATAAATCAGATAAAGCCTGAACTTTGCAATGTAGTAGGGATTTGTAGTTTCTAACAGGTCAATATTCTATATAGTTTAGCGCAGAAAACGTGGTAATTAACTACAATGACCATAATCCATTGCTAGCCCACTTAAACTTGTCCAGTCTGTGTGGAGACTGAGAGAAGAGAGAACATGCGATGAGAGGGATAGAAAGCAGTTTCTTCGCGAGCCTGAAAATACATGACCTAAGTGATTGATAGTTGGTATTCAGCAGTTAAAATATGCCTTATTTACTTTGAAGAACTACTAAAATAGTGATTTTTCAGACAGCATAGGCAGCAGCTCTATAGAGATGAGATGATGACTTGGAATGAAATAATAAAGTAATCAAATAAAACAAATATTTTATTAAAGTAATGTGTATAAATGATGGTTAATAAGTGATAAGCACAAATGGGCAGTCACCCGTCATCATGGGACTTTTATTAATTGTTTTATTCGGTATTGTTACATCATTCAACCCACATGATTCATAGTGCATTTAATGTATCTTTTAAAAATTGAAACCAAAATCGAAAACCATTATTATTTTTTTATAATCTAACCGAAACCGAACCGATCTCAAAAAGCACTAATTGCTCAGCACTACTTCACAGTCCCCAAGTCCAGAACAGACTCCGGGAAATGCACATTACTACACAGAGCCATGGCAACATGGAGCTCTATTCCACTCATGCAAGCAGAAATATCTATTTTTTTTTAAAACATAAAACTACACCTTATGGAACAATGCAGACTGTGAAGAGATGCACACACACAGGCACACATACACGCATACTCACACACATGCTAACCCACTCACTCTACACATACACACATTTTAATATTATTGTATGGTGGTATTATACATTTTGTGTGTGTAGTGGTGTAATTATGTTATATGATGTCCTGTTTTCTTTTTTCTTTTTGTAAATTTTTTTGTGTGATGTGCCTTAATGTGTTTGGACCCCAGGAAGCAGCTAATGGGGATCCATAATGAATACAAATACAAATACCACTGACTGAGTGATTGATTTATTCATTCAAAGTGGCTCCACACACCAACAGGCAAAAGCCTGTCTTATTGATGAAATGTCTCTTGACCCACCTGTTTATTAACCTGTCTCATGGCACTTATCTCTTTCTGTCAAGCATACAAATAACTCTCTGTGGGAGAGCTGACAGCTGCTGAAACATCAGGTTATTAATTTTTATCAAGTGTTACATTGCATGCCTGAAATAACTATGTGCACAACAGTATGTCATGCCACCATGGAGGGAGCACTGAAAATACGAACACGCGTTGTCGATAATTTACCTTTTAAAGGCAATGTTCTGGCGTTCATGGAGATCACATTCACAGTAAACGGCATGGGCGGATTGGCCGTCTGGCAAATCAGGCAAATGCCAAAAGGGACGGACCATTTTTTAATGGTGTGGGCTGGTCGTAATTGGCAAAATAATAAAAACATAATTATATGTATAAAAAATAATGGACACGGCCGGCGGTCCATGGGCCTGTTTATTTTTTTATGACTTTTGCAGCTATTTCTCTTTTGTAATAATGATCTACACTGAGTGTACTTAACATTAGGAACACCTTCCTAATATTGAGTTGCACCCCCTTTTGCCCTCAAAACAGCTTCAATTTGTTGGGGCATGAACTACAAGGTGTCAGAAGCGTTCCACAGGGATGCTGGCCGATGTTATTATGTATGACAGCCAGGCATTTATATGTGCAATATAAGTAGCTAGGCTTTCATAAGGTATTATGAGCCAGTGGTAATCTATTAGGCATTTATTCAGTAATCTTTAGCTAATACATTTGTATATTCATTCACAACTAGGATGTTGATGGGCCCAGCACGAGTGCAGAAGCGCGCAACGCGTAAAAATCGTCTTTCCTCGGTTGCAACACTCACTACCGAGTTCCAAACTGCCTCTGGAAGCAATGTCAGCACAAGAGCTGTTCCTCAGGAGCTTCATGAAGTGGGTTTCCATGGCCGAGCAGCCACACACAAGCCTAAGATCACCATGCACAATGCCAAGTGTTGGCTGGAGTGGTGTAAAGCTCGCCGCCATTGGACTCTGGAGCAGTGGAAATGCGTTGGAAACGGAGTGATGAATCACGCTTCACCATCTGGCAGTCCGATGGACGAATCTGGGTTTGGCGGATGCCAGGAGAACGCTACCTGCCCGAATGGATAGTGCCAACTGAAAAGTTTGGTGGACCAGGAATAATGGTTTGGGGCTGTTTTTCATGATTCTGGCTAGGCCCCTTAGTTCCAGTGAAGGGAAATCTTAACGCTACAGCATACAATGACATTCTAGACGATTCTGTGCTTCCAACTATGAAGCAACAGTTTGGGGAAAGCCATACAGAAATGGTTTGTCGAGATCGGTGTGGAAGAACTTGACTGGCCTGCACAGAGCCCTGACCTCAACCCCATTGAACACCTTTGGGATTAATTGGAATGCTGACTGCAAGCCAGGCCTAATTCCCCAACATCAGTGCCGACCTCACTAATGCTATTGTGGCTGAATGGAAGCAAGTCCCTGCAGCAATGTTCCAACATCTAGTGGAAAGCCTTCCCAAAATAGTGGAGGCTGTTATAGCAGCAAAGGGTTGGACCAACTCCATATTAATGCCCATGATTTTGGAATGAGATGTTAGACAAGCAGGTGTCCACATACCTTTGGCCATGTAGTGTATGTTGGCTCTATATGTAATAGCAATTAACACTTAGGAGTGACAGACAGACAGACAGACAGAGTGACAACAGAGGAGCACAAGGAGCAGCACTGACATAGTGACAGACAGACAGACGGACAGACGGACAGAGACATAGTGACAGCAGAGACAGCGCGCACGGTGATGTGGGCTGGTGTGTTTTAAATGCCAGGGCAGAATCTCGGTCCCAGTCCACCCCTGGTAAACGGGTCCTTCCACCAATTCGATGCCTTTTGAGAAGTGGAACTTAGTCAAAGAAAACGTTTGATTTCACCTAATTTTAACATTCTGTCATAAAGATGACATGTTCAACTTCATAAAAAACACATTTTCCCATCGCAAGAGGTTAAGTTAAAAAACTATTATAGTTGTGTATATTTAAGACATTGCTCCAGTACATTGGAGACTACATCTGCATTGCTTGCTGTTTGGGGTTTTAGGCTGGGTATCTGTATAGCACTTTGTGACATCTGCTGATATAAAAAGGGCTTTATAAATAAATGTGATTGATTGATTGATTATTAAACCTCCTGCTTTGGGTTGGATGTGTCAATGTGTAGTTCATACATGCATAATCTATGAGAATAATTAATGTCTTACCTCAATTAGCCACAAAATCCATAGTTTGAAAGTGACTGTTTTCTTTTCCCTACATTTCCCCCCACGTGGGCCAGACCCCTAGCAATTCGAGTTC